>NC_060144.1:402702945-403011011 GCF_021461385.2 Schistocerca piceifrons | reverse complement strand
GCGGAAAAATGGCTAGTTTACTACAGTAGAAGTCAGGGCTAAAATTGCCACCAGCTATAAAGTTTGGCGGTCAGTGATGCACGTTCAAAAAGGAGGGAGGGGGGAGGGGGGGGAGAGGCGAAGAGCGAGGTAGAAATGCAATGCTTATCGCTAAGACAATAAAGAAACTATTAACAGAAATTAATCTCAATTGGCAGTATGAAAGAAGCAGTTCGATCCGAAAGACCCTCAACATCCAAACCGGAAGTAAATGAAAATATCGTTCAGCACGTCGTTGAACAGAGCCCTTCAAAGTCAACAAGACAATCTGCTGCAGAAAAAGGATTTTCACGTCACACCTTAATGGCCATTTTAAAGAGTGAGCTGTTTCTTCGACCTTGGAAGTCACATTATATGCAACAACTGTTAGATGAGGAATGCAACATGAAAAAGAAATTTTGCGGGTTATGCTTGGTTGGGGAGATGATTATACCCAGTTGTACGACAATATTCCGTGGTCTGATGAAGCGGTATTTCACTTGGAGGTTTTGTGAACCGTCACAATTGTCACTGGTGGTCAAATCTGGATCGAAATCTAACGGCTGAAAAAACGCAATCAGCACCAAAGCTAACCGCCTAAACTCATAGTGGAAGTGGCGACGAAGCGACTATTCACGTTGGTGTGTAGAATGTATGAGTCTGGCGACATACTATTCAACTTCGGGTAAAATGTCGTCCACACAAATCCGAAGACTGCAAGAAAGCTCAGAAGTACTAGAATTATCGCACAATCAGCATAAAATGTCTTGCATTCAAGTTGCTGACAAGAATAATAAACAGAAGAATGGGAAAGAAAACTGAGGATGTGTTAGCACCAGAGGCAATTCTGACGTTGCGGTCGATAATGGAAGCAAGACTAAAGAAAAATCAAGACACGTTCATAGCATTTCTCGACCTGCAAAAAGCGTTCGACAGCGTAAAACGGTGCAAGATGTTGGAAATTCTGAGAAAAATAGGGTTAAGCTATAGGGAGAGACGGGTGATACACAGCATGTACAATAGCCAAGAGGGAGTAATAAGAGTGGGCGGCCAAGAACGAAGTGCCGGGTTGAAAACGAGTGTAAGACCGGGATGTAGTCTTTCGCCCTTACTGTTCAATCTGTACGTGAAGGAAGCAATAATGGAAATAAAAGAAAGGTCCAAGAGTGGAATTAAAAGTCCAGATGAAAGGATATCAATGATCAGATTCGCTGATGTTGACATTGTTATCCTGAGTGAAAATGAAGAAGAATTACATGATCTTCTGAATGGAATGAATAGTCTAATGAGTATAGAGTATGGATTGAGAGTAAATCGAAGAAAGACAAAAGTAATAAGAAGTAGCAGAAATGAAAACAGTGAAGTAGAGGGGGTTAAGGAATTCTGATACCTAGGTAGCAAAATAACCAATGACGGACGGAGCGAGGACGACATAAAAAACACACTAGGGCATTCTTGGGCAAGGGAAGCCTGCTGCTATTAAACATAGGCCGTAATTTGAGGAAGAAATTTCTGAGCTCAGCATTGTATGGTAGTGAAACATGGACTGTGGGAAAACGGGAACGGAAGAGAATCGTAGCATTTGAGATCTGATGCTACAGACGAATGTTGAAAATTGGGTGCGCTGATGAAGTAAGGAATGAGGAGACTCTGCGCAGAATCGGATAGGAAAGGAATCTCTGGGAAACACTGACAAGGAGAAGGGACAGGATGATTGGACATGAGTTAAGACATCAGGGAACGACTTCCATGGTGTTACAGGAAACTGTAGAGGGTAAAAACTGTGAAAATAGACAGGTAGACTGGCGGAATTGGAGCTGTGAGGACAGGTCGTGAGTCGTGCTTGGATAGCTCAGATGGTAAAGCACTTGCCCACGAAAGGCAAAGGTCCCGAGTTCGAGTCTTGGTATGACACACAGTTTTAATCTGCCAGGAAGTAGCATGATTCCTGGGCTCGTCACCACTCGGAATGCAACCATTCATGGAACGGCAATTCTTTAGATCCGACTGCTGCTGATCTCCGACCAGTAGTGCCCAATAAGACAGTGTTTCAGTTTCCGTTTCGTGTTATCGAACGGCGGGCGCATATGTGAAGCGCTTTGGATATGTATGGTGCACAGCACGGCGGTCATCCCTTGCGGTGGTCAGACGAGGTCGGCCGGAACCTCGACGACTAGCATGCCAGCCCTCACATTTCTATGCAGTCCAGTCTGTAACATCCGGATGCCCTAGGTCTGGATATTTCACGATTAGACCAGCCTACTAAATGGAGACCGACAATGAGGTCCCTTTCAAACTGCCAGATTCTGATAACGCTGTCCCACACGAGGAAGCAGCATCCCCATCTTCTTCACAATGATCACTCTATGACTGGCGTTGTTCACGCCTCATATAAACTCTACCAGGCCTGAGAACAACAGTAGACACATGTTGTTGTTGTTGTTGTCTCCAGTCCTGAGACTGGTTTGATGCAGCTCTCCATGCTACTCTATCCTGTGCAAGCTTCATCATCTCCCAGTACCTACTGCAGCCTACATCCTTCTGAATCTGCTTAGTGTATTCATCTCTTGGTCTCCCTCTACGATTTTTACCCTCCACGCTGCCTCCAATATTAAATTGGTGATCCCTTGATGCCTCAGAACATGTCCTACCAACCGATCCCTTCTTCTAGTCAAGTTGTGCCACAAATTTCTCTTCTCCCCAATCCTATTCAGTACCTCCTCATTAGTTATGCGATCTACCCACGTACACCTCTAATTCACTTTTGTTGCCGTTCTATCTATGACAGTGAACTGCTTCTCCATAATCATTTACATAACCGCCAATGGTGCATGCGTATACGGAGTTACACTGGCATCTGATTATCTCTTTGGGGAACTTCACATTCTTCGTCAGGCAGTATATGGGCATGGGATCTAGGGATGTAGAGTTAGTCCCAGTACAGCTAAAATGAACCCAGTCGCTCTACTTTCTCTCACACAACTTGAATTAACTGTGATCTTAAAATATTCTCGGTCAAGTAGTGAGGTGTAGAGAAAGGAGTCTAGAAATTTACAACGTGTTTCATAGTTTGTTTTTCGGTTGATTTGTTTTTCGGTTGATTTGTTTTTCGGTTGATTTGTTTTTCGGTTGATTTGTTTTTCGGTTGATTTGTTTTTCGGTTGATTTGTTTTTCGGTTGATTTGTTTTTCGGTTGATTTGTTTTTCGGTTGATTTGTTTTTCGGTTGATTTGTTTTTCGGGTGATTTGTTTTTCGGGTGATTTGTTTTTCGGGTGATTTGTTTTTCGGGTGATTTGTTTTTCGGGTGATTTGTTTTTCGGGTGATTTGTTTTTCGGTTGATTTGTTTTTCGGTTGATTTGTTTTTCGGTTGATTTGTTTTTCGGTTGATTTGTTTTTCGGTTGATTGGAGACCAATCAGCGAGGTCATCAGTACCATCGCATTAGGGAAGGATGGGGAAGGAATTCGGCCATGCTCTTTCAAAGGAATCATCCTACCATTTACCTGAAGCGGTTTAGGGAAATCACGGAAAACCTAAATCAGGATGGTCCTGGACGCGAGTCCAGTATGCTAACCACTATGCCACCTCGCTCTTTACTTGTTTTTGAAGAGTGGCACTGTGCTACATTCAACAATGTGATGTGTGAACTGTGCTGATAAATTTAAACTTTCGTGGGTGTCAAATGAAACAACAAGCTTAGTAATACCTGTAATTAATTTCCACAATGCGTTTCGGGATTTTAAACCTTTGTCATCAGATGGATTTGTTTGGATTAGTATAGCATTTAAATGTTGTGTTGTTAATTTGGTGTGACCTGTGGGTCTGTGACTACTGGTCACAGGCTCCTTTCCATGTCATATTGCATCACATACAGTAAGACACTTCGTAAACCGTTTTACTAGTGCTCTGGACTTTGAATTTTACACCTTTATATCTGGACAGGACTTTAAATAATTCAGACAATAATTTTTGTATGCATTCTGTTCCGTTCTTTTAAGACCACCTGGTAGCTCTAAAGCGTTTCAGACATTTGTGTTTTAGGGCGAGCAAACATTCACATTTGCATAAATTTTGTTGATCGGGATGCAGATAATGACGTAGAGCTGTAATTGGAAGTACTGTCCAGAAACAATAAATAATATACCCTTATACATAAGCACAACTTGTTACACAGAACAAACACAGTACACAGCTATCAAAATCAAAACATCCCACCAATCAAAGAATGAAAGTTAGTAGACGCTCGTGAAATGTTTCTTATTTCTTCGTATGCTCTTGCAATAAGTCTGGCAGGCTAGTTCGCACGCTTGTGTGTTAGTTGAAAAAGAACTGAAGCGGACAATATTAAACATAAATTCAAATGTTTGGAAATCTTTTCTGAAAGTATGTTTCTGGTCACTAGCTTCAAAGTGAGATGGCCAAAGGAGTACCTGCGAATATAGTATCGGACTTCATTTTGCCCAGCGCAGTGCAACAAGTCGTCGTGGCAGGGAATCAGCGAGTCGCTGGAAGTCCTCTGCGGAAATATTGAATCATGCTGCCTCCGTAGCCGTCTATAATTGCAGAAGTGTTGCCGGTGCAGCATTATGTGCACTAACCCTACCTCTTGATTATGTCCCTTAAATGTTCGATGGGATTCATGTCGGGCAGTCTGGGTGGCCAAATATTCGCTCGACGTGTCCAGAAACCAATGTGGTCAACAGTGCCCAGTGATATGGCATATTGTCATCCATAAAAATTCCATACTTTTTTGGCTGCAAATGGTCTCCAAATAGCCGAACATTACCATTTCCAGTCAATGATCAGATCAGTTGGGCCAGAGGACCCAGTCCATTCCCTGTAAAGATAACCCACATCATTATGGAGCCGCCACAGTTTGCACATTGCCTTCTTGACAACTTGGGCCCACAGCTTCCTGGGGTCTGCGCCACACTCCGACCCTACGATCAGCTCTTATCAACTGATATCGGGACTCATCTGACCACGCCAGTCGTCTGGGGTCCAATTGATGTGATCTGGCACCCAGGAGAGACGCTATGGGTTCTGTAGGAAAGGCACTGGCGTCGGTCCTCTGCCGTACTGTCCTAACGTATACATTCGTCGTATATCCCATATTGATTTCTGCTGTTATTTCACGCAGTGTGGCTTGTCTGTTAGTACTGACAACTCTACGCAAATGCCGTTGCCCTCAGTCGTTAAGTCAAGGCTGTCGAGCACTGCATTGTCTGCAGTGAGAGGTAATGCCTGAAATTTGCTGTTCTCAGCACATTCTTGACTATGTGGATCTCGGCATACTGAATTTCCTAACTGTTTCCGAAATGTCCCATGCGTCGGTCTCCAACTATTATTCCTCGTTCATAGTGTGTTAATCCCCGCCGTGCGACCATAATCCCGTCGGAAACTCTTTCACATCACTTTAGTACAAATGATGCTTCGTCAATGCGTTGCCCTTTTATCTATAAGTGTGCATATCGTTATCGCGTGACTTCTGTCACTTCAGTGTATATGAAAGTGAGTCGTGGAGGATAAACAATAGAGACAAGAAGAGAATGCAAAATTTCGAAATATTGTGTTAAAGAAGAATTCTGAAGATTAATTATGTACACAGGATCGTTAAAGAAGAAAAGAGATTGATGACAGAATTTGATTAAAAGAAGGGACAGGTTGATGGGACGCATCCTGAAGCATCAACTTAATTAGATGAGAGAGTGATCTGCGTAGTATAAAAGTTGAACGGGGGGGGGGGGGCGGGAGAGAGGGGGGGATGAAGGCTGGAATGTGGTAAGAAGGTTCAAACGGGTGTGTGCGCTGCAGTACAAATGGAGAGACTCGCACAAAAAAGACCAACCTGGAGAGCTATTACCAAACCAGCCATCTGATTGAAAACTACAACAACAATAACAGAAAAATGTTTCGTCTCTTGTATGATCCTACTAATTGTAAATGTTGCTGTAAGACAGTGAGGTGGAAGACGCATCGTTTTATCAGCCAGCAGCTGTGTGGAAGAATGATGAAACCACAGATAACGTGTATGTAGAAGGGTACATTTTCAAAAAAACGTACAGGGAGTTTCACATGTCATTTTACTCGCTTCTAGAGGTTGCAGGGAGGACTTAGTAGATAGTTTTACATAGGAACCCATGCCCGGAAAAAATGAAAACAAAAATACAGATTTCACTCCTATATAATGTGATATTGCTATAGCTGTTCGATATACCGAGACACCATGTTCGGGGCACACAGTGTATCTGTGCAGTAAGTTCCCATTACCTCTGTCCAACATGCTTGGTGTATGGTTTATCACTTCTGCCTTAGCCATGTTCCACGCAACCAGATCTTCCTCCGAGTGGGCAGGGTTTCGTAGACATAACTCTTCATATGGTCCCACAGAAGAAGTTCGAAGTGGTGTGAATATGGGGATCTTGGTGGCCAAGAATGCTGTCCACCTCGACGTATCCACCTGTTCCCGTGGACTACATTCAGATGGTTTCGGAGGCGAACTGCAAAATGTACTGCCGCGCCATCGTGCTGGCACCACAAGTTCATGCTGGGTCCACAATTCGTGCCGAATGCCCAATGGGAGGGAGCAAGGATGTATGGCCCAGGCGTAAAAACCAAGTACAGAAACTGCAAGTGACACAAAATCCACCAGGAGCATGGTGCATAACTTCTGAGGGTGATGGGCGAAGTTACTGTTCGCGCAGAACACGCCAGACAGATGATTGAGACACCTGCAAATCGCATGCAACGGCTCGATTACTCGTCGATGGATTCTCTTTAACCTGACGAAGCGCTCCCTCTTCCAGTACGACAGTGCGCCGACTTCTTGGAGCTCCCCAGTTTCTCTGTCGCTTGTGGATTTCTCACTTCCAGGCAGCCTTTGTTTTACTGTGGCAAACATGAGATGAGATGAGATGAGATGGAGTCAAACGATTTGGAAATTAGACATAGAGCTTCTTTTCCATTACGGCGAACGACACCGTAAGTTAACAACCCATCGATGGGCTCTGCGAACGTGTACTCCCGTAGCATAAAGTGACGCATCGCCAGGAAGCGTGAAAACAAGACAGATAGAAAGAGGACGTCACGTGACATCGCATCAGTGTACCATTCATGAATGTGGGAAGTCATAATAGGCAAACTGCGTAAGAAACATCTAGCGCGCGATTGAGTAGCTCTTGTTTTCCTTGTAACATGGAAACGAACCGTTTCCGGACATGGGTTTCTATCTAAACCTTGATGTACTAAGTCTCCTCTATAACTTCTAGAAGTGTGTAACGTGATTTGTAAGACGCCCTGTATAGGGTGTAGCAAATAAAAGTGGCCCGCAGAACAGAGTTCCAGCGTACAAAGAAATATAGCAGAGACAAGGAAATACAGTGACTACAGCAGATGTTGAAAGTGACCACTACTCATCTCTTGACACTTTTGGGCCCTGGTGAGGAAGTTATTGAAGGTGAATAGAAGCTGGACTGCTGGATAAAAGATAAATATGGAACCAGTGTACCAACAAATGTTACATTACTATATGTTTCATTTAATTGTCTCATCCGAAATGTTCCGCTGCAGTACTTGAAGACAGAGTTGTTGCGATACACCTTAGACTTGACGGCTCCCCACACAGAGTAATAAGGTGACCTGTGTGACCACCTAGGGCCGCGATCATACTTGCTTGTACTGGCAACTCTGTCAGGCTTGAAGATTGTGTAAATGTGCTCCAAGTTTCGGCCAGCTGTTTGGGCAATTGCTCCATCTTGTCGGGAGTGACGGGGTGTGGTTGTATGCATACATTCGCGCCCAATCACATCCACTTGTCCGGGACATTTTTGTCTCACCCTGTAGAAAGCAGTACTCTACATGATCCACAGGTCGTTATTCTTTGTCGTTCGAATTCTAGAATAGTGTTCAGCAATTAGTGATATACCAAAAAGAAGAATAAGTTGCTGGAATATCGCACACACTCGTATTGAAACACGTTAGCAACGACTGCCGCCGAGTTACAGGAATTGAACTTTGTTCTGTAAACTTAACCTGGGATCAATCATACACAAAGTCAGTTAATGATTTTTTTTTCTAAGATGCCTAAGAATGAAAATGCTGCAACCAACTAAATCTCACAGACCAGACCAGTTGTAACTCTTCGGAGAATCCTTTATCAACATCTACGAGTATTTGCTATACATCACCCGGCAAGCGTCAATTCGTTCTGGAAAGACTGAGACAGGGAGTCAGTCGGCGCCAGATTTTGTTTGCCGACGCTGTGTGTCAGACATTACCCTGTGAGTCATTGCTTGCCGCAGCGCCTGGTTGTTTGGTTCCAAAGACCGTTTCTGGACCTCTACCAGAGCTCTGATGCTGCTCGTACACTAATTTTCCCAGTCACACAGTACTTAGAATCATTGTGGCAGGACATTAGCAGTAAGCTGAAGAAAATGAAACTCATCTGCTGTTCGATTTCATCGTCAGTTGTTTTCATTTTATGTTCAATGTGAACAAACCAAAGTATTTTTTCACTTTGTACAGAAAGGGCCAGAAAACGTCTGAAGTAAAGCCGAAACGGGGAAAAAATACACTTTAGGGTTAACGCAAGTTTCCTCTATCTGAGTTTGCAGTAAAGTGTGACAGTACGCGTTCGAAATACAGACGCCAAAAAAAAAAAAAAAAAAAGTGCGCAGGAATAAGGAAAACTAACGACTCATTTGTCTCTGCATCAGGATGGAAACACATTAAAAGCCATAAAAACCAACACAGTAAATTGATTACGACCATGAAAAAAGCAAATTATATGTCATGCGATATTCGTGCTACACGAATGATGGAAACTTGGTTATACAGTGACCAATAAATTTAGAGACTTATTGTGAAGTTCCGCTTTCGGAACGTCACCTCAACCCTTAAATCGCGAGTTGACTTTTCTGTACCGTATACCACGAGGTGGGGTTTCTGGGACCCCTATGTTTAAACCGAGATTTAAGGCAAAAATAATTTGAAACTTTCTAATTTATGCTATATAACATTTATTTTTACAACTATTTCTGTGTTGTTTAAATATTTCCACTTTATTTTATTGCACTAAACAAAGTCTGCAGCATTTTACTATTTATCACACAAAAGCGCGTAATTTATTTGGTTCTTTTAAATAGTCCACATAAATAGACCGTTAGAGTACTGAATTTTACATTCTGAAAAATTATACAAACTCTGTAGCAAAAAAAAATTCAAATAAAACTAAATTCCAGGGTTTAAATTTCCGCATAAAAATTCCACCCGATAGGTACAAAAAGAAAGTCTGTCAAATTGACATTCATTGCTGGGAACTACATTTTTTCACAACTCAAAGGACATTAGATTTTAACAGACGCATTAAGTATTTCATTGAAGGAACAGATAGATCCCCATCACAACTTTCCTGAAGTTCTTCCTCTGAATGATACTCTTGTTCTATAGCAGTACTGTAATCACAGGCTAATGTAAAATCGTCGTCTTTTTCGTTTATTTCTTGATCTATATCACTGACACCTTCCTCCATAAACGGACTAACAATTTCATCAAACTCGGAAAAATTAAAAATGACACACTCGTGCCAAAACATTTTGAACTATACGGTAGCGTACTGAAGAAAACAGGTACGTAGTTCACGAGGCGCGGTCTAGGAGACGCCGACACTTATCAGTAACACGTGTCAACAATAAACACAGAAAGCGATAACGCAACCGACAACAAGACATCGTAGGCTTCGCAATTTAATGAGGCTGGGGGAATATAGAAGCATTCCAGCACAACTGACCTTGGAGAGAGTGAGTTCAAAATTTGCGCGCGGTCTGAGAGACCACACCTTGGAAGTCGACGGTTAACTACACTCCTGGAAATTGAAATAAGAACACCGTGAATTCATTGTCCCAGGAAGGGGAAACTTTATTGACACATTCCTGGGGTCAGATACATCACATGATCACACTGACAGAACCACAGGCACATAGACACAGGCAACAGAGTATGCACAATGTCGGCACTAATACAGTGTATATCCACCTTTCGCAGCAATGCAGGCTGCTATTCTCCCATGGAGACGATCGTAGAGATGCTGGGTGTAGTCCTGTGGAACGGCTTGCCATGCCATTTCCACCTGGCGCCTCAGTTGGACCAGCGTTCGTGCTGGACGTGCAGACCGCGTGAGACGACGCTTCATCCAGTCCCAAACATGCTCAATGGGGGACAGATCCGGAGATCTTGCTGGCCAAAGTAGTTGACTTACACCTTCTAGAGCACGTTGGGTGGCACGGGATACATGCGGACGTGCATTGTCCTGTTGGAACAGCAAGTTCCCTTGCCGGTCTAGGAATGGTAGAACGATGGGTTCGATGACGGTTTGGATGTACCGTGCACTATTCAGTGTCCCCTCGACGATCACCAGTGGTGTACGGCCAGTGTAGGAGATCGCTCCCCACACCATGATGCCGGGTGTTGGCCCTGTGTGCCTCGGTCGTATGCAGTCCTGATTGTGGCGCTCACCTGCACGGCGCCAAACACGCATACGACCATCATTGGCACCAAGGCAGAAGCGACTCTCATCGCTGGAGACGACACGTCTCCATTCGTCCCTCCATTCACGCCTGTCGCGACACCACTGGAGGCGGGCTGCACGATGTTGGGGCGTGAGGGGAAGACGACCTAACGGTGTTCGGGACCGTAGCCCAGCTTCATGGAGACGGTTGCGAATGGTCCTCGCCGATACCCCAGGAGCAACAGTGTCCCTAATTTGCTGGGAAGTGGCGGTGCGGTCCCCTACGGCACTGCGTAGGATCCTACGGTCTTGGCGTGCATCCGTGCGCCGCTGCGGTCCGGTCCCAGGTCGACGGGCACGTGCACCTTCCGCCGACCACTGGCGACAACATCGATGTACTGTGGAGACCTCACGCCCCACGTGTTGAGCAATTCGGCGGTACGTCCACCCGGCCTCCCGCATGCCCACTATACGCCCTCGCTCAAAGTCCGTCAACTGCACATACGGTACACGTCCACGCTGTCGCGGCATGCTACCAGAGTTAAAGACTGCGATGGAGCTCCGTATGCCATGGCAAACTGGCTGACACTGACGGCGGCGGTGCACAAATGCTGCGCAGCTAGCGCCATTCGACGGCCAACACCGCGGTTCCTGGTGTTTCCGCTGTGCCGTGCGTGTGATCATTGCTTGTACAGCCCTCTCGCAGTGTCCGGAGCAGGTATGGTGGGTCTGACACACCGGTGTCAATGTGTTCTTTTTTCCATTTCCAGGAGTGTATGTTCGTACTGACACGTGCGTCTAGAAAATGATACTGTGTACTGTAACACAGGGTCACATTCACGTTAATGTGACCACCCTCTACGTTCAAGGTCAACGTGAAACAACTAGTCACAGATGGCAGGTGACAGCGCCAGTAATGATGTGTGTATAAAGCGCACAGGGAGACGCGGAAAACAGTGCATTCGTCATAATGTGGAAACGGAGCGATTTATTTGACGTCCAAAACGGTGAAAGTGCTTAGTTTGTAAACTGTTTGCATGTTGCTATGGGTAAAATACACCATGCACGACGAAATGGCACTATCCAAAACCGTGTCGTGGCAATGTGGTGCACCATGTGCCGTAGATGACAGGGGGTACCAACAGTGTCTCCTCATAGACCATTCAACAGGCGTGTGGTTCATGCACCCATGCCAACTGCTGTTCATCGGCGATAAAGCCTGGAATTTGCAAGCCAATACCGCCATTGGACCTTCTGTGAGTGGCGACAGGTGGCGTTTTCAGATGGCTGTTATGCACAGAGTGAAACATTTGAAACCAAACACCTGTCAACAGTCGTTGGAAGGGTCTAGGCCGGAGAAGGGGGCGTTGTGGTCTGGAGAATGTTATCATGGCACTCCCTGGATGATCTCATCAGTCTGGAAGGTACAGTAGATCAACACAAGCTTTGATCTATCCTTGGGGACCACGTCCACCACTAAATGCATATTATTTTTCCTCGGTTTGATGGCACCTACCAGCAGCACAGTTCAGCGTGTCCCACAGCTCGCAATGTACGTGCATGGTTCGAAGAGCACTAGCACTACTTTGCCGTACTCCACTGGCCGCTTCCCGAATTCAGTTCCAATCCAGAATCTTTGAGACCATCTCGATCCTGCGGTACGTGCTGTCCCAACCGAGAAACCTAGCGCAGCTGGCATGGTACTGGAGTCGCCATGGCTCCACATCCCTGTTGATACCTTCCAGGACCACAGTGACTGTCGTCTCGCAGCGGTCCGCGCCGCGAAAGGTTTTTACAGGTGGTTATATTAAGGTGACTGGACAGTGTATAAATGTGAATGTTTTGTAATATACAGGGTGATTATAATTAAACTTTCAAAACGCTATAGAAACAGCACCAGTGGTCAGAATGACGTCAAATTGCAACGGAAAATTATCGGAGAAGGGGAAAACGTGTGTCAGAAGAAAAGAAACAGTGTGGAAATTGATCAATAGATGGCGCTGTATGTGTCGGAATACGTAAATGAAAACACCTCTCATGTGCACGACCCACTGAAGTTGGTATGAATACGCCGGATAAACGGCTTTTCCTTCTTTCGCGTCTGCGACGTTCTTCATGTCTGTCTCAATGCAGGATCGCTCTCTGCTTGTAAAGTTGTATTACAAGAATGATGACTGTGCACACGTCGCTCTGCAGAAGTTCCGGACACTGAAATGTTTGAAAAAAGGCGTTTGTCTGATGGCTGCCGTGGGTATGGAGAAAATTATTCAGAAATTCGAAAATACAGGTACTTTTGGTGTGCAACGTGGTAGAGGGAGGAAATGAATTGATTCGACATCAGTGGAAGCAGTGGCCACAGCAATGTAGGAGATGACGAGTGATGGTGTGCAAACTTGTAGTGTACGGAGAATTGCCCGAATGTTGGAGATACCCGTGAGCACGGTGCGTAAAATCGTATGAAACATCCTTCTTTGCTATGCATTCAAAATTACCCATGTGCACGAGTTGCGTCCTGTTGACCTGCCAGCAAGAGGGACCTTTGATTTAGAATTTCTTGCTCGCGTGGATGTGGACAATGATTGGCCGTGGAAGATTTTGCGGACAGACGAAGCCCACTTCCATCTGACAGGATATGTCAATACACAGAATTGTCGAATATGGACAACAGAAAATCCACACGCAAATCAACCAGTACCACTTCATCCTGAAAAGGTCACTGTGTGGTGCGGGTTTTCGTGTTCATTTATCATAGGGCCATATTTTTCGAAGAGAGAGGTGCTCCCATTCCTGTTACCTGTACCGTCACCGATAAGCACTATGAGTCGCTTTTGCGCAACCACGTAATTTCAGCTCTCCAACAACGTGGATGTGTGGATGGGATCAGTTTTATGCAAGATGGCGCACTTCTGCACATTGCAAATCCAGTTAAGTAGCTGCTGAGGCGCCATTTCAGAAATGCTAGAATTATCAGCCGCCATTTCCCGACAGCTTGGGCTGCCAGTTTCGCAGGCGGGCCACCAGATACATAGTAGCATATGCCTGAACTACAGGAAACTCGTTTTTGTATTGAAGTTAAAACGACGAACTCGAGTAGGTTTTATTTATTTTTATTATTTCCAAACTGAAGGTCAGTGTAGGGAGGGAGTTTGAAGTTAGGGTTATAGCAACATGGTTCATGCGGTCCTTCTGACTTAATAAGTAGTAGAATAAATGATCAAAGATATGAAATTGAATTTCGGACTCCAGTTATTTGTGTCGATTCCCAATGTGTGAGATTTGTACTAACTTGCCGTTGATTTTGGAGTTTTGTTGAGCACTAACTGTCCAAATAAATGTAATTGCGAATAAAGTGGTGATAGACGTGTCTTTTATTCATAAACTCATTACACGTTTCGGCATAAATATATCATCAGTCCAGTTGTACGTAACATAAAATACACTGGTGTCCAAAAGTAAAGCAACAACGGAAATTTTGCAAGGTTGGTTTTATTTTGCCACAAAACACGGTGAACAGATGATAGTAAATTAGAAACAATGTAAATAATACAGAACGTAAACAACTGCAACGTGCACAACGGTAGATAAAAATGTTCTCCGTTTTTTTCCCATCTTAACACATTCCCACAACTGGTTAATGCGCTCAGTATGGGGTGTCACCACATCTGGCAGCAATACAGACCTGACAACGACGGGGTATGCTGTGAATGATGTCATCAGTCTCATGTTGAGGCAATAAGGTCCATTCTTCCTACAGAGCTACTCCCAAGTCTTGGTGAGTGGTCTGTGGATGGTCACGTGATGCAACCTGACTCCCTAGTGCATGCCAGACATACTCTGTGGGACTCAAATAGGGAGAGCAAGCAGACCTCGCCAGGGTTCCAAGAAAACATCAATCATTCGAGCTTTGAGGTCTAGCATTATCGTCCTTCAGTACGAAGTCTGAGTCCACAGTACCTCACACCAACCGTACCTTAAGTCCCAAGATACCGTCACGATACCTGGCCGCAGTTAAACTTTGCCGATTCAGACGTACAATTTCATGAAGGTGTTAGAGTGGTCAACATAATTCCTGCCACACCATTAAGGATCCTCCACGATATCGGTATCTTTGCACGATGTTTGGGTTCCCGAAATCGTGTTCCGCGTTCCCTCGAGATGCGAATCCGTGGAGAATCACTATCCAGACCAAATCGAAACTCATATGTGAAAAGAACATTGGTCCTCTGTTCGATCGTCCTGATAGCATGTTGATGACTATACTCCCGACGGTACCTATACAGCAGATGACTGACAATAAAGGCTACTCTGCCGAAGCCTTCTGTCCACCGTTTGCCTCTATACAACACGCCCAATGGTTGCTGCGAGGTCAGATTCCAGTTTCCGTGCAGTACTAACGCGGTACCGTCGCGCCCTTACAGCCAAATAACGGTCCTCTCTTTCTGATGTCACACGTGTCGACCCTCCCTTGGTCTTCGGGATACAGTTTCGGTCTCTATAAACTGTAACAACATCCGAGAAACAACAGAACGATTCACATTAAGCCATCGGGCCACATCAATTTGCGACTGTCCTGCTTCCATTCTTCTTATGGTCCTCCACAGCAGAGAGTCTGGTAGGCGTCTTCTCTATGTCATACTGCGTCGTCCGTCACTGTGCACACAGCGATTGTGATTGTGGTACTCTCTGGCAAACACTAACCCGTTTGGTAGGTGCCCTGGCGTCATGGTTGGTGTGGTTGTCCGTTCACTGGGATGCCATCTTCCGCGCGGAACACGATCGTACGGACATCTGTTGACGTTCGTGAATTTGACACAGAACGGGTAAATAACGGTTCCTTGCTTTAATTTTGGACACCAGTTTATAAAGCTGAATATTTCGAGGCGTACATTGCAACAACGCAGTGAGAAATGTGGCTGGCAAAATCAATAAATACTATGCTCTCGCCTCCTGCTCCATTTCGCAACTCCATCAGTGTCAAAAATGGCTCTGAGCACTATGGGACTTAACATCTGTGGTCATCAGTCCCCTAGAACTTAGAACTACTTAAACCTAACTAACCTAAGGACATCACACACATCCATGCCCGAGGCAGGATTCGAACCTGCGACCGTAGCAGTCGCGTGGTTCCGGACTGCGCGCCAAGAACCGCTAGACCACCGCGACCGGCATCATCAGTGTCCAAACTGTGTCACAAGCAGTTCGGCGAGACATAAAGCAAATTATTTGGCCAGTAGGTGGTGTGACTGACAGTATGCCCATGACAGCAGGCAAACTCTTGTATCGCAATGCTTTTTTTAAAAAAAAATTCTTCAGGGTATCAGACCGCATCGTCATAATTTAAAATGCGCCAACGTTTCGGCCAGCGTTGCAGCTAGCCTTCATCAGGGCCTTACGTTAACTGCTAAATGAACACACTTGGTTCCTTAAATAGCTGCACGAGAAAACCGTGTCGTTACTTGATTGGCTCTAAAAGGAGGAGGAGGAGGGGTGAAAGGTATGCTTTATTGGTGTTTCCTTTATTATCTGTCATTGGCTGAAATAGCTGTTTTCTACTGGTCTTTATATTAATCCACCCCATTGGAGGAGACGGACGAATAGCGAACAGGTGATGGCTGTGACGTCACACTGTTTCCATGCTGTCCAGAAGCCGGCTGCGGCGTGCCATTGCTTTGTGTGCTCGCGACCACTACTGCGGCTCTCCGCGTGTCTGCATGGGCCGCCACGGCTCTGCCGCCGCTCCGTAGCCCTGCTATTGCAGGCAGCCAAGACCTCGGAAGCTTGTACCCGTCCTCTCTATTCATGTTGGCGGGTCTTTTGGCTATTTCTATCGCCTCTCTAATCTTTCTTTTGAAAGTGAGAGGCTGTTTCGCCAGGACGCGGGCTTCTTGAAAAAATATTGGTTTCCCGCACTCGTCTCGGTGTTCCGCCACTGCTGACTTAGTATGTTGTTTCAGGCGGATATATCTTTCATGTTCCGAGAGCCTTGTGCTAATCGGACGTCCCGTCTCACCTATGTAGACTAATCCACACGCACAACCAATTTCATACACGCCAGCTGTGTGTAGTTTGTCAACTGCATCCTTGGTAGAACCGAGCATGTCTGATATTTTGTTTCTGCTTCGGAAAATTGGTTTGATGTCGGCTTTTCGTAGTATTTTGCCAATACGTTCGGTGACCCCTTGTACATATGGTAACACAGCAATGCTCTGTGTCTCCTTCTCCTCTTCCCTATTAGTCTTCTCCCTTGTCGACATGGTGCTGTCTATCATCTGCTTCCCATAGCCATTAGTTCCGAAGATGGACCTGAGGCGTTCAAGTTCTGTCTTCAGATGTTCTTCGTCGCTTATCCTGTACGCTCTCTTCGTTAGCGTGTGCAGGGCGGACTACTTCTGCGTAGGGTGATGGTGGGAGGAGGCGTGAAGGTACCTGTCCGTATTGGTTGGTTTCCTGTACACTTTGTGGCCAAGTTTACCATCAGGTTTTCGATAAACTTCCACGTCGAGAAAAGGCAGCACCCCATTCTTCTCTGTTTCCATTGTAAGCTGAATTTTCCTATGCTGTTGGTTAAGGTGCTTGTGGAAGTTCTGTAACTCCTCTTCTCCGTGGGGCCAGATGACGAAAGTATCATCGACATAGCGAAGCCAACAAGTTGGACGTAATGGTGCGGACTGGAGGGCTGTTTCCTCAAATGCCTCCATGAAAATTTCTGCTGCGATAGGCGATAGGGGTGAGCCCATAGCTACACAGTCAGTTTGTTCATAAAATTGACCTCTCCACTTGAAATAGGTGGTCGTCAGACAGTGGCGCACAAACTCACATATATCAGGTGCCACGCGTTCTTCTAGGATGTTCACAGTATCTGACACTGGGACATTCGTGAATAGGGATTTGACGTCGAAACTAACCATCAGATCTTGGTCCGCAACGCGCATTTCCTTTAGGAGAGACACGAAGTGAGTGGAATCCTTAACGTAGGACTCGGTTTGATGCACTAGGTGTCGGAGCCTAGGTGCCAGTTCTTTCGCTAGGTAGTAGGTCGGCGAATTTATACTGTTTACTATGGGCCTTAAGGGAAAGTCGGTTTTGTGTACCTTCGGTACACCATATATCCTAATAGGGAAGAGGAGAAGGAGACACAGAGCATTGCTGTGTTACCATATGTACAAGGGGTCACCGAACGTATTGGCAAAATACTACGAAAAGCCGACATCAAACCAATTTTCCGAAGCAGAAACAAAATATCAGACATGCTCGGTTCTACCAAGGATGCAGTTGACAAACTACACACAGCTGGCGTGTATGAAATTGGTTGTGCGTGTGGATTAGTCTACATAGGTGAGACGGGACGTCCGATTAGCACAAGGCTCTCGGAACATGAAAGATATATCCGCCTGAAACAACATACTAAGTCAGCAGTGGCGGAACACCGAGACGAGTGGGGGAAACCAATATTTTTTCAAGAAGCCCGCGTCCTGGCGAAACAGCCTCTCACTTTCAAAAGAAAGATTAGAGAGGCGATAGAAATAGCCAAAAGACCCGCCAACATGAATAGAGAGGACGGGTACAAGCTTCCGAGGTCTTGGCTGCCTGCAATAGCAGGGCTACGGAGCGGCGGCAGAGCCGTGGCGGCCCATGCAGACACGCGGAGAGCCGCAGTAGTGGTCGCGAGCACACAAAGCAATGGCACGCCGCAGCCGGCTTCTGGACAGCATGGAAACAGTGTGACGTCACAGCCATCACCTGTTCGCTATTCGTCCGTCTCCTCCAATGGGGTGGATTAATATAAAGACCAGTAGAAAACAGCTATTTCAGCCAATGACAGATAATAAAGGAAACACCAATAAAGCATACCTTTCACCCCTCCTCCTCCTCCTTTTAGAGCCAATCAAGTAACGACACGGTTTTCTCGTGCAGCTATTTAAGGAACCAAGTGTGTTCATTTAGCAGTTAACGTAAGGCCCTGATGAAGGCTAGCTGCAACGCTGGCCGAAACGTTGGCGCATTTTAAATTATGACGATGCGGTCTGATACCCTGAAGAATTTTATTGAAGAAGACAACGGCCGCGGAAGCCTACGCTTATACTTTTTTAAAAAGTTCGTGTATTTAATTTACATATGTATATAAAATTTTGTTAATAAAGGAATTCCATTGTACTAACACGGCCTCAGATGCTGCTAAATTTTGAACGTAGTAAATGACATACATCGAAATATCTTAGTACATAAATTTAAACCCAAAATGTTAAAAGCAATGTTACGTGGCACATCCAAATTACAAACTGCTGAATAAATGCAAATCTTAAAAATGTAAAAGCAAGCAAGCCAGGGCAGTTATTGTGATTAGAAAGAAAACTACCAATTATGACCTAATAGCAGGAAATGCTTGTAACATATATATGGGTCATTAGAGTTGCATTTTAAGAAATATTAATAACTGCAGTTACAAATTTCTGCTAACAAGGCTGTAACTGCAGTGTCTCAGTTTACTGAGATTGAACCTAGAAGTACAGCTCACAGGGGCCTGTTCAGAATGTGAATTTCAGATAACTATTCAAACAATGGTACACACAGGAAAATGTTTTAAAAACAACAGTACATAACAGTACATAACAGTGAAAGTTTAAACACTCGTGATGAAAACAGTAGTTTATTATAGTTAAAATGATAGATCAAAAATAACACTCTGAAAATGTGGAAAGTAAAGGAGCAAGTGTGTGATGTTATGAGTGTAGGTAACATGCTGCTAAGCCATAATCTCGATGGCTGCTTTATAGTAAATAATAGTCATCAGACATTGCATTACACCATAAAAACACTAGCCATAGTACCTCCAAGTAAGTGCGGCACAAGCAAGCTATTGATGTTTATTTTCCCCGGTGCAGCAAGTCACTTGTTGAAGTATGGACGCGTGGACGCAAAATGGAAAGTCTATGCTGCTAAATTATGTGGAAGTGGGTAGGTCTCAAGATCTGTACCTTACACCAGGTATATAAGTTCAATAATACATGGACTTTATTAATGTGCATAATTACTAATGTTCACCTGTTGACATGGGACTACTGACACTAATGCCACCACTATCAAAATTGTTTACTCTTCACCATGTTGAAGTGGTTTGGTGAGTTTGGGTACTGAAGGTGTTATGGAATGGAGTAGGAGGTGACGGGTACCTTGCGTTGATTTCGACAGGTAAATTTCTCACGACGTTGTGGCATTCCATGATTTGTAATATTTTGTCTTGCACTCGTATTGTACGTTTCAGGTCACAGAACTGAAGAGAGGATTACTACGAAACACGTAAGTAGATGGTACATAAATTATATTGGCGACCAAGAAAGAGCATTACGATTCAATGCTACAAATGGTTGCAGTAGTAGTGAAATGTAAAGACTACAGTGAAATACTGCTGGCTTTTAAAGCATTATATTAAAAATGAAGCATCTTTGATTGCTTAGTAGTGCATTGATAAACCCCACGCAGGCGTTGTAATTACGTAAAACACTTCAAGTGGCTGTCAACGTTTCTTAACATGGCTGTTAATGGACGTAGGTGGGGCGTTACAGTACTCCTTGGATCTCAAAAGCGCCAAAGACTCAATGGTAACACTTGAATTAGTGATATTGTGTTACTATAAAACGCAACCAATATTGAAATATCAAAACAACAAAGAACCTACATACACTGGTATAAAATTGAAAAATTGCACCTGTCGTATTATTTATTTCTAGTACAGAGTATAGAAAAACATTTGGTGATTCACCTCTGTAAACACCCAAATTTCTCCAATTAATTTTATCCTTGCTGTCAATATGCGAGATTAGTGTTGGGTAAAATATGCCTGCTTAGTTTCCTGACGTGTATTGAAACTTTTGGAACAAACATTCGGAACAGAGGGCGTAAAGCCATCCGAAATGTTCAGCATCTTTCGTCTAGCGCGTGCATTCGGAGATTGTTGAGTCGCCCTGTGACGCAGTGTATCTAAACAAAACCGAATTGCCTAGCCCTGTCTTTCAATCTCAATTAGATTTAGGATTTTGGTGACATCCGTCGTGGATGAATTACACGTCCTTTGATATTTTGCAATACGAGCACCTGCGACAGGATTTATTTTGTTCTGCTATGCTGTAAATTATTTTATTGGACTTGAGAGCATAACATGCAGCCGTCTACAAGTTACTATTTAAGAGATTAATTTTTGAACCGCACCTCTGCTATTATCTCCAATACTTAGGATAATACTTTCTTAATTAATGAAACCATGTAACGCCGTAATCTGCTGTTAAATGTATTCTGTAATGAACGATCTGTTAGTCACAGAGCATTATCCAGTACCGGTAGTACTAACGTCAGGTTTGCTCCAAAACTGTAGCAAAATATGAGCAATACCAGGAGTTGCACTGGAATACAATCACTTAAAAAAAAAGCACTACGTCAAAAAGTCCACGGAAAACAGACCTGGAAACAAGTATTTCCAGTCATTTACGTTACATGTGTTGAGAGTAAACATGCTTATATGGTACAGAACGCGTAAATAAAAACATAATATAGCAGACGTAGTATGTAGTCTTAGACGTACAAGCTGACGGTACGCACATCATACCACGCAGCACCGCGCCCATAACTCACAATACTAAGAAGGAATTGTACGATATAAATAAAAGTTGGGACGCGTCTTTCTGCATCTGGAAGATGTCTACTCAGTTTTCGCTCCACTAGCATAAGCGTAGCGCCACTATGAGGATTCAAATCGGATCTGCTTTTAACTACATGCTGTAACGGTTGTGAGCGTTCGTTAGTTACCTTTGGGACTCGACATGGTGAGATGAGTTTGTTAGTTAAGAATGCCTTTAAGGCGACAAAGACGCTATTATCAACCCCTCACCGAAGTTGAACAAGGTCGTGTGTTAGGACTACCAGAAACTGTATGTTCCTTCTGTGATGTTCTAAAAAGACTTGACAGGAATGTAGCCGCTGTACATGATTGCTAGCAGCGTTGGACTCGAACACCATCGCGTTCGGGGTAGCACTCTTGCAAATCGCATTGCATCTCCAGCAGCAATCTGAGCAGGAGGTGACACCACATTGACACAATGAACTGTTGCAAATTGGTTACTTCAAGGACAGTTCCGAGCCACTCGCCCTGTAGCGTGCTGTCCACTGACCCCAAACCGCCGCCATTTGCGACTTCAGTGGTGTCAGGCGAGAGCCCATTGGAGATCAGGTGGAGGTCTGTTCTGTTTCCTGGTGTAAGCAGGTTCAACCTCGGTGCCAGTCATGACCGTGCGTGGTTGGAAGAAAGTCAGTGGAGGGCCTGCAACCAGTGTGTCTGTGTTAGGCACCCTAGACCTAAATCCGAAGCTACGGTCTGGGGTTCGATTTCGTATGGCACTAGGAGCACTCTCACGGTTATCCCACACAGCCCGACTGCAAATTTGTACGTCAGACTGGTGATCCGACCTGTTGTGCTGCCATTCATGACTAGTATTCAAGGGTGTTTTTCCAACAGGATAACGCTCGCCCTCATACCGCTGTTGTAGCCCAACATGCTCTGACGTGTAGCCTTGACCTGATGGATCATCAGATCTGTCTCCAATGGAGCACATATGGATCATCAGATCTGTCTCCAATGGAGCACATATGGATCATCAGATCTGTCTCCAATGGAGCACATATGGATCATCAGATCTGTCTCCAATGGAGCACATATGGATCATCAGATCTGTCTCCAATGGAGCACATATGGATCATCAGATCTGTCTCCAATGGAGCACATATGGATCATCATTGCGTAGTATCCTTCCGCTGCCGAGCAGTGTGTCAGCAGTGCGCAAGTGTTTGTTTTGAATACAGTCAGAGAGAGTCCCTTTAGTCAACCATAGTGCCAGTAGTGCTAGTGTTTGTTTTCCATACAGTCCAGAGACAGGTAGTGCTATTTTCATTGTTTTCTACAAGTCGCTAGCAATCGCAGTTTAGTCAACTATCAGCCGCCTTTAGTGATGGCAGTCTAGTTAACAGTTGATTAAATCTCTTCAGTAAATTGATTCCTTAGGATGGATAGGATGTGTGACTGCTGTGCACGGACGCAGGAGGAGCTGGCCAGTGTTCGCGAACAGCTGAACGTGTTGATGGCCGCGGTCAGCCGTCTTCAGGCTGCTGCCTCGGAGTGTAGCGGCAGAGGGGAGTCTGGTGCGTCGCATGGTACACCCCAGGTGTTACAAGCTTCACCCACTGTCCCTGCTGTCGAGACATCTTCGCGGGTACCGGGCGCAGTTGGGCCACCCTCTCGCCAAGGGGAGTGGCGGGTGCACGGCGTTCGCGGCGCACGAGGCGGAGGGTAAATGTGGAGGTTGGCCGTGTGGCATCGCCCGCTCTGCCTGTGAGTGGACATGTGGCTGCTCCTTCAGCAAGGTCCGAGCAGGCACACGGGGGGAGGGGTTTATTAGTTATTGGGAGCCCCAACGTTACGCGGGTGATGGAGCCCCTTAGGGAAATAGCGGGAAGGTCGGGGAAGAAGGCCAGTGTTCACTCTGTCTGCTTGCCGGGGGGTCTCACCCGAGATGTGGAGGAGGCCCTGCCGGCGGCGATAGAGAGCACTGGGTGCACCCGAGTGCAAATTGTTGCTCATGTCGGCACCAATGACTCCTGCCGTCTGGGTTCAGAAGTCATCCTCAGTTCGTACAGGCGGTTGGCGGAATTGGTGAAGGCGGAAAACCTCGATTGCGGGGTGGCATCTGAGCTAACTATTTGTAGTATCGTTCCCCGAACCGATCGCGGTCCTCTGGTTTGGAGCCGAGTAGAAGGCTTTAACCAGAGGCTCACACGATTCTGCGGAGATCTGGGATGCAAATTTCTCGACCTCCGCTATCGGGTGCAGAAATGTAGGGTCCCCCTGAATAGCTCAGGCGTGCACTACACGCCGGAAGCGGCTACAAGGGTAGCGGAGTACGTGTGGAGTGCACATGTGGGTTTTTTAGGTTAGATAATTCCCTCCCTAGGCCCGACAAGACGCCTCCTGAGACGCGGCAAGGTAGGAGTAGGCAAAATGCAGCAGGGAATAACAATATTAATGTGCTAGTAGTAAACTGCAGGAGCGTCTATAGAAAGGTCCCAGAACTGCTCTCATTAATAAACGGTCACAACGCCCATATTGTACTAGGTACAGAAAGTTGGCTGAAACTAGACGTAAACAGTAATGAAATCCTAAACTCAGATCGGAATGTATACCGCAGAGACAGGCTGGACAGTGAAGGGGGAGGCGTGTTTATAGCGATAAGAAGTGCAATAGTATCGAAGGAAATTGACGGAGATCCGAAATGTGAAATGATTTGGGTGAAGGTCACGGTTAAAGCAGGCTCAGACATGGTAATTGGATGTCTCTATAGGCCCCCTGGCTCAGCAGCTCTTGTGGCTGAGCACCTGAAGGATAATTTGGAAATTATTTCGAGCAGATTTCCCCACCATGTTATAGTTCTGGGTGGAGATTTTAATTTGCCGGATATAGACTGGGAGACTCACACGTTCATAACGGATGGCAGGGATAAAGAATCCAGCGAAATTTCTTTAAGTGCTTTATCTGAAAATTACCTTCAGCAGTTAAACAGAGAACCGACTCATGGCGATAACATATTAGACCTTCTGCTGACAAACAGGCCCGAACTATTTACAACCGTTAACGCAGAACAGGGAATCAGCGATCATAAAGCGGTTACGGCATCGATGACTTCAGCCGTAAATAGAAATATTAAAAAAGGTAGGAAGATTTTTCTGTTTAGCGAAAGTGACACAAAGCAGATTACAGAGTACCTGACGGCTCAACACAAAAGTTTTGTCTCAAGTACAGATAGTGTTGAGGATCAGTGGACAAAGTTCAAAACCTTCGTACAATATGCGTTAGATGAGTATGTGCTAAGCAAGATCGTAAGAGATGGAAAAGAGCCACCGTGGTACAACAACCGAGTTAGAAAACTGCTGCAGAAGCAAAGGGAACTTTACAGCAAACATAAACATAGCCAAAGCCTTGCAGACAAACAAATTCCGCGAAGCGAAATGTAGTGTGAGGAGGGCTATGCGAGAGGAGTTCAACGAATTCGAAAGTAAGGTTCTATGTACTGACTTGGCAGAAAATCCTAAGAAATTTTGGTCTTATGTCACAGCGGTAGGTGGATCAAAACAAAATGTCCAGACACTCTGTGACCAAAATGGTACTGAAACAGAGGATGACAGACTAAAGGCCGAAATACTAAATGTCTTCTTCCAAAGCTGTTTCACAGAGGAAGACTGCACTGTAGTTCCTTCTATAGATTGTCGCACAGATGACAAAATGGTAGATATCGAAATAGACGACAGAGGGATGGAGAAACAATTAAAATCGCTCAAAAGAGGAAAGGCCGCTGGACCTGATGGGATACCAGTTCGATTTTACAGAGAGTACGCGAAGGAACTTGCCCCCCTTCTTGCAGCGGTGTACCGTAGGCCTCTAGAAGAGCGTAGCGTTCCAAAGGATTGGAAAAGGGCCAGGTCATCCCCGTTTCCAAGAAGGGACGTGGAACAGATGTGCAGAACTATAGACCTATATCTCTAACGTCGATCAGTTGTAGAATTTTGGAACACGTATTATGTTAGAGTACAATGACTTTTCTGGAGACTAGAAATCTACTCTGTAGGAATCAGCATGGGTTTCGAAAAAGACGGTCGTGTGAAACCCAGCTCGCGCTTTTCGTCCACGAGACTCAGAGGGCCATAGACACCGGTTCACAGGTAGATGCCGTGTTTCTTGACTTCCGCAACGCGTTCGATACAGGTCCCCACAGTCGTTTAATGAACAAAGTAAGAGCATATGGGCTATCAGACCAATTGTGTGATTGGATTGAGGAGTTTCTAGATAACAGAACGCAGCATGTCATTCTCAATGGAGAGAAGTCTTCCGAAGTAAGAGTGATTTCAGGTGTGCCGCAGGGGAGTGTCGTAGGACCGTTGCTATTCACAATATACATAAATGACCTTGTGGATGACATCGGAAGTTCACTGAGGCTTTTTGCAGATGATGCTGTGGTGTATCGAGAGGTTGTAAAAATGGAAAATTGTGCTGAAATGCAGGAGGATCTGCAGCGAATTGACGCATGGTGCAGGGAATGGCAATTAAATCTCAATGTAGAAAAGTGTAATGTGCTGCAAATACATAGAAAGAAAGATCATTTATCATTTAGCTACAATATAGTAGGTCAGCAACTGGAAGCAGTTAATTCCATACATTATCTGGGAGTACGCATTAGGAGTGATTTAAAATGGAATGATCATATAAAGTTGATCGTCGGTAAAGCAGATGCCAGACTGAGATTCATTGGAAGAATCCTAAGGAAATGCAATCCGAAAACAAAGGAAATAGGTTAGAGTACGCTTGTTCGCCCACTGCTTGAATACTGCTCAGCAGTGTGGGATCGGTACCAGATAGGGTTGATAGAAGAGATAGAGAAGATCCAACGGAGAGCAGCGCGCTTCGTTCCAGGATCATTTAGTAATCGCGAAAGCGTTACGGAGATGATAGATAAACTCCAGTGGAAGAGTCTGCAGGAGAGACGCTCAGTAGCTCGCTACGGGCTTTTGTTGAAGTTTAGAGAACGTACCTTCACCGAAGAGTCAAGCAGTATATTGCTCCCTCCTACGTATATCTCGCGAAGAGACCATGGGGATAAAATCAGAGAGATTAGAGCCCACACAGATGCATACCGACAATCCTTCTTTCCACGAACAATACGAGACTGGAATAGAAGGGAGAACCGATAGAGGTACTCAGGGTACCCTCCGCCACGCACCGTCAGGTGGCTTGCGGAGTATGGATGTAGATGTAGATGTAGACATCATCGGACGACAAGTCCAACGTCATCGACGTCTAGCATTAACCGTCCCTGTACCGACCGACCTAGTACAACGGGCTTGGAACTCCATCCCATATACCGCCTGTACAAGACAATGCATGCACGTTTGCCTGCTTGCATTAAACATTCTGGTAGTTAAACCAGCTATTAATTTACGAGCGTTTCACATTTGCAATGCCTTATCTCGCGTCTACATTAAACTGTGATCTTGCAATGTTAATCACTTAAATATTCTACGTAGAGAAATGTGTTTCGGAAATTTCTTTACTTTATATCATTTGCATAACTTAATCATAGCTAACACTTGGTTCAAGAATCATGAAAGAAGGTTGTATACATGGAAGAATCCTGGAGATACTAGAAGTTATCAGATATATTATATAATGGTAAGACAGAGATTTAGGAACCAGATTTTAAATTGTAAGACATTTCCAGGGACCGATGTGGGCTCTGACCACAATCTATTGGTTATGAATTGTAGATTAAAACTGAAGATACTGCAAAAAGGTGGGAATTTAAGGAGATGGGACCTGGATAAACTGATTAAACCAGAGGTAGTAAACAGTTTCAGGGAGAGCATGAGGGAACAATTGACAGGAATGGGAGAAAGAAATACAGTAGAAGAAGAATGGGTAGCTCTAAGGGATGAAGTAGTGAAGGCAGCAGAGAATCAAGTAGGTATAAAGACGAGAGTTAGTAGAAACCCTTGGGTAACAGAAGAAATACTGAATTTAATTGATGAAAGGAGAAAATATAAAAATGCAGTAAATGAAGCAAGCAAAAAGGAATACAAACGTCTCACAAATGAGATCGACAGGAAGTGCAAAATGGCTAAGCAGGCATGGCTAGAGGACAAATGTAAGGACGTAGAGACGCATATCACTAGGGGTAAGATAGATACTGCCTACAGGAAAATTAAAGAGACCTTTGGAGAAAAGAGAGCCACTTGTATGAATATCAAGAGCTCAGATGGAAACCCAGTTCTAAGCAAAGAAGGGAAAGCAAAATGATGGAAGGAGTATATAGAGGGTCTATACAAGGGCGATGTACTTGAGGACAATATTATGGAAATGGAAGAGGATGTAGATGAAGATGAAATGGGAGATATGATACTGCGTGAAGAGTTTGACAGAGCACTGAAAGACCTGACTCGAAACAAGGCCCCGGGAGTAGACAACATTCCGTTAGAACTACTGACGTCCTTGGGAGAATCTACCATCTGGTGAGCAAGATGTATGAGGCAGGCGAAATACCCTCAGACTTCAAGAAGAATATAACAATTCCAATCCCAAAGAAAGCAGGTGTTGATAGATGTGAAAATTACCGAACTATCAGTTTAATAAGCCACTGCTGCAAAATACTAACGCGAATGGAAAAACTTGTAGAAGCCGACCTCAGAGAAGATCAGTTTGGATTCCGTAGAAATATTTGAACACGTGAGGCAATACTGACTTTACGACTTATCTTAGAAGACGGTTAAGGAAAGGCAAACCTACGTTTCTAGCATTTGTAGACTTAGAGAAAGCTTTTGACAATGTTGACTGGAATACTCTTTCAAATTCTGAAGGTGGCAGGGGTAAAATACAGGGAGCGAAAGGCTATTTACAATTTGTATAGAAACCAGATGGCAGTTATAAGAGTCCAGGGGAATGAAAGGGAAGCAGTGGTTGGGAAGGGAGTGAGTAAGGGTTGTAGCCTATCCGCGATGTTATTCAATCTGTATATTGAGCAAGCAATAAAGGAACAAAAGAAAAATTCGGAGTAGGTATTAAAATCCATGGAGACATTGTAATTCTGTCAGAGACAGCAAAGGACTTGGAAGATCAGTTGAACGGAATGGACAGTGTCCTGAAAGGAGGGTATAAGATGAACATCAACAAAATCAAAACGAGGATAATGGATTGCAGTCGATATAAGTCGGGTGATGCTCAGGGAATTAGATTAGGAAATGAGACACTTAAATTAGTAAAGGAGTTTTGCTACTTGGGCAGCAAAATAACTGATGATGGTCGAAGTGGAGAGGATATAAAATGTAGACTGGCAATGGCATGGAAAACGTTTCTGAAGAAGAGAAATTTAACATCGGGTATAGATTTAAGTGTAAGGAAGTCGTTTCTGAAAGTATTTGTATGGGGTGTAGCCATGTATGGAAGTGAAACATGGACGATAAATAGTTTGGACAAGAAGAGAATAGAAGCTTTCGAAATGTGGTGCTACAGAAGAATGCTGAAGATTAGATGGGTAGATCACATAACTAATGAGGAGGTATTGAATAGAATTGGGGAGAAGAGAAAATTGTGGCACAACTTGGCTAAAAGAAGGGATCGGTTAGTAGGACATGTTCAGAGGCATCAAGGGATAACCAATTTAGTATTGGAGGGCAGCGTGGAGGGTCAAAATCGTAGAGGGAGATCAAGAGATGAATACACTAAACAGATTCAGAAGGCTGTAGGTTGCAGCAAGTACTGGGAGATGAAGAATCTTGCACAGGATAGAGTAGCATGGAGAGCTGCATCAAACCAGTCTCAGAACTGAAGACCATAACAACAAAACATCATTTTTTGGTGGTGCGACTTTTTCCCGTCTGTGGAGATGCGACATTCCGTATAAACTTTCCCAGTAGCACTGGTTACCACAGCCGCTCCGCGGATGTTTAGATATTTGTTGCCTGTAGCACTTTTGTGCTCTTCTACTCGCCAGTTCCTTTAACATTTCACCAGTTTTTTCTCCTCGGCTGATGTTACAATGTTGCTGCTGTGCCACACTAAACTGTTTTTATAGTGCAATTACTGTGATTTTTTTTTTCGGTTGACTAAATATATCTAAAAGCGAAACAAACCACTGTAAAGTTCTCAGTCGCGACAAAATGTAGTGCTTTACAAAACTATGCACTTCCCCCTTCCATGGACAGTGGCTTCGAAGTTGAAGTCGCTATTTATGCGTATGCCTTTCTGAATCATCGTATTGGAATAAGACATTTCCTGGTAAGATAGCTTAGGGAACATTATTACGTAAATATATTTGGACAGGTACTTTTAGATATCCGGCGTGACTATTTCCAGAGTCTGAATGCCGATTGTATTGACACTCGATATCGGGTTCCGTCTTATCGCCGGCTTGCGCGCATTACATTACATTTACCTTGTGCGTCAGCTGCCAGTCTTTACACCAGAGGCTCCTGCCTTTCTGTGTTCCGTAACAGTTTTCAAATGAAGTGACATCACCATTCACGACTGCGCCGTCAGCGGATAGTCCCAGAAATCGTCGTCCGTTAGGTCCTTCATGGTACATTACGTGCCATTTTACCTTGCGGGTATGACTTCCCATTCAGAAGCACCTACCAGCTTCTGTTCACTAGGAACTTTTCGATCAATTCTCATATCTGTCGCGATATTCCATAGGCACAAATTTTGTTCACTAGGAAACGGCGTGGAATTTAAAAGAAACCTCCAGAGAATCAAGAAACACGGTGCAAGGGTGTGCGGCGTGTGCTTTAGTGATTTCAAATGCTGTTAGCATATTGTGTTTGTGTGTGTGTGTAGTCTGTAACGGGTGGAATCCAGCAGACGGGGGTCCGCTTGATACTGCTCGAACAGAATTGACCCCCATCTATAGCTTCACTTCTGTGCCCTGTCGCATAACGGGATAGACCCAACACTTCTACAATAAAGTTTTTTTTTTAATGTTTTGAACGCGGCTGCGTGGTCAGCAACCGATTACAAAGTAAAATTACCAGTAATAGCAGCCATCGGTCGCAAAAAAGGAGAGTCACGTATTGATTTTAGTTTCATACGTGACATACCAATTTGAGTTTATTTCTGATGAAGGCACTCATAGCAGTGCCGAAACCTGGGTTAAAAGACTCCCCTTTTGTGCGACCGAGAGCTGCTCTGGTAATGTTATTTGTGCAGTAGTATGTGCAACAGAAGCAATATGAACTAAAAACAAGGCCGCGATCGACATCGGATTACCAACCCGGAATAAAGAAAGCTAAGTCAGGGTAAAATCATCGTCTTGAACAGTTTCCAGTCCCAGGCTCGCCATCTAGCCTGTTTTCCCACCATCTTTCTGTGTTAACACTGGTCCAATCCTCGCCCCCTTGAATTCTCTTTTTCCATTCTCCTTAAATCCCCACGCCGTCTTAGCATTGAGGTTTCTACACTCCTCTGCAAAGGTTCCTCTTCCACTAATTCCCTAACCCTTTTATTCCTCATTCTATCTCTCCTTGTTGCTCCTATCTTACTTCTGAGGAACTTCATTTCACCTGCCTGTTATCTGCTTACATTTCTTTCTTTCATTAGCCATTTTTCAAATCCATAGGTCAGAACTTAGATGGAGTGACTACTATATATTACTTCACTTCTTTTCTGTGGGACGTCTTTGTTCCAAAATGGGCTCCTAAAACTTCGCAAGAATGCTTCTGTCCGTCTGCCACGTTCACTGATCTCTTTCTCATTTGTTCTATTTTCCTCTATCACACTTTCCAAGTACTTGTCACCTTCCACTTTCTACAATCGTTCACCTCCAATCCTTATTCCGGTAGTTGGTCTATCTTTCTTTATAGTTACAACCAGGATCTCCGATTTGCGTACATTAAGTTTCATTCCCTACTGCCTCACAGTTTTTTTCCAAGCTTCCAGCTGTTCCTAAATCTCCTCCTCTCTGGTTCCCCAGATCAGCAAGCCATCCTGAAATACCACAGCTTTCTCCTTGTCTTCTATAGGTTTTTGCTCCCACTTTAGTCATTGTCATCCAAGACCACAGTGAAGAGGTGACAATGCAGTGCCCTGTTTCACACCACTTGTTTGCTGGAAACATCTGTCCTTTCATTTCCCACTTTCACACAACTCATTCACCATACGTCTCCTCCACTCTTCTCTGGTGAAGCAGCGATAGGCCTAGCTAGCCAACATTGGATCAAGAACCAGCTTTCAACAAGGAAACTAACCTCGGAAAGGATGTCTTTCATTACAGTCTTCAAATTCAAATTTTACTGATTTACTTTTCAGAAGCACTATTTACGTGTTGCTCTATTTGCTTCCGCCTTCGTAGCTGAGCGGTCAGCGCGGCCAGTTGCCATGTGGAGGACCCGAGTTCGAGTCCCAGTATTGCCAGGGATTTTTCCTTTGTAGGAGGAGTGGGACAGGGTTCACTCAATGACGTGAGGCTGCCTGAGGAGCTACTCGACAGATTAGTCTCGGTTCCAACGTCAAGAAACCTTCGATAGCCATGACGCAATTGGTAGTGGAAGACAAAGCGGTCGATCGGGTCCCTTGGGCCGGTTAGGCCAGAACGCGGAATTTTATCTTCTAGTTATGGGCACAAAAAGGCTAGGCAACAAATTGTTCCTCGCTAGGTGAAACAAAAGCCAATGGAGCAAACTAATTGATGCACAACATCTCACCGGTGTTGTGAACCACTATAATCAAACCTACCAACTTTCTCAAGAGTGCCGAGGAAGAAGTAATGCAGCTTGGCTTTTCTTGATCACCCAGGACGATTGCCTATTGTGAGCAGTGTCATCTCTAGACCAAATGGAGAATAAAACGTGATGCATTTGAAAAGCCACCTGTCAGCACTGAGGGACGTTCAGTTACGGTACCGTCGTGCAAATTTCAACCTTCATCACCGTCAGCTTGGATGCAAGACCCAGACGTTGCAGAGGCCCATTCGCAGCAACGATTTCTGAACAGACCTTGAGAAGGCGCTGTTGGTGGCCACATGTTCATCTGGGTGGTCAGTTATACAAAAGTTGTTCTTATATTCACCCATAAACATTCGGTTCGGCAGCTGTCATTCAATGCTGTCATGTATGGGTTATGGTGCACCACAGTTGCCTCGCCGTCGGTTTTGAATAGCGCAGTGTTGCCATCCACGGTATACTTTAACGATGGAGTCACGCAAACAATTTACGGACTTAGCCGTTTCAGAAACTGGACATGACATAAATCGCTCCGCTTCCACATTACAGCAAAGACCCCCCATGCCCCCTCTGCCCCCCATGCCCCCTCTGCCCCCCATGCCCCACCCTGCCCCCCTGCCCCCCCCCTGCCTCCACCCCACACACACCGAAATGCTTTGTACACCTTCCTACTTTCCACCCCTGGGCTACCACCTGCCGTAAGTGAGTGGTTATTACTCGTTGACGAACGTTAATGTGACTTGGACAGTGTAGTCTGAAAGGCAGTCGTCTTAAATTAAAAATCTAAATGCTTGGTAGAGCATGTATGTTCAAGCTGCTTCTGCTGCAGCTAGTGAAAACTAGTGTCCAGTGTTTAATTTGTCCATCGTACACAAAGGATAACATGGACACAGCAGCGCGTAACTTTATAGTACACCAGGTTATCTTTATTCTACCTACCCGGGAAACCTATGGAACAAGTTAAGGATCTTGTAATGAAGTAAACAGTATGGTACTAGCACCTCCATCGCTTCTTGAATTTGCACGACAGCCTGCCCTCCATCGCAGACTGGATGAGTTACCTGCAACTTTTAGTCTTGTCTTTTACTCTCCTGGATTCTTCGCAGCGCTGCAAAACTTTCACCATTCACTACTTCTGCCCTACCTGCTTATTAACCTTTTCGACCTATCACAAGAAGCTACTCATCATTGCACAACGAAGTGCGCCGATATCTCAACTCCGACCGAAACATTACTTCCCGTTTTCTTCCATTTACCCGTTCTGCGTAGGTCTTTAAACGCTATGAGGAAATGAGGTACTGTCGATTGAAGAAACCCGCCACAACTGAACTTTTGAAATGTCTTTCATTGCAGTCTGTTGTCGCTCTTTTTTTTTTTACATCGATTACTGATTTTTAGGTGTGACATAACGTCAAGTAAGAGACATGCCACCATTTTATAAATTTGGAAATTTATACACTCCGTTATGGTCGCTTGAGAAATATTGAGTCACTTGACATTCAGCTATTCAATTTTATCTACGCGTTTCGAGTAAACTCATTTTCAGAACACCCGCAGAAAGATACAAAAGTCAGGAGAACACGACTATTTAAAATAGTTAACAAATAATAAATTGATGAAAGTTTAAAAAAACAGGAATTAAAATGAATGTACTAATGGAGGTAAGGGGCTTTGTATACATGGTATGGCGTCATGTACAAGATAACAATTCTCGAGTACAACCGAGTAAGCAAATTTGACGTTACGTGCAGTGTAGCATAAATGGCCAAGAGGTGACGTGAATGGTAGCATAACGTAGCGCTGAAGGCGTAGGACAGACCAAATAAAAATATAAAATGTGTAAAAAAAAGTATTAAAAGGAAGTAATACAACAAAGTCCATAGAATACATCATCACAAACAGTGAACACTGGACTCGCATTCGGGAGGACGATGGTTCAATTCCGCGTCCAGCCATCCTGATTTAGGTTTTCCATGATTTCCCTAAATCGCTCCAGGCAAATGCTGGGATGGTTCCTTTCAAAGGGCACGACCGACTTCCTTCCCTAATCCGATGAGACCGATTACCTCGGTGTCTGGTCTCCTTCCCCAAACAACCCAACCCCAACCCCAACCCAAAACAAACAAACAATGTATATAAAACCGAAGTCTGAAGTAAAGGCTAGGTACAGGGCGAAACCGAAAGAAGCTGGGTGGCAGTAGTCGTATATCGTATTACATACAATTGAAGATCTGTGTGCATTACGTTATACAAAAGAAAGGATATTATAAACTTACTGTAGTGAAATAGGGTACTTACAGCCGAAATTAAAAGTAGCGAAAAAGGACATAAATATGCGCCCTGACAATCTTTGTTTATTACGTGAGCTGACACTGTGAAGAGAACAATGTAAAATAAATACATTTTTTCAATAAGTATCAGGAATAAGAAGCACAAAGAAATCAGTACATGTAATTACAATGCAGAACTTAAAAGGAAAAAAGCCGTTTACTTTAGCTTTGTGGAAGCAAAAATTTGGATGAAGGTAAAATTTGACAAAGTGATAATGAAGAATAACATTGCAAAATGCATGTCCATTAATAAAATGACAAGAGAATTGTAATATATATTAGATTTACTTAGGCATACAAAAGTTATTTATAAATGCTACTGGATCTCAGTAAAAAGTAGAGATAAAAGAGGTAATGGGGCAAGAGGTAAAAAGAAGAGTACGACATAGATGCGAAACAAAAATTGAAAACAGGGAGGGAAGGTTGAAAAAAATTGAAATGATTGGGTGGCATTGTTGCCCGGGAGGCCCCATCCGGGGAAATTCGGCCGCAGACTACAAGGCACAAGAACCACTTATGGAGGAATGAATCTATGCAGGAAAACAGTAAGCAGGACATATAGTGCTACCTGGAAGTTATCTTCGTAAGCAACAGTCCATCAAATACCTTGAAAAACCATTGGTGAGCCGACCGTCTTTGCTGTTAACCACTACTGAAGGACTGTTAGAACGATGGATATAAATTTCAAGCTCCTCAGCAATGTCCAAATCCTGTCCTTTAGACTCAGTATGAAAGATTCCCATGTTGTCATTAATCTATGATAGTACAAGGTCTTCATTTTTTAAATGTGAACCAAAGGCGTTGTTGTTCCTTGTGTGTTCCTCAGAACGTGTGATAAAATCCTATCCCAGTTTGCACTGTACAAACGCTGTCACACGAGCCACAGTTAATTTTGTATACTGCAGGTTTTTTAATTTGTCTGTCCTACCATACCACCTTTGGTATGTTCATTTTAATTCATGTTAAACTTTTTTTCAATTTATTCTTAACTGTCGTAAACAGCGGTGTTACTCACGACTTTTGTAACCTTTCTGCAGATATTCTGAAAATGAATTTTCTCGAAACGCATAAATAAAGTTGAGTTGTTTAACATAAAGCACTAAATTTTTCTTTGGTGACCATAACAGCAGTTCATGAGGGTATTTTTGATCCGTCATTGCAACTAAAAAAAATGCGTGATTTTTTTCACCAGACGTTTCAATTTATTGAGGTAAATCATCATCAGTGGTCTGTAATTAAGTTTATTTACATTGTGATTTGCTTTTTAGATCAAACACTTCGTTAAGAATAGGTTGGTTTGTACCTACTGTGATTTTTCGGCTGCTTTCTCGCTTATGTCGGAAAATGCCGGCTGCTAGCACATCGTTGTTTTTCTGTGTTAGACACTGATAATTCTCGTCTATTTTTTAGATGTTCTGCAGCGCTACGTATTTCTCACAATACACTTTTATGCACACCACTGTATTCTGTTGTTTTCTTTTCGTACTTCAAGTATGTGTTGTGTGTTTTGTAGTGTTGCCAACATAACCTTTCCACTACTTCGTCTTTGACCTACAAATATTCTTTTTTAAATTAGATTATTGCATGTTTGTAATTCTACTTAAGTATGTTTCTGTGTATTTATATACTGTGTAAGAGTAGAGCAGGAATAGCGATGGATATGTTGTTTTTGGGGAGGAGAAACCATGATGAGTGGACATAAGTATATAGCAGTGCGTTGGAGTGTGGGTTAGAGGAGAAGGTGAGAAACGAGAGGTAAAATGAAACTGTGAGTGGTTGGGAGAGGGGGAGGGTTGTGGGAGCGTGGGAGTGGGTGAAGGATGGAAAAGGCTCTTTCTTTGTCATGTGATTTCATCAATTATTCCATATAGTCTCTGGTTTCCAATATTTATCTGGTCATTGAGCAACTGTTTATTTTGTGTTTATGCTCTTTGAATGTGGAAATTATCTTGGAAAGGAAGGAGATGTCTGTCTTTACTGATTTTTATGATGTTCATATCGTTTTCAGTATTGCTTGGTATATGGTGTTCTTCTTTTAGATGACCCGCAAATGTTGAATGACTTGTACCGCATTTGAATGCTCTGAAGTGTTCTTTATATCTTGTGTCAGATGTCCTGCCAGTCATTCCAATGTATATCTTCTCACAATCTCTGCAACTAAGTTGATAGATACAACATTGTTGGTATCTTAGTTTTGATTTTAGTTTTGGGATGTGCTTTTGCATGGAATTGTTTGTTTTGTAAGCAAAGTTTATGCCTTGTTTTTTGAATATGTTTCCTATTTTATGAGTGAATTCGTTGTGGTATGTCATTGTATGCCATTTTTTGTTGTAGTGCAAGTTGTACGAGTTAATGCGGTTTGGTTAGTTTTCTTCCTTATTTGTCTTTTTTTTTGTTTAGTGTGTCTACCATTGTTTCTTTGTGTCCATTTTTAATGCAATTTGTTTCATAATGGCTAACTGTTTTTGGTAATTAGAAATGTTTAGGGGATCCTGTTTAATATGTATTGATTGCTGCTTGTTTGAAGTTTCACTTAAGATAATGACACTTGTTGTGGGTTTCCTGTGTATGTCGAATGTGTGTTTATTATTGTCTTTTCGTACGTTTATGTCAGTTGAGTGTTTTCTTATTGTGAATTTGTTTTTGTGTACAGTATTTATGTCTTTGTGTAGTTGCTGTATTCTGTTTACAGTTTCATCTACCATGCATATTATGTCATCCACGTATCTGTACCAGTAGATGACATTGTAGCTTTTCTTTGTTATTATGTCTTCAAATATTAGTTGTTCTATGTGATTCATGAAAATGTCGGCTAATGTTCCTGAGATAGGTGAACCCATTGGTAAACCACCTTCTCATATGTAGCATTCTTGATTGAATTCAAAATAATTTTGTTGTGTTATTAACTTGAATAATTTTATGGTTTCATCTGTGTGTTCATGAGGTAGCTGGTTGTCTTTCCAGGTTTTCTTCAAATATTTTTATGCTTTCATTAGCAGGGATGCAACTTTACATACTTTCTACATCAAAGGAGAGCAATGTTGTCAGGGATTTTAGTGTCTAGTATATGTTCTACCAGTTGAGAGGTATTTCCGATTGTTCTATCATTTTCTAGTTATAATATTGGGTGCTCTGTGATTTCATGTGTTTTGCTAGTAGGTATGTAGAAGCTGCTCTGAAATTTACTATTGCATGGACTGGATAATTTTCTTTATGGATCTTTGGTTGACATCTCATGTTGGGGGCTTGATGATTTTTGTACATGTCAAAGATAACAACTACACAAAGACATAAATACTGTACACAAAAACATAAATTCACAATAGAAGAACATCAAGAAAACACTAAACTTTATAGACATAACCATAGGAAAAGACGAAACTTAAACCACCCACACAACAGCAAACAAGCAGCAATCAGATACATGTTAAACAGGCTGCACAGGATCCCCTAAGCACTTCCAATTACCAAAAACAGTTAGCCATTATAAAACAAATTGCATTAAAAATGGACACAAAGAAACAATGGTAGACAAACTAAACAAAAAAGGACAAATAAGGAAGAAAACTAACCAAACCACATTAACTCGTACAACTTGCACAACAACAAAAAAAAGCATACAATGACCTACAACAAATTCACCCATAAAATAGGAAACATATTCAAATAACAAACATTGCTTACAAAATCCGGCTGGGGTGGCCGAGCGGTTCTAGGCGCTACAGTCTGGAACCGCGCGACCGCTACAGTCGCAGGTTCGAATCCTGCCTCGGGCATGGGTGTGTGTGATGTCCTTAGGTTAGTTAGGTTTAAGTAGTTCTAAGTTCTAGGGGACTGGTGACCTCAGAAGTTAAATCCTATAGTGCTCAGAGCCATTTGAACCATTGCTTACAAAACAAATAATAACATACAAAAGCACATCCAAAAACTAAAATCAAAACTAAGATACCAACAATGTTGTGTCTATCAACTTAGTTGCAGAGATTGTGAGAAGATGTACATTGGAATGACTGGCAGGACATTTGACACAAGATATAAAGAACGCATCAGAACATTCAAATACGGTACAAGTCATTCAACATTTGCGGGTCATCTAAGAGAACACCATAGACCAAGCAATACTGAAAACGATATGAACATCATAAAAATCAGTAAATACAGGCATTTCCTTCCTTTCCAAGAAAATTTCCACATACAAACAGCATAAATACAAAAGAAACAGTTGCTCAATGGTCAGATTAAATATTGAAAACCAGACACTCTATGGAATAATTGATGAAATCACATAATAAAAAAGAGCCTTTTCCATCCTCCACCCCCACCATTCACACAACCTCCCCCCACCATTCACAGTTTCATTTCACCCCTCGCTCCTCACCTTCTCCTCTAACTCACACTCCACCACACTGCTATATACACTCCTGGAAATTGAAATAAGAACACCGTGAATTCATTGTCCCAGGAAGGGGAAACTTTATTGACACATTCCTGGGGTCAGATACATCACATGATCACACTGACAGAACCACAGGCACATAGACACAGGCAACAGAGCATGCACAATGTCGGCAGTAGTACAGTGTATATCCACCTTTCGCAGCAATGCAGGCTGCTATTCTCCCATGGAGACGATCGTAGAGATGCTGGATGTAGTCCTGTGGAACGGCTTGCCATGCCATTTCCACCTGGCGCCTCAGTTGGACCAGCGTTCGTACTGGACGTGCAGATCGCGTGAGACGACGCTTCATCCAGTCCCAAACATGCTCAATGGGGGCAGATCCGGAGATCTTGCTGGCCAGAGTAGTTGACTTACACCTTCTAGAGCACGTTGGGTGGCACGGGATACATGCGGACGTGCATTGTCCTGTTGGAACAGCAAGTTCCCTTGCCGGTCTAGGAATGGTAGAACGATGGGTTCGATGACGGTTTGGATGTACCGTGCACTATTCAGTGTCCCCTCGACGATCACCAGTGGTGTACGGCCAGTGTAGGAGATCGCTCCCCACACCATGATGCCGGGTGTTGGCCCTGTGTGCCTCGGTCGTATGCAGTCCTGATTGTGGCGCTCACCTGCATGGCGCCAAACACGCATACGACCATCATTGGCACCAAGGCAGAAGCGACTCTCATCGCTGAAGACGACACGTCTCCATTCGTCCCTCCATTCACGCCTGTCGCGACACCACTGGAGGCGGGCTGCACGATGTTGGGGCGTTAGCGGAAGACGGCCTAACGGTGTGCGGGACCGTAGCCCAGCTTCATGGAGACGGTTGCGAATGGTCCTCGCCGATACCCCAGGAGCGACAGTGTCCCTAATTTGCTGGGAAGTGGCGGTGCGGTCCCCTACGGCACTGCGTAGGATCCTACGGTCTTGGCGTGCATCCGTGCGTCGCTGCGGTCCGGTCCCAGGTCGACGGGCACGTGCACCTTCCGCCGACCACTGGCGACAACATCGATGTACTGTGGAGACCTCACGCCCCACGTGTTGAGCAATTCGGCGGTACGTCCACCCGGCCTCCCGCATGCCCACTATACGCCCTCGCTCAAAGTCCGTCAACTGCACATACGGTTCACGTCCACGATGTCACGGCATGCTAACAGTGTTAAAGACTGCGATGGAGCTCCGTATGCCACGGCAAACTGGCTGACACTGACGGCGGCGGTGCACAAATGCTGCGCAGCTAGCGCCATTCGACGGCCAACACCGCGGTTCCTGGTGTGTCCGCTGTGCCGTGCGTGCTTGTACAGCCCTCTCGCAGTGTCCGGAGCAAGTATGGTGGGTCTGACACACCGGTGTCAATGTGTTCTTTTTTCCATTTCCAGGGGTGTACTTATGTCCACTCATCGTGGTTTCTCCTCCCCAAAAAAACATCGCTATTCCCTCTCTACTCTTAAACTGTATATAAATACACAGAAAAATACATTAGTAGAATTACAAACATGCAATAATCTAATTTAAAAAAGAATATTTGTAGGTCAAAGACGAAGTAGTGGAAACGTTATGTTGGCAACACTACAAGATACACACAACACATTCTTGAAGTAGGAAAACAAAGAGGATACAGAGGTGTGCATAAAAGTGTGTGAGAAATGCGTAGTGCTGTAGAACATGTAAAAAATAGAAGAAAATTATCGGTGTCTAACACAGAAAAACAACGATGCGCTAGCAGACGGCATTTCCCGATGTAAGCGAGAAAGCAGCTGGAAAATCACCATAAGTACAAATCAACCTATTCTTAACGAAATGTTTTTGATCTAAAAAGCAAATCAAAATGTAAAAAAACTTAATTACAGACCACTAATGATGATATAACTCAATAAATGGAAAGGCGTCTGGTGAAAAAATCACGCATTTTTTAAGTTGCAACGAACGATCAAAGTTACCCTTATGAATTATGTAGCAACTACGGATACTATGGCCATACAAATGAACACAACAACAGTGTATAAATAACAGTTTCAAAGATTATTAGTTTATTTCGAGTATCGAACTTTTTCAGATGTGTTACAAATAAATAAGACATACTAAGGTGAGGGAAAAATATTGAAACCTATGGCACCAACCGCCTGTCTTGACCCTTGATATCAATAACATGACGGACTAAACCACTCATTGAAATCCAAAGCGCTTAAAATACGGCTCATAACACAGCACTCAGCCTGTTCTCATTACTTCGCCAAAACAACCAAACTGTCACCTTTCAACGTATACTAATCTTGATGCTATGCTGTAGATCGGTATTTTCACGCAAATAAGAGTTCTTACCGTATCTCTGGCTTCGCCAACGCACAAACCAATTATCACCTTTCAAGGCGACGAAGACCTCTGGCTAAGCTGCAGGCAGCCAGTCACTACAACCTGTAGTTCAGTAAATATTGTCATTGTTATGTGTCTGTTTACGCAAGTGAAATGGCGCGCAGATGCTGGCCAATACCGCACAGGTGTGATGCTAATACGTTATACAGTCCGTGTCTTGCACCGTGTGATTTCCATCTTTTCGGCAAGCTGAAAGAACATCTGCCAGGAGAGAGAGAGATTTTCCAGCAGTGATGTCTAGGTAGCGGTTTCCTAAGCGTTGCGTGGCCAAGGAGCGGATTTCTACTGTCCAGGAACTGAACGACTGGTAGAAAATTACGACCGTTGTTTACAGATACTTGGTGACTATGTTGAAAAATAGTGTCTTGTATCTGTGTCACTCTGAAGCGTAGTGCAACATTCAATAAAAGTTACTTGGCGGGCTACAGGTGATGTGCAACTTTTTCAAGCTCTCTTCTGTTTTAGTTATACACTGACGGAAAAAAATTGAAGCACCAAGGGCGAGTTGTGTGACACATACGAAAGTTGGTAGCCATATTTCTGCTCCTGACAGATGATGTCTATTCATATATCACGCCAGTCGCTTCAGAGTGGCGCTAGGAGCACCACTATGAGGATGCAAATCAGATTTGCTTTAAATAAACGCTGTAAAAGTCGTGTGCGTTAGTCACCTTTAAGATTGGATGTGGTGAGCTGGTTAGTCAAGAACGTTCAATTTGAACGTGGTCGTGTAATAGGGTACCAGAGGCTGGGCGTTACTTCTGCAGTACTGCAGACTTGACGGAAATGTAGCCACTGCACATGATTGCTGGCAACGGTGGTAACGAAAATGGCTCAGGATGGCAACTTGGCATTACCGAGAGGAACGAGCATCATGTTCGGCATGGGGTCCTAGCGCATCGTACTGCATCTGCAACAGCAATCTGAGCAGCAGTTGGCACATTAGTGACACAACGAACTGTACGAAATCGGTTACTTCAAGGACAGCTCCGAGCCAGATGGCCTGTAGCAAGCAGTCCACTGACACCAAACCACCGCCTTTTCCGACTTCAGTGGCGTCAAGCTAGAGTTCATATGAGGACAGGGTGGATGTCTGTCGTATTTTCTGATGAAAGGTGGATCTGCCTCGGTGCTATTGATGGCAGAGCGTCAATTAGGAGGATGCCAGTTGACGGCCTCCAACCAACCTGTCTGCGAGTAAGTTATAATCTAATCTGGACTTGGCCGGCCGTTTTGGCCGAGCGGCTCTAGGCGCTTCAGTCTGGAACAGCGTGACCGCTACGGTCACAGGTTCGAATCCTGCCTCGGGCATGGATGTGTGTGACGTCCTAAGGTTAGTTACGTTTAAGTAGTTCTAAGTTCTGGGGGCTGATGACCTCAGATGTTAAGTCCCATAGTGCTCAGAGCCATTTGAACCATTTTAATCTGGACCTCAGAAGGTGCGATTTCGTATGACAGTAAGAGCACTCTCGTGGTTATCGTACGCACCTTGATTGCAAATATGAATGATTCGACCTATTCTGTTGCCATTCACGAACAATATTCCAGTGTGTGTTTTCCAACAGGCTAACGCTCAGCCACATAGCGCGGTTGTAATCCAGCATGCACTACAGTGTGTCGAGATGTTACTTTGGCCTGCTCGGTCGCCAGTTCTGTCTCCAATCGAGCACATACAGGATGTCGTCGGACGCTAACTCCAGCGTCATTCACAAACAGCATTAACGATCCCTGTTTTGACCGACCTACTGCAGTAGGCGTGGAACTCCATCCCACAAACTGACATCCGGAACTTGCGTGCACGTTTGAGCGTGCATTCAACATTCTGGCGGTTACACCGCTCATAATACAATACTATTTCACATATGCAATGGATTATCTTGCGTTATCCTGATATCTTGTAATGTTAATCTTTCAAATATGTTACTTCGACAAAGGTATTCCCGGAATTTCATTCCTGTGTTGCATTTTTTTTTCTGTCTGTGATTTGTTACCACTTCTTAAATTGTTAACTCTTTTATAACAAACATTATTGATAGTAGATGATTTTTTAGTTACAAATTTAAGTGAAGGCTGCAAGAATGACTTTCTGAGGCACGGAGCAATTCAAGGAATTCTCTCGGAAAAGTCTGAAAGAACTCAGAGGGGAATAGCTGTGGGTTCAACATTAGGAAAATTATAATTCGAGAGCTTCTAGAAGCTGCTCATTAACCTAATGGAAACTTCCGATGACTTTTTTTTCCGCAGCTAAATAACAGACGCTAGGCTGCCATCAGAGTGATTACAAATTCCAGCCGGACCGTCCCGTGACTAGCACCGCCTGCTTCGTGCGGGTGAGCTGTGCCAACTCCTGGCGAACATTCGCACACCTCGCTCCAGCCGTTACCGTACAGGGGGAGCAGCATTTTGGCGCCCTGCCATGAAGGAAAATTCCCACCCTTTCCTTCACCAGCTGTTTCGCTTCTTCCACCTAAATCTGTACGCCCGTTTGCAATAGCGGAACGTCCTTTGGACATTTAGTCTAAATGAAAGTGTGTAAATGTACTTCTACTAAAACAAAACAAAGATAAACTTCCTTTCAGCTGCAGACAATGACATTTCGGACATTGTGATGTCATTTGGAGGTATTTTGTTACATGCATGATGCACATGCGTTCTTTCGTTTTATTTATTGGCTGGGTATTCCTGTTTCGTCTCTGAGACTTCCACAAACGGTTTTGTCGTTTTGTACAACTTTTAATAAACACAAACAATTTCAAAACTTGTAATATCAAAGTCGAGGTACTGAGATAATTTAAGACGCACATTTTCAATACATGAAAGCAAAACACAATTTTCTTTCCTTCATTTGGCAATTTGGTTTAACATTTCAGTTTGAAGTATTTCGATGTGTTCCCAAATAGTTTTCCCATCTGTTAGTGGCGCGAGGAACTATTTGTGCCAAAGTTCTTATAATTTCTCTGTGCAGAGTTGTATTTCTTATTGCTTGCATGAAACACATTCTTAAAAACTCAAATAACTTACAAAAAGTAGTGTGTGTAGCATGAAATGTAAACTATCTATAAAATTTTGTTGACAGGTCAGAGCAACTGGAGTGGGTAGGCCAAAGAGTTTACTGTTAAAAGAGCAGAATAATAGCAGTGTGTGGCTGCTATGTGCCTGAATGCAGCTGTATACATTGTGGTGCATGGAGAAAGCAGGCAGCCTAATATACGGGTTGGGCCAAAAGTCACTACCCACCGTAATGCATTGAAAACGTTAAGATAATCGTGCTTGTGTATGATAATCACACATTGGTCAGCCAGAACATTACGACCACCGATCTCCTATCGATATAAACCCTTCCAGAGGGTAGCAACATCACCTAGGGAGGAAGGACTGCTACTCAGACATACGCTCGGTGCATCTGGTATCAGACGGTGTTGTCCGTGTGTAGAATGGGAAGGCACGCCATCTGTCTGAGTTTGACCGAGGGCAGATTGTGATGTCCCGGAGGCTCGGCACGAGTCTTTGTCGGGTGTTCGAGGAGTGCTGTGGTGAGTGTTCGACACGTGGCGAAACCAAAGTGAAACCACGTCCAGACGATGTGGGGCTGGCTGGCTATCCCTCGTTACAGATGTAGGACGTCGTAGACTGGGCAGATTAGTAACACCGGATACAAGGCAAACTGTAGCGGAACTAACTTCAGACTTTAATGCTGGGCAGAGTACAAGTGTGCCTGAACACACAATGCACCAAATACTCCTAAAGATGGGCTTCCGCAGCCAACAACCAATGCGTGAGAAAATGTTAACATCACGTCATAGCCAACTACCAACGAAATAGGCATGTGACCACCGGCACTGGACGTTGGCGCAGTGGTAGAGCATTGCATGGTCTCATGAAACCCGGTACCTTAATCCTGCCGACTAAAGGAGGCGAATCCGTCATCTTCCTGGGAAACTGCTCCGGCTCCATTGTGCTCTGGGGATCATTCACATGGGCATCCAATGATCCAGTGGAGCTCGTGCAAGGCACCAAGACAGTCAAGAAGTGTCATGCACTGGTTGTAGACCACCTGCCCCTTCATGACGATCACCTTTCTCGGCGGCAGTGGCAGTTTTCAACACGATAATGTGCCGTGTCACAAGACAAGGAGCGTTATGGAGTGGTTCGAGAAACACAGTGGAAGTTCCGACTCGACAGATCTGAACCCGACCAAACAAATCTGGGATGTGATAGAACGTGGCATCAGAACTCGTTGGCCCCCTCCCCAGAATTTACGGGAAACAGGCGACATGTGTGTGCAAATGTGGTACTAACTCCCTCCAACGACCTACTAAGGCCTCATTGCTTCCATGCCACGACGCGTCGCCTCTGCTACCGTGTCAAAGGTGGTCATACCGGCCATTAGAAATGTGGTCACTATGTTCTAGCTGATCAGTGTAGGTACATACGCCAGATAGCACTGTTATACTTTCTTCTGATAGTTACTGATTCAACCAGTGCCGTTCCGGGACTACAAATAACCTACGACGACTTCAACTGACTTCATTTTCAACATGATGGTGCTCCAAAGCATTATGCAACAGCTGTGCGAAACTGCCTCCGTGAGGTATTTGGTGGGGAAAGTTACTGGACGGGAAGGGGTGATACACATGACCCCGGATCTCCTGACCTTACACCAATGGATTCCTTCTTCTCGGGTTGTGTTAAAAATAAAGTGTATGCCACAAAACCGCAAACAGTTGAGGACTTGAAAGAAACTGTTTACAGCGCTTTTGAAGACATTCATTTTAATAAACGATTATGTAAACATGTATGCTTAAGCGTCCCACGTCGTCTTATGAAATGTATCAACAACGTTTGATAACACAGAAAAATTTTGTAATACAGTGCAATAAGCAGAAGAATGCAGTTACTCACCAGTTAATCATCCGTCCAAACATACACTGAGATGACAAAAGTCATGAGGTACCTCCTAATTTCGTGCCGGACCTCCTTTTTCCCGGCGTTGTGCAGCAACTCGGCGTTACATGGACTCAACAAGTCGTTGAAGACCCCTACAGAAATATTGAGCACAGTTCTATCTCTAGCCACCCATACCTGCGAAAGTGAGGCCGTGCGGGACTATGTGCACAAACTGGCCTGTCGATTGCGTCCCGTGAATGTTCGATTGGATTCCTGTAGGGTGATCTGGGTATCCAAATAATTCGCTCGAATTGTCCAGAACATTCTTGAAACCGACAGTGAAAAATTGTGGCCCGGTGACATGATACATTGTTATCAATAAAACTACCATTCTTGTTTGGGAACATGTCTATGAATGGGTGCAATGGTTTCCAAGCCTGTCATCCAGAGGACCCTGTCCAATCCAGGTAAACTCAGCGCACAGCATTATGGAACCACCACCAGCTTGCACAATACCTTGTTGACAACTTGTATCCGTGATTTCTCGGGGTCAGCGCCACAATCGAATCCTACCATCAGCTCTTTCCAACTGAAATCGACTCATCTGACCAGGCCACGGTTTTCCAGCTCTCTAGGGTCCAACCGGTATGGCCACGAACCCAGAAGATACGCTGCAGGCGATGTCGCGCTGTTAGCAAAGGCACTAGCGACAGTCGTGTCCTGCCATAGCCGATTAATGCCAGATTTCGCCGCACTGTCCTAAAGGATATGTCCGTCGTACCTCCCGTATTGGCTTCTGCAGTTATTTCACGCAGTGTTGCTTGTCTGTTAGCACTGACATCTCTACGCAAGCGCCGCTGCCCTCTGTCGTTAAGTGAAGGTCGTCGGGCAGTGCGTTGTCCGTGGTGAGAGGTAGTGCCTGAAATTTGGTATTCTCGGCACATTCTTGGCACTGTTGATCTCGGAATGCTGAATTCTCAAACGATTTCGGAAGTGGAGTTCCCATGAGCCTAGCTCCAATACTATTCCGCGTTCAAAATCTCTTAATACCCAACTTGCGGCCATGTCGGAAATCTTTTCAAATGAATAACCTGAGTACAAATGACAGCTCCGTCAATGTACTGCTCTTATTTCGTTGCGTACGCGATAATGTCGGCATCTGTATGTGTCCATATCGCTATCCCAAGACTTTTGTCATTTCTGTGTGGAACACATCATCTCCTCATCATACAATTACAGTGCCGTAACTTTACGGTAGAACAGGATGGTAGCAATCTGAAACAGACAACAATCGATCCGAAGTGTCAAGAGTGGTGCCGATCGGTAATGAGGTATGGTAGTTGGGCAACTCTTTGCGCCCTTACTATAGCTAGTCTATTGCGGATTCAAACCGTATCAATTTGTCTAGGTTATCAACTAACAATAAGACACATACTTACCTTGCCCTTTCGCCTCCGTAACTGAGCGGTCAGCATGGATGACTACCATTTGGGGTACTTGGGTTCAATTCCGGTACATTCAGAGATGTTTTCCTTGGTGGGATCACTGGTATGAGATACATTCAGCCAACTGAGGTGCTACTCGATCGATTAGTAGCGATTTCAAGGTCAAGAAATCCGACAATGACCATGACAGTGGTGTGCTGACCAAATACCCCTCCACGCTGCACCCGATGCCGCCATTGGCAGAGGATGACACGGCGGTCAGTAGGCCAATTGCCCATCTAGGACCAGAATACGGAATTGTACTTTACGTGCATGTGGCCAAAGGAGATACTCGACGATGCTGGCTCTTTAGGAAAAGCTTTGACGACCACTGGTCTAGATCATTTCAACGAGGATTTTCTTAATAGTGGCCTGTGAAGTGAAACTTAGTAATCAAGTGTTACAGACGATAATTAAGAAATCACAGTTCTTCAAAGTGGAAGACAGCCTTCTAGTTAATAACCAGCGTCAATATTTCTCAAAGAGCGAACTCACCGTCACATTACACGTGGCACATTTCCACTGAGCTCTTTTGCGACGGAGCTTAGGCTTTCTACCCTTCATCATTTAGAATTTCGCCTCACTTGCAGATGTCGGCAGTTACCATTCCGTTAGTGCACACTAACGCAGGTCGAGCTTGGTCACCAGTAAACGCCGTGCCTGATCAATTATCCTCAATATATGACGACGTCGGAGAAGTATAAATGGCGCCCTGACGCAATAAGATTGTGCCCTAATCTTGCAAGGAAAATCAGTAACTGTTGGATGGTTTTGAGTTGCACAGTTTCGTAGTTAATAGGTACGTGCATGCTCGTAAAGCAGGGAATTAGTGCTCACATAAATTCTCGAAAGGGAAAGGCGAGTAGTATACTATAAGTACAGGAACCAAGACGGAACAAGAAGACTAAAAGCTCGGTTTAAAAAGTGTGTGAGACAGAGATGTATTCTTTTACCTGTATTGTCCAATCTGTACATCGAAGAATCAATGATGGAAATAAAAGAAAGGGTCAACAGTGGGATTAAAATTTTGGGTGAAAGGATATCAGTGATAAGATCCGCTGACAACATTGCTATCCTCAGTGGAAGTGAAGAAGAATTACAGGATGTGTTGAATGGAACGAACGGTCTAGTGAGTTCGGAACGTTGACTGAGAGTAAATCGAAGAAAGATGAAAGTAATGAGAAGCGGCAGAAATGAGAACAGTAAGAAACTTGACGTCCAATTTGGGGATCACAAAGAAGACTAACCTATGGAATTCAGCTACCTAGGCAACAAAACAACCTATGACAACACAGCAAGGAGGACATAAAAACCAGACAAGCACTGCAAGGAGGCCATTTCTGACCAAAAGTAGTCTACTAGAATCAAACATACGATTTCATTTCAGGAAGAAAATTCTAAGAATGTAACTTTAGAGCACAGCACATATAAAACACTGACAAGGTGGAGGTTCAAAAAAATGGCTCTGAGCACTATGGGACTTAACTGCTGAGGTCATCAGTCCCCTAGAACTTAGAACTACTTAAACCTAACTAACCTAAGGACATCACACATATCCATGCCAGAGGCAGGATTCGAACCTGCGACCGTAGCGGTCGCGCGGTTCCAGACTGTAGCGCCTAGAACCGCTCGGCCACTACGGCCGGCCAAGGAGGGGGGGATGGGATGATAGGACAGCTGTTAAAACTTCACGGAATAACTTCAATGATAGGAGAGCAGGGTCCACAAACTTTTCCGGTGACGGGGAACACTTTGAGAATCCTGGCACTTTGATAGAACAGCTTGTTTATTTTGAAGAGTAACAAAAATTTTAAAAATTGGAAAAAAATGTTATTTGGTGATTACTTCAGTTTTAAATCATAACTAATAACACAGAAATGATGATAAAATTTTTAAAAACTAATTAGCGTTGTCCAAATGTAGAGAAAAACTCCATGTTATTAATAGTTATTCGCGGAGCTCTTACGAGTATTCACTTCCCGCAGAAAACCAGCGTTTCGCGGAACACAGTTTAGGAAACCCTGTAGAAGAGGGTGCTGTAGAGATTAAAAATTGTAGAGGAAGACGGAGATTGTCTGTACCGCACGGGCTTAAGGGTAGCTGACTCGGCTCCCCCCGTCGGAGGTTCGAGTCCTCCCTCCAGTGTGTGTGTGTGTGTGTGTGTGTGTGTGTGTGTTGTCCTTTGTGTAAGTTAGGTTAAGTTTGATTAATTGGTGTTTAAGCCTAGGGACCTATGACCTCAACAGTTTGGTCCTATAGTCCTTACCACAAATTTCCAAAAATATCGGTAGCTGACTGAAATAACTTAACGAATAAGATTTTTAACGTACCAGGTTGCCTTGAAGTTCTTATATCAGGTGGTCAGAAACAGTCTGAAATGCTGGCAAGGTTGTTTCAGGGTAGGTTGTGCTGATAAATAGTTATTAAGGAAAAAAATTCGATGCGTAGCGCAGTTTGCAAGTTAATGACCACTGAAGTTAGGCTATCAGGCCGTTCCGCGCAAATTCAAGTGGCCTACCAAATGCAGTTAGTGTTAGATGTTCTCATAGCGTAGATGATAGCGCAAGGGACTGTTCAGCCTTTGACTAGTGTTTTATCCTTACTACCTTCCCAAGTCCAATTTTTGTATCGCACTCTTTTTCGATTTTACGGAACCAAATTAAGAACGCCTTTGGCGACACCGTCTCTGGTGGGCACCTAGAATTTGCGAGCGCAACGGCCTGATTGGATAACTTGAACGCTAATTAACTCGAAAAGGGCGCAACGATTCCGTTTCTTCGTTAACACTTATTTCTCAACACAACCTACCCTGAAACATCCTTACAAGCTCTTCAGACTATTTTTGACCAACCTGTGAAATCTACGGTTCGTCACAGAGCGTATGGCATGCATACAACTCCTGACTTTTCACCAAAGAAGTTTCGTGCTGTTCGTTGTGCTGTGCCCCCCAACTTTTGCCAGTGGTGAAAAGAAACGGCGTCTTCACAGGTGTGCAGATTATTTTCGTGATCTACATACAGTGCGTCCCAGATCGAGAGACTTTGGTGCGACGTAAGGCTTGCTTGTCTCTAAGCGATCTGCAGATTTACATCTACATGGATACTCTGGAAATCACCTTTAAGTGCCTGGAAGAGCGCCATTACATACACTTTGTCATCAAAAGTATCCGGACACCTGTCTGAAAATGACTTAAAAGTTCGTGGCGCTCTTCCTCGGTAGCGCTGGAATTCAATATGGTGTTGGCCCACCCTTAGCCTAGATGACAGCTTCAACGCTCGCAGGCATACGTTCAATCAGGTGCTGGAAGGTTTCTTGGGGGATGGCAGCCCATTCTTCACGGAGTGCTGCACTGAGGGGAGGTATCGATGTTGGTCAGTGAAGCCTGGCACGAAGTCAGCGTTCCAAAACATCCCAAAAGTGTTCTATAGGATTGAGGTCAAAACTCTGTGCATGCCAGTCCATGACAGGGATGTTATTGTCGTGTAACTACTCCGCCACAGGCCGTGCATTACGAACAGGTGCTCGATCGTATTGAAAGATGCAATCGCCATCCCCGAATTGCTCTTCAAAAGCGGGAAGCAAGAAGTTGGTTAAAACAGCAATGTAGGCCTGTGCTGTGATAGTGCCACGCAAATCAACAAGGGACACAATCCCCCTCCATGAAAACCACGACCACTCCATAACACCACCGCCTCCGAATTTTACCGTTGGCACTACACATGCTGGAAGATGACGTTCACCGGGCATTCGCCATACCCACACCCTGCCATGGGATCGCCACATTGTGTACCGTGATACGTCACTCCACACAACGTTTTTCCACTGTTCAGTTGCCTAATGTTTACGCTCTGCACAACAAGCGAGACGTCGTTTGGCATTTAACAGCGTGACGTGTGGCTTATGAGCAGCCGCTCGACCATGAAATCCAAGTTTTCCTGTGTGGTGGCGTCGATAGATGTCTGCCTGTTACACATTACGACCCTCTTCAACTGTCGACGGTCTCTGTGCGTGTCCCTTCACGTTTCCAATTCACTATCACATCGGACACAGTAAACCTAGGGATGTTTAAGAGTGTGGAAATCTCGCGTACAGACGTATGACACAACACCTGACCACGTACGAAATCTTTGAGTTCCGCGGAGCGTCCCGTTCTGCTCTCACGATGTCTAATGGCTACTGAGGTCGCTAATGTGGAGTACCTGGCAGTAGGTAGCAGCACAAGGCACCTAATATGAACAACGTATGTATTTGTGGGTGTCCAGATACTTTTGATCAGTGTAGTTAGTACAGACAGATCCCGTCCGAAAGTACATGTTTTATTTAATAATAGTCTGGAGAAAAACGTTGACATTCATAAAATACTGTAGGACTTTAGACGCAAATAAACAAAATAACTGGATTTTGTAAGTGCGCTTCAAAGGCATTCAAGACGGTGCTAGCCAATCCGTCGCTAGGATCAGAGCACAAGTTCGGCGTCCCAGCTAATGTAGCAGTTAAGGTGCATTTACATGGTCCATATTTTACGGCAATATTTTTCTGAAACAGCGTTGCCGTCAATACTGTTGCGACGTAGCTGCAATACGCGGAAAAATAGCAGTACGGCCGGGCAATATTGCTGATGGTTCAGGCGGTTGTAAGTTGTTGCTGACGTATTGTCGAGTCGCTATTAGTCATGTCCATCGAGGGTGGAAAATACTTCGTATTTGAAGACCATAGCTGTCCGTGTCTCCTTGTCTGTAAATGCCCCCTTCTCGCTCCAATCTTTGTTTCCTACTTACCTCAGCGACAGCGCTGGAGTCACGTGTCTCAGCAGTACTAACATCGTTTAGTTTTTGTTTGAAAGCTCTCATCTGTACATACAGCCACCTGTTTTGTTAGTTGTTTGTTGTTGTGCGATTGTTGCGCACAGCAGTGCAGAAGTGGACGATCGAGAAAACTGTGAATTTTATAAATGCGATTCATTTACAACCCGAGCTATGGAACGTTAAATGTATACAGAGCTCGCACTTTCAAAAAGGGCAGTTGGCTAGCTAATGTCGACGAGCTCGGAATCACACTGATGAAGCACACTTAAAAATTCCGAAATCTTCGTACCTATGCCAAATGCGAGGCATAACAGTTGTATAGGAAGAGTGGAAGCGTCGTTGGCTCTTCATCCACTTGGTTAGCATTTGACGCAATGGGCTTCATACTATCTCGAGACATGCCTCAAACAGAAACTGATAGTGTAAACAGTGGCGTGTGCTTATGAACAAAAATAAAATATAAATAAAAGATTTATTTTTATCTCAAAATTACCTTAATGAAGTCCTTTTGTCCTTCTGCCAAATAATTGCACACCATTGCTACCAAGATGTCTATTTATAAATAGGGCAGTTTAAAGACTTACAATAAACCTCTGTACGACTCATCACTAGCTGAAAACCGAAGGTTTTTAGGTTTTTATTCATATACATACACTGAGGTGACAGAAATTATGGGACAGCGATATGCACATACGCAGATGGCGTCAGTATCGCGTACACAAAATATAAAAATGCAGTGTATTGGCGGAGCTTTTATTTGTACTCAGATGATTCATGTGAAAATGCTTCCGACGTGATTGTAGCAGTACGACGGCAATTAACAACTTCGAAAACGGTATGATAGAGCTAGACGCATGGGACATTCCACTTCGGAAATCATTAGGGGATTCAGTGTTCCGAGATCCACAGTGTCAAGTGTGTCCAGAGAATACCTAGTTTCAGGCATTGCCTCTCACCAAGTACAACGCAGTGGCCGATGGCCTTCCTTAACGACAGTGATCAGCGGCGTTTGCATAGAGTTGTCAGTGCTAACAGACTAGCAACACTGTGAAATAATTGCAGTAATCAATGTGGGACATACGACGAACGTATCCGTTACTTAGCACATCAGAGTTTTCGTTATCCACGAGGGGGAGTTGGAAAATAAGTTTTCCCTGTCGACTGTGGACAGAGTTGTGTGATATGGGCGAAAGACGACGCGGCAGGTGAATGCGCGCGTGCAAGACACCGATACACCATTGGGTAAAGGTCGACGGCGATCAAGCAGATGGCGCTGTCACAGTGCCTGCACAAAGCGGAGGCCAGCCGCTCAGTCTTCTCCCGGAGCTATGGAGAGAAGGTGCGTTTTGGAGTCGTGGTCAAAGCGGAAGTGAGAGCTGTTATCCGCTATGAATGGGCACGTGGAGTATCAGGCACAGAGAGTCATAACCGCCTTGTTGAGGTGTATTGGTCAGGTCTGATGTCGAGGCACATGGTGCGGAGATGGTGCCAGCAATTCAGTGATGGACGTCAGCAAGTGCAAGACATACCGAGACCTGGACGGACGCGCACGGCCACTACAGATGCACATGTCAGGAAGGTGGAGGACATGATTAAAGCGAACCGGCGTATCACCATTGATGGAGTAGCGGCAGAACTTGGAATCGGACATGAGCGAGCTCACAAGATCATCCACGACATTCTTTGATACAGGAAGGTGCCAGCACGATGGGTGCCCCGCCAACTGACCCCGAGACACATGGAACAACGCCTGGCGTGCAGCCTGGAACAGCTCGTGCGTTCTGTTTCGGATTATGACGGGGGATGAAACTTGGGTCCACCATTACACGCCCGAATCGAAGGCCTCATCCATGGAGTGGAAACATCCGTCATCACCTGTCCGAAATAAGTTAAAAAGCATTTCGTATGCACGTAGTGCTACTCACTGTTTCCTGGGACGCCAAAGGAGTTTTGCTGCTGGACTTTCTGGAGGATGCAACCATCAGTGCTGCGTGGTACTGTGCCACTCTGTCGAAATTGAAAGAGGTGATTCGGAAAAAGCGGCCTGGCGTTCTGCTGTTGGATGGCAATGCGAGACCACACTCGGCGACGGCAACGCACAACGCAAAACCATATTGCAACTCTTGGTTGGGTGCGCCTACACCATCCGCCTTACGGTCCGGATCTCGCACCAAGTGACTTCCATCTGTTTCCTGCTTCGACAGCTCTCGGCGGAAAGCGCTTTGGCAGCAATGCTGACGTCAAACAAGCCGTTCAACGCTTCTTCCGTATGCAACGCCCTGATTTTTTCCTGGAAGGCTTTTTAAAGCTTATAAAGCGAAATGACAAATGTCTCCATGTACTTGGAAATTATGTAGAAAAATAAAGTTGTCTTGTCTTTTTAATGTCTCATTCTCTTTTTTTCCCTTTCACACACAACTCTGACCACAGTAGACAAGGGAAACTTATTTTCCAGCTCCCCCACGTATTTTACATTATCTCACCAAATATCACAAGGTTTAAATAATAAACTATCAGCGGTTGCTATGTTTTGTGATCTTTCCTAGGTGTTTGATTGCATAGATTATATCTACATCTACATCCATACTCCGCAAGCCACCTGACGGTGTGTGGCGGAGAGAACCTTGAATACCTCTATCGGTTCTCCCTTCTATTCCAGTCTCGTATTGTTCGTGGAAAGAAGGATTGTCGGTATGCTTCTGTGTGGTCTCTAATCTCTCTGATTTTATCCTCATGGTCTCTTCGCGAGATACACGTTGGAGGGAGCAATGTACTGCTTGACTCTTCGGTGAAGGTATGTTCTCGAAACTATAACAAAAGCCTGTACCGGGCTACTGAGCGTCTCTCCTGCAGACTCTTCCACTGGAGTTTATCTATCATCTCCGTAACGCTTTCGCGATTTCTAAATGATCCTGTAACGAAGAGCGCTGCTCTCCGTTGGATCTTCTCTATCTGTTCTATCAACCCTATCTGGTACGAATCCCACACTGGTGAGCAGTATTCAAGCAGTGGGCGAACAAGCGTACTGTAACCTACTTCCTTTGTTTTCGGATTGCATTTCCTTAGGATTCTTCCAATGAATCTGTCTGGCATCTGCTTTACCGACAATCAACTTTATATGATCATTCCATTTTAAATCACTCCTAATGCGTACTCCCAGATAATTTATGGAATTAACTGCTTCCAGTTGCTGACCTGCTATATTGTAGCTAAATGATAAGGGATCTATCTTTCTATGTATTCGCAGCACATTACACTTGTCTACATTGAGATTCAATTGCCATTCCCTGCACCATGCATCAATTCGCTGCAGATCCTCCTGCATTTCAGTACAATTTTCCAATGTTACAACCTCTCGATATACCACAGCATCACCCGAAAAAAGCCTCAGTGAACTTCCGATGACATCCACAAGGTCATTTATGTATATTGTGAATAGCAACGGTCCTACGACACTCCCCTGCGGCACACCTGAAATCACTCTTACTTCGGAAGACTTTCTCCATTGAGAATGACATGCTGCGTTCTGTTATCTAGGAACTCTTCAATCCAATCACACAATTGGTCTGATAGTCCATATGCTCTTACTTTGTTCATTAAAAGACTGTGAGGAACTGTATCGAACGCTTTGCAGAAGCACGGTATCTACCTGTGAAACCGTGTCTATGGCCCTCTGAGTCTCGTGGACGAATAGAGCGAGCTGGGTTTCACGCAATCGTCTTTTTCGAAACCCATGCTGATTCCTACAGAGTAGATTTCTAGTCTCCAGAACAGTCATTATACTCGAACGTAATACGTGTTCGAAAATTCTACAACTGATCGACGTTAGAGATATAGGTCTATAATTCTGCACATCTGTTCGACGTCCCTTCTTGAAAACGGGGATGACCTGTACCCTTTTCCAATCCTTTGGTACGCTACGCTCTTCTAGAGACCTACGGTACACTGCTGCAAGAAGGGGGGCATCCCGTCAGGTCCAACGACCTTTCCTCCTTTGAGCGATTTTAATTGTTGCTCTATCCGTCTGTCGTCTATTTCAATATCTACCATTTTGTCATCAGTGCGACAATCTAGAGAAGGAACTACAGTGCAGTCTTCCTCTGTGAAAAAGCTTTGGAAAAAGACATTTCGTATTTCGGCCTTTAGTCTGTCATCCTCTGTTTCAGTACCATTTTGGTCACAGAGTGTCTGGACATTTTGTTTTGATCCACCTACCGCTTTGGCATAAGACCAAAATTTCTTAGGATTTTCTGCCAAGTCAGTACACAGAACTTTACTTTCGAATTCATTGAACACCTCTCGCACAGCCCTCCTCACACTACATTTCGCTTCTCGTAATTTTTGTTTGTCTGCAAGGCTTTGGCTATGTTTATGTTTGCAGTGAAGTTCCCTTTGCTTCCGCAGCAGTTTTCTAACTCGGTTGTTGTACCACGGTGGCTCTTTTCCATCTCTTACGATCTTGCTTGGCACATACTCATCTAACACATATTGTACGAAGGTTTTGAACTTTGTCCACTGATCCTCAACACTATCTGTACTTGAGACAAAACTTTTGTGTTGAGCCGTCAGGTACTCTGTAACCTGCTTTTTGTCACTTTTTCTCAACAGAAAAATCTTCCTACCTTTTTTAATATTTCTATTTACGGCTGAAATCATCGATGCCGTAACCGGTTTAGGATCGCTGATTCCCTGTTCTGCGTTAACGGTTTTAAATAGTTCGGGCCTGTTTGTCAACAGAAGGTCTAATATGTTATCGCCATGAGTCGGTTCTCTGTTTAACTGCTCAAGGTAATTTTCAGATAAAGTACTTAAAGAAATTTCGCTGGATTCTTTGTCCCTGCCACCCGTTATGAACGTGTGAGTCTCCCAGTCTATATCTGGCAAATTAAAATCTCCACCCAGAACTATAACATGGTGGGGAAATCTACTCGAAATATTTTCTAAATTATCCTTCAGGTGCTCAGCCACAACAGCTGCTGAGCCAGGGGGCCTATAGACACATCCAATTACCATGTCTGAGCCTGCTTTAACCGTGACCTTCACCCAAATTATTTCACATTTCGGATCTCCGTCAATTTCCTTCGATACTATTGCACTTCTTATCGCTATAAACACGCCTCCCACTTCACTGTCCAGCCTGTCTCTGCGGTATACATTCCAATCTGAGTTTACGATTTCATTACTGTTTACGTCTGGTTTCAGCCAACTTTCTGTCCATATACTATATGGGCATTGTGACCGTTTATTAATGAGAGTAGTTCTGGGACCTTTCTATAGACGTTCCTGCAGTTTACTATTAGCACATTAATATTGTTATTCCCTGTTGCATTTTGCCTACTCCTACCTTGCTGCGTCTCAGGAGGCATCTTGTCGGGCCTAGGGAGGGAATTGTCTAACCTAAAAAACCCACATGTGCACTCCACACGTACTCCGCTACCCTTGTAGCCGCTTCCTGCGTGTAGTGCACGCCTGACCTATTCGTGGGGACCCTACATTCTTCCACCCGATAGCGGAGGTCGAGAAATTTGCATCCCAGATCTCCGCAGAATCGTCTGAGCCTCTGGTTTAAGCCTTCTATTCGGCTCCAAACCAGAGGACCGCGATCGGTTCAGGAACGATACTACAAATAGTTAGCTCAGATTCCACCCCGCGAGCGAGGCTTTCCGCCTTCACCAATTCCGCCAACCGCCTGTACGAACCGAGGATGACCTCTGAACCCAGACGGCAGGAGTCATTGGTGCCGACATGAGCAACAATTTGCACTCGGGTGCACCCAGTGCTCTCTATCGCCGCCGGCAGGGCCTCCTCCACATCTCGGGTGAGACCCCCCGGCAAGCAGACAGTGAACACTGGCCTTCTTCCCCGACCTTTCCGCTATTTCCCTAAGGGGCTCCATCACCCGCCTAACGTTGTAGCTCCCAATAACTAATAAACCCCTCCCCCCGTCTGCCTGCTCGGACCTTGCTGAAGGAGCGGCCACATGTCCACTCACAGGCAGAGCGCGCGATGCAACACGGCCAGCTTCCACATTGACCCTCCGCCTCGTGCGCCGGAACGCCGCTGAACCTGCCACTCCCCTTGGGGAGAGGGTGGCCCAACCGCGCCCGGTACCCGCGAAGATATCTCGACAGCAGGGACAGTGGGTGAAGCATGTAACACCTGGGGTGTACCATGCGACGCACCAGACTCCCCACCGCCGCTACACTCCGAGGCAGCAGGCTGAAGACGGCTGACCGCGGCCATCAACACGTTCAGCTGTTCGCGAACAGTGGCCAGCTCCTCCTGCGTCCGTACACAGCAGTCACACATCCTATCCATCCTAAGGAATCAATTTACTGTAGAGATTTAATCAACTTTTAACTAGACTGCTAAATCACTAAAGGCGGCTGATAGTTGACTAAACTGTGGTTGCTAGACACTTCTTGTAGAAAACAATCAAAATAGCACTACCTGTCTCTAGACTGTATTGAAAACAAACACTGGCACTACTGGCGCTATGGTTGACTAAGGGGACTCTCTGACTGTATTCAAAACAAACACGAAATGTATGGAAAACTATTACTAGCACTCGACAATTAAAGCTCCCTAAAAGCAAAAACACACGGAAGAAGAAGTGCAAAGTAAGAAAAATACAGTTAGTACTTAAATTAACGCAGCTCACTGCACAGCAGACGTGAAGCAGACGGCTCTTAGAAACACCTAAGTATAGTGGAACTGGTGATTTTGATTTGATCATACAGAATGAAAGAAAGTGTCTTGAATAATTCAAACAATGTCGAAAGGAAAGAGAATTTTAATTTTAGGATACAAAACACAAAAGGAATTTCATTCTATTCTGTGGCCACCCTTCTTCCTGACATATGTTAATGACATTCCACTTACCACCAATCAATCAGAAGTGGCAGTGTTTGCAGACAATACTAGTGCTGCAATAAGATACCGCTGGAGAGAAAGCAAGAGGGGTGACTGTTAACGACATTTTTGAAACTGCTGTAAATGGTTCTTGCTATGTAGGCTCTCCCTTAATTTTGAGAAATCACACTGTATTAAGTCCTGTACAGTAGATAGTCATACCAACAACTGATGTAGCACATGAACAGGAGTTGGTAAACAGAGGAGAATGCTACAAATTTTTGGATGTAAATGCTGATGAAAACTTGAATTGGAAGAAGCTTGTTACTGGCCTGCTCAAACAATTAAGTTTGGCCACTTTTGCTCTTCATTTAATTGCTAGCGTTGGAAACAAATGAATGAACCTTCTGACATGTTTTGCATACTTCCACTGACTAATATCTTATGAAATAATTTTCCGGGGTAACTCATCACTTATGAAAAAAAGTACTGTTAGCAGAAACGCGAGCAGTAAAAATAATATGTGATGTTTGCCTGCAGTCATCTTGTTGGTACCTCTTCAAGGAGGTAGACATTTTAACGGTTTCTTCACAGTATATGTACATATTCGCTAATGAGCTACACCGGTCATCGCCAGTTATTTTAGTGCCCAAATACCAAAACTCATCCACTGCTTTAAGTCTCTAATTTCCTGTTCTTATTACCTGGCACTGCCTAATTTAATTCGACTAAATTCTATTACCTTCGTTTTAGCTTTGTTATTCGTCTTGCTATAACGCCTTTTCAAGACATTATCCTCTCGATTTTACAGCTCTTGAAAGTCCGTTGCCACCTCCGATAGAATTATGCTCTACGATGTCATCATCAGAACTCAAAGTTGTACAGAAACCAGATGGCAGTTATAAGAGTCGAGGGGCATGAAAGGGAAGCAGTGGTTGGGAAGGAAGTGAGACAGGGTTGCAGCCTCTCCCCGATGTTATTCAATCTGTATATTGAACAAGCAGTAAAGGAAACAAAAGAAAAATTCGGAGTAGGTATTAAAATCCATGGAGAAGAAATAAAAACTTTGAGGTTCGCCGATGACATTGTAATTCTGTCAAAGACAGCAAAGGACTTGGAAGAGCAGTTGAACGGAATGGACAGTGTCTTGAAAGGAGGGTATAAGATGAACAAAAGCAAAACGAGGATAATGGAATGTAGTCGAATTAAGTCGGGTGATGCTGAGGGAATAAGATTAGGAAATGAGACACTTAAAGTAGTAAAGAAGTTTTGCTATTTAGTGAGCAAAATAACTGAGGATAGTCGAAATAGAGAGGATATAAAATGTAGACTGGCAATGGCAAGGAAAGCGTTTCTGAAGAACAGAAATTTAACATCGAGTATAGATTTAAGTGTCAGGAAGTCGTTTCTGAAAGTTTTTGTATGGAGTGTAGCCATGTATGAAAGTGAAACATGGACGATAAATAATTTGGACAAGAAGAGAATAGAAGCTTTCGAAATGTGGTGCTACAGAAGAATGCTGAAGATTGATGGGTAGATCACATAACTAATGAGGTATTGAATAGAATTTGGGAGAAGAGGAGTTTGTGGCACAACTTGACAAGAAGGGACCGGTTGGTAGGACATGTTCTGAGGCATCAACGGATCACAAATTTAGCATTGGAGGGCAGCGTGGAGGGTAAAAATCGTAGAGGGAGACCAAGAGAGGAACACACTAAGCAGATTTAGAAGGATGTAGGTTGCAGTAAGTACTGGGAGGTGCAGAAGCTTGCACAGGATAGAGTGGCATGGAGTGCTGCATCAAACCAGTCTCAGGACTGAAGACAACAACAACAACAACAACAACAACAACACTGAACATTAACTTCCTTCCAAATTTCTCCTCGGTTTCCTTTAGAGTCTGTGCGATGTACACAGAAAATGAATTGTGTGAGCCCAATATATAAGGGAAGTATATCGATGTCGTATTTATAGTTGGTCTTAAATCGATACAAATCATCGATATTTTTCTCACATCGATGTACCACGATTACTTGCATTTGTGCGATTCAATGCGCATTTTGTGCGGTGTTCGAATTTGGCGGTGGCAATTCGTACGTGTATGCTTATGTGGCTGAGTAGGTGTGTGTGTGTGTGTGTGTGTGTGTGTGTGTGTGTGTGTAGAGAGAGAGAGAGAGAGAGAGTGAGTGAGTGAGTGGTGGGGGTTGGCGGTGGGGGCGGGGGGGGGGGGGGGGGCGGCGCTGAGAGGTGGACGTGAATAGCGGGCGGCAGCGGCAGCGGTTGCGCCTGTGGTCGGGGCCACGTCCTCGCGCGCCTCCGCGGTGAAGGCTGGCCGCTAGTTCCGGCGGCCGCCGCTCTGCACGCAGCGCCACTTCAGTCCGCGAAGCGCTATTAATAGCACTGGGACGCGACGGGACGGGACGGGACTCCCTTCCGAGGGTCGAGCACCGACGCGCGTGCTATCGATCCCGCGTTTCTCGAGAACTACGCAGGGGCGCTCCCACGCATTGTACGAAGGGTTGGAATCAAAAGATTCCTCGCAAGTGAGATGTGCGAGTCGAATGCACTATTGACAGTCGGCGAGAGAGACCATTTTTTATACGCCGTTTTAAGAGGGGCACACCAACCGCAGAGTGGGAGCTCCGTACCCCGAGAGTTGAAAGCACACCCACACCCACATGCACCAAAGCGTCTTCCATTGGAACCAGTGCTTATTCTGCAAACATGATACCGTGTCTGGGCACACAGGCTCACGAGGGTTGTGCCCGCCATGGCAGTGAGAAGGGTTCAAAGGAACATGATAGTTAGATCGGTAGGGGCTTACAGAACATCACCAGGGGGAGCACTACTGCTCGTAATGGGACTTTGTCCCCTGGGCATCAAAATCAGAGAGCAGGCTGCGTGGTTCTGGATTAAGAAGGGGAATGCAACAAAAATAGAGGAGATCTTAGGCATTGGGGCAAGGGACAAGGGTGAGATTCGGCAAAGGGGAGAACTATGGCAAGAACTGTGGAACACGGATGAAACAGGGCGTATGACATATGAACTGATTCCAAGCATCAGGGAACGACTAAAAATGAAATACTTTGAACCCAGCAGAGGATTAATCCATTTTCTCACTGAACATGGGCCTTACCCGACATACTTATGTCGGTTCGGGAAAAGGGCCACACCCGCGTGTGAATGTGGTGAACCGGAGGGCACTCCCGATCATGTGATTTACGAGTGCCCCCTCTTCAATGACGTTGCTTCCACACTACGTGACCAACTACCCGACCATGACGCGTACCACCTCATAAGACAACGAGACACCTTCCAAACATTAAATAAACTTGCTGACGAGGTATCACGAAAAGTGCTAAGAGAATACATGAGGGAACTGAACTAAATAGCAGAGATTACAATATACACGCGCCCTACTCCCATACCGCCTGCGCGTGGACAGGCCGACCTTACAGTCTGGAATCCGCCACGTGCGGGATTAGGGGGAGTGGGGAATAAGAACAAGGACTGGACAATGCACCGGAATTGACTTAGGTTAGAACTAGTTAGTAGAAATTAGATAGGAATCTAGAATTAGGAACCTGCAGCGATTAACATCCTGGCCTGCCCGGTGTCAGGGGCACGCCCATCGGGATTAGCTCGATGGGCAAGGCAATAGAGTATGTTTATATATTTTTCTGACACATCTGTGACGCTGCAGGAAGTAGAAGTAGGGATAGTTAAAATCTTAGAAGTTAAAGAACTAATAAGTATATAGCTGCCCATTGTAATTAGAGTATAGCTGTAGCTCACGACCTAATACATTGTAATTAGCTGCTAATTGTAACTAACAGTTAGAAAGTAAGACCCACTAATCACATTAGGAAGTGGGTTATGATGTATAATTATTATTGATGGTAAATAAAGATTTAAAAAAAATGATACCGTAAAACTCCCGAAGCGTCCTTCACACGTAAGATCCGCACACAAATGGAAATTAAAACCCCATCAGATGAATTACCTGTTTCTACAGCTTCAAATATGCGACACTAACGATTTCGAAAGAAATGACCTTTTTATTAGGAAGATCAGTTTGGATTCCGTAGAAACACTGGAACACGTGAGGCAATACTGACCCTACGACTTATCTTAGAAAATAGATTAAGGAAAGGCAAAGCTACGTTTCTAGCATTTGTAGACTTAGAGAAAGCTTTTGACATTGTTGACTGGAATACTCTCTTTCAAATTCTAAAGGTGGCAGGGGTAAAATACAGGGAGCGAAAGGCTATTTACAATTTGTACAGAAACCAGATGGCAGTTATAAGAGTCGAGGGGCATGAATGGGAAGCAGTGGTTGGGAAGGGAGTAAGACAGGGTTGTAGCCTCTCCCCGATGTTGTTCAATCTGTATATTGAGCAAGCAGTAAAGGAAACAAAAGAAAAATTCGGGGTAGGTATTAAAATTCATGGAGAAGAAATAAAAACTTTGAGGTTCGCCGATGACATTGTAATTCTGTCAGAGACAGCAAAGGACTTGTAAGAGCAGTTGAATGGAATCACCAATTTAGTATTGGAGGGCAGCGTGGAGGGTAAAAATCGTAGAGGGAGACCAAGAGATGAATATTCTAAGCAGATTCAGAAGGATGTAGGTTGCAGTAGGTACTGGGAGATGAAAAAGCTTGCACAGGATAGAGTAGCATGGAGAGCTGCATCAAACCAGTCTCAGGACTGAAGACCACAACAACAACAACATTAGGTGTCTTACCAGGCTTGCGAACTGAGCTGAGCACATACAGAAGTCAGCACATTATCCTAGACGTGAATCCTCAGGGAGACACAGGAGTAATTCCGATGCACCCCTGAGAAGATCGTGGACATCTTCAGTGCGTCGTGAATAATTCCCCATATTGGAACAAGGTTCGACAAGTGATACCGCGCAAAAGGGCGAGTATTTAATTCTATATAAGAAAGCTTCCAAAATAGTTTTATTGCCCAGATCGCAGTTGATACAGTTAATGATTACTAGTTTCAGCAAAGTTATATTGCTATCTTCAGATCGTCGGATACGTGCATTATATACACACGTACATGTAGGGGCTTTGTAATATTATGTGATGATGGCAATATAACTTTCCTGAAGCTAGTAATCGTGATATGTATCAACTGGACGACAAAACTTCTCTTTTGCAAGCTTTTTTACACTGATGTGAAGATCGCTGTCTTTCTCACACTGTCAGCTACTTACATTTAATTTTATGTTTAATATTCGTATCTTATTAACTTCTGAAACACTAAATGAACATGGCATTTATAAAGGAACTACGTTGCTTTTTATGCCATTTTGGATCCATTCAAGACTTAGCAAAGGCCTAGAAATGTTGGCTGGCCTTCCACTGTGTTCATATTTATTTCCTTCTTCTGCTGTGGCCTTGTTTCGTCGCTTCAGACCAAATAGCTAGTCGCATAGCTATGGTATCAGTGTTTCTGTGGGTGGCAGCCTGGTAACAGGCGAAAAAACTGAGGAAGGCCGAACGAAAGGGGAAGAGGATGGACGAAGTAGGAGGGAGTAGAAAAAAAAGGCGAAGAATTTGAAGACACTAAAAACAAAAATAGCGGAGCCATATGAAATACTCGCATTCGGGAGGACGACGGTTCAGTTCCACGCCCGGCCATCCTGATTTAGGGTTTCCGTGATTTCCCTAAATCGCTTCAGGCAAATGCCAGGATGGTTCCTTTGAAAGGGCACTGCTGATTTCCTTCCCCATCCTTCCCTAATCCAATGAGACCCATGACCTCGCAGTTTGGTCTCCTCCCCCAAATGAACCCAAACCATGTGAAATGAAATCATGAGACGATCTGGCTGTTCCATGCCATTATGCTGAGTGTGCCAACGCAGTGAAATTGCGAAGAATATGTTTTGTGTTTGTTTAGTTTCGTTTCTTGTGGGTTTGCATTTGCATTACTTAGTAATGAAACAATGAAGAAGGAATCAGTTGTTGGTGCAAACAATACGACTGTGTTTTTTGCACGTCTCGAATCGGTATCAGACAATAAACAAATACTGCAACGCGTGCTCTTTACTTCATTGTAAAATCCCAAACAGGCTATGCAGCTACGAGGATACACAAGAAGTAGGGAGATGCCAGTGCGAGGAAGGGGGACGGCACAAAATGGAAGACTGTCCTGTGTTCCAGTTAACCTAGTTACGCCACTGAAAGTAGCTCCGGTCGTCGTCTTCCAAGTTTTCTCCTACTTGGTGTTGCTAGAGCGAAAAGTATCAATGTGCTGGTATCTTTATTTGCCACTTTATCTGGTTCCATTCACTTGATATTGTTGCAAGATTCTGCTTTATCAATTAGAATCAAGACTTTAATAAAAATGGCAAAGGTAATGTTAATTAGAACACTGGGAGGAATTGTGGCCTAAATAACAATAGATTTATTCATTCTTAACATCACAAGACAAAAAATGGCTAAAGAAACGTCACACAAACATTTTTATTTGACAAACGCTTCCACTAACATGCGGTCTGTGGTGAACAAAGTGATCAGCTGGGGATCAACACACGACAATAACCACAACTAATTGCGTTACCTGACTTCATTCACGTGAATCCGTGGTATGGCCCAAAAACTACACTACTATCAGGCATCTATACTCCATGCCGGCCGCGGTGGTCTAGCGGTTCTAGGCGCTCAGTCCGGAGCCGCGCGACTGCTACGGTCGCAGGTTCGAATCCTGCCTCGGGCATGGATGTGTGTGATGTCCTTAGGTTAGTTACGTTTAAGTAGTTCTAAGTTCTAGGGGACTGATGACCATAGATGTTAAGTCCCGTAGTGCTCAGAGCCATTTGAACCATCTATACACCATTATGCCATACAGAAAAATATGGTTCCAAAGAACAGAGTGCTGAGAAGTTTATATTGGAGCCCTACGCCTTAGCAGAGAATACTTTACCCCTCTGCAGGTCAGAGCGGCACACCACGATGCACTGGGCAGCTGCAGTCATGGACAGCAACAATCTGTTATTGACGTTGCACGCCCAAAAAAAAAAAAAATAATGCAAGTACGCGGTTTCGCGTTCGGCTGATTCAGAACGCAGATGCTTCCCTATGAGCATCTGAAACCCTAGTGGATTCCATGTGCAGGTGGACCTGTTTGTTCGGTCTGCCAAACCAATTTGACTCCATGACGTGACTATACGTGACGGAATATATCAAACTTTTAGATGGCTGACTCAAAGCAAATAAGTACACCCACACATGACTCGTTGTGTGCGTGATTAAAGAGGCAGTACCTCCGACGGTTCAAATGGTGACTGGCACAGGCTCTAAAAGTGCCACACTAGTAAAGAACACAAGTGTCACAGTTTAGGTAAAGACCTGTAGTTCTTTACTAGTGAAGCGCCAGTACAGGAGTGTCCTCCTTCTCCTTCTCTCAGCTTTTCTCGCCAGCTCTGTAGCATAGTCGATTTACATTCCTCGACTACTCCCACTTTAGCACAAGCCAATCACGAGCTGGAGCATCGCATTCGAAGCTGGGTGACTACCCCTTGCTCGGCGTACACAGATTTGACTAACCAGCGACTTTAAAAATTAATTGGGGAGAAAAAGGAAAAAAGATTCAGCTTCATGGCCTCTTTCCCGCACGTTTACGCTGTGTATTTTCCTAAAAGCATGAGCTGGATGGAACCACAACCCTCCAAAAAAAAAATCGTTATCTCCCCTCTTGCGTCCATTTCGAACTTTCCAAAGAACGGCCGTAAACTTGCTAAAAACCTCGTGCATTCACAAATATGTTTTATAGCAGAGTCTGGACGCTTGGGCGCCACTGACCTGTTCCACGCAAAATTTGCAGAAACCCACAGTCGTCTCAATGGCTTCCAGCCAACAGGGGCCCATCTTCTGCTTTATTGCCAGTCATCAAAGCTCTTCGCATAGCTGCAGCGACTCCTCAGCGTCAGTCAGCCTACCTGGATGCGGCCACTGACCGACCAGCGCCACCCAACATGTCTGCACAATGAGACCGAGGGACTGGGCAGTCCGCAAACGTCTTCACCCAGTTTCCGCAGAAAAAAATGCTCCCCTCGGCCCTCAGCTACCGAACGCTTTTACTGCAGTCAAAAATGGTTCAAATGGCTCTGAGCACTATGGGACTCAACTGCTGAGATCATAAGTCCCCTAGAACTTAGAACTACTTAAACCTAACTAACCTAAGGACATCACACACATCCATGCCCGACGCAGGATTCGAACCTGCGACCGTAGCAGTCCCACGGTTCCGGACTGCAGCGCCTAGAACCGTACTGCCACCGCGGCCGGCTACTGCAGTCATTTAAATCGGCACCCTCTTCCTTTACCGCAGGTAAAACTTGCCACTATTCTTTCACTAGAGCACACAACCAAGAACGTTAAGTACTCCCAACCATTTCATTATATCATTGAAGTCAGATGGTATCCAGGTATTGCAACCAAGTAATAAAGACCATCTTCCCTAAGAACATTAAGTGGCATGACACCGTATCAGAAGTGAGACTGCCAAGCAATCTCTCGCAGCCTTCCTGTTCTTCTCAAATTTATTCTTAGAGAGTGCCACACTTTAAATGGTTAGTGTGACATGGAACAGAATAAATTGACACTTTAGTTGGGTTATTATCAAAGAAATAAACATGAGTCAATCTTTGTTCACCATAAACCCCAGCACAGTTATACCCTGTCTTTACCACATTCAACCAGGGGTCATCCATACACTCTCTGCTGCATGCCTACAAAATTAAAGTGAGAAATAAAAATGTGATGGGTGTACCATCGGATCATATTCTTGTAAACTAATTACTAAAAGGTTACAGGGTCATGCAGACATTCATCTACTCTTTCATCCTCAAATTGGTTTCAGAGAAGGTTATTTCCCTAACCAGAGTATGATATTGTTGTCTTGAGGATTCTCTGCCCCTTGGAAAATTACTACCGCTGCTCACTTATACTCATGGCTGCATTCATTCCTTGACAGAACACCAATCACAAATATTCTCACATTCACCCAATGTAAAAGCTTCCTGTGTTCATCTCTCATGTGTCATCTGTTCAGTTTATTCCTTAAACATGTCGATCTGTTCCTTTAGTACAAAGATGTGTCAACAGGAAAAAACAACATATAAGTGACATAAAACAACAGAATATTTAAACAAGACAAAAAATAATACACGAGTTCATTAAGAAAAAATAAAACTTTGAAAGAAAACATAGAAAATAGATGTAATCTTGTAAAAACAAATTAAATCAGCAAGGCACATACAAAACAAATTAACTGAAAATAAGTACCTCCTACAGCTTTACAGCTTCCTTCTCAAAGGTCTTTAGGGAGTCCGATTTTTAAATATACAATTGTCACATGAATAAACACAGCATTACCCGTGTTATGTAACAGGTTAGATGTGGCAGCTATGCGCAATGAGTCTGCCGAGATGGGTTACCACGTTTACTCGACATACAGGGTGGTCCATTGATAGTGACCGGGCCAAATATCTCACGAAATAAGCATCAAACGAAAAAAACTACAAAGAACGAAACTCGTCTAGCTTGAAGGGGGAAACCAGATGGCGCTATGGTTGGCCCGCTAGATGGCGCTGCCATGGGTCAAAACTACATCAACTGCGTTTTTTAAAATAGGAACCCCCATTTTTATAACATATTCGTCTAGTACGTAAAAAAACATGAATGTTTTAGTTGGACCACTTTTTTCGATTTTTGATAATGGCACCATAATAGTCACAAACGTATAAGTACGTGATATCAAGTAACATTCCGCCAGTGCGGACGGTATTTGTTTCGTGATACATTACCCGTGTTAAAATGAACCGTTTACTAGTTGCGGAAAAGGTCGATATCGTGTTGAAGTATGGCTATTGTGATCAAAATGCCCAATGGGCGTGTGCTATGTATGCTACTCGGTATCCTGGACGACATCATCCAAGTGACCGGACCGTTCGCCGGATAGTTACGTTATTTAAGGAAACAGGAAGTGTTCAGCCACGTGTGAAACGTGAATAACGACGTGCATAAATGATGATGCCCAAGTAGGTGTTTTAACTGCTGTCGCGGCTACTCCGCACATCAGTAGCAGACAAATTGTGCGAGAATCGGGAATTTCAAAAACTTCGGTGTTGAGAATGCTACATCAACATCGATTGCACCCGTACCATATTTCTATGCATCAGGAATTGTATGGCGACGACTCTGAACGTCGTGTACAGTTCTGCCACTGGGAAGAAGAGAAATTACGGGACGATGACAGATTTTTTGCACGCGTTCTATTTAGCGACGAAGCGTCATTCACCAACAGCGCTAACGTAAACCGGCATAATATGCACTATTGGGCAACGGAAAATCCACGATGGCTGCGACAAGTGGAACATCAGCGACCTTGGCGGGTTAATGAATGGTGCGGCATTTTATAGATGGCAATCTAAATGGTGCAATGTATGCTGATTTCCTACGTAATGTTCTACCGATGTTACTACTAGATGTTTCACTGCATGACAGAATGGCGATGTACTTCCAACATAGAGGATGTCCGGCACATAGCTCCCGTGCGGCTGAAGCGGTATAGAATAGCATATTTCATGGCAGGTGGATTAGTCGTCGAAGCGCCATACCATGGCCCGCACGTTCACCGGATCTGACGTCCCCGGATTTGTTCCTGTGGGGAAAGTTGAAGGATATTTGCTATCGTGATCCGCCGACAACGCCTGAAAACATGCGTCATCGCATTGTCAATGCATGTGCGAACATTACGGATGGCGAACTACTCACTGTTGAGAGGAATGTCATTACACGTACTGCCAAATGCATTGAGGTTGACGGACATCATTTTGAGCATTTATTGCATTAATGTGGTATTTACAGGTAATCACGCTGTAACAGCATGCGTTCTCATAAATGATAAGTTCACAAAGGTACATGTATCACATTGGAACAACCGAAATAAAATGTTCAAACGTACCTACGGTCTGTGTTTTAATTAAAAAAAAAAACTACCTGTTACCAACTGTTCGTCTAAAATTGTGAGCCATATGTTTGTGATTATTACAGCGCCATCTATCACAAAGTGGAAAAAGTGGTGCAACTAAAACATTCATATTTCCTTACGTACTACACGAATATGTAATAAAAAATGGGGGTTCCTATTTTTTAAAAAACGCAGTTGATATCCGTTTGACCTACGGCAGCCCCATCTAGCGAGCCAACCATAGCGACATGTGGTTTCCCCCTTCAAGCTAGACAAGTTTCGTTTTCTGTAGTTTTTTCGTTTGATGCTTGTTTCGTGAGATATTTGGCCTGGTCTCGATCGATGGACCACCCTGTATACAGTATAGGCGGAACCCTTGGTGTGGCCGGACGTTGTCTGTGGCCAGCAATCAGTGGCGTCTCGATTACTGACCATCTTGGATGACGTGCTAGTCGGCAATACACTGCCGCTGTCGAAAACGTTAATGGGATGACCCAGCCATCATATGGACACAGGTTTGAGGTGAATCGCACCCCGCGATCGCTGTCTGCGTCGACGCATGTCTTCAGACACGTGAGTACCTCCATTCAGTGCTCCGCAGTCTCATCCTGGTGGTGCGCACTTGCCCTTTCATTCAGCGGTAGGTCCCTCCGGACCTCGGCAGCTGGAAGCAGCGGCGAAAGTGGTCGCGCGCCGCCAGGGCACCAGCTCTTTGTTGAAAGCTCGTGTCGTGAAGAGGCTCGTCTGCACCTGCCTCCATCCATGTAGCCCGATGAAGTCATGTTGACCAGCTGCCCTGCTGTCGCTATGTGGGTCACCGCCACCTGCTGCGGTTTTTATTCCTATTATTTCCTGTAGTAAACATAGAAATCCAAGAAAGATTCAGAAATTTTGTCTCCCTCAGTTTCAAGATACATAGAATCAAAATAATATATGAGATTGGTTACTTTTCTCGAAAAATAAGTCGTTAAATACTACAAAAAACTATCAGCAGTAACGCAATCGTTAAATAAATATGAAAATCCCGCAGCGTGGCGGTCTTGTTGCGGGAAAATTGTTACTGAAATTTACTTCTGTCTCGCGGGTACTTTCAATGTAGTACGGGAAGTGGGACAAATAGAGTTTAAAGTTTTATATACATATAAACCAATTACGATTCTTGTACTTGGGACGACATGTAGTGCCGACTATGATCTTCAAACTGTTAGAAGCTGAATTGCAGGAAAGATTCGAAATCCACATAATAAAAGAATAAAACGGTACAGGTTGTAAATAAACAAAATTTTGAGACAGAAGATAATAAGAAAAGTGTAGTTTTAATAGTCGTGAAGTTGCAGGTTCAGTGACTTCATTGGACGCTTCTCGTAGTGGTGTAGTTGTTTGCTTTGGTGGATACTAACAGGGACAGTTTTTTCTCGGCAGGGTGAACACATCAAGCGGCGTACGTCCCATCCAGATTCACAGAATGGCACGTGGCACACATCAACATGGCTGCAAACGAGACACTCCCTAGGTAAAAGTTCATCTTCAATCAGTCTAATTTCCATTAATGACTGTCATATTCAGTGACATCATATGTGTAGATATTGAATTATGCAATGCGATTAAACTGTTTCTAGTCTTTAGGCGTTCTGGTTTCCTTTTCACATTGGCTTGGATTTCAATTTCCACTATTAGGTTTCAGAATTTCTTCGATTTTTAACAGAATGTTTGCTATTGAGAATACATTCCCCAAAAACGTCTTAAGTTGAATTTATTATAGATTAAGGAATAACAACGGACAGTTTGCCAGCCGCTGTGCCATCAACTTTATGTTCACAGCAGCAGCATTTTATTCAACACGACAACTGTCACGATAGCACAATATAGTGATGTCTCGTTTATCTGATCCGTGTGTTCAATCGGAAACTCCCCAGTGAGTAACGAAAATGCTGCCCGGTATTCTGTTATGCCGTTAAGACATCCGAGTGGTGAATGTGGGCTTGCATTTCCAGGGACCAAACCAGACGCTAGTAATCGTGATGGACTCGCGGCCTTTGATGACACACCTCGGGCGCAGTGTTGCAAAACCGGCGGAACGGCAGCGGCGACGGCGGGGTATCCGGGCGGCGGCTCGGATTCCTGGGCGGTCGCTTACCGTTAGGCAACGTTAGGTTGGGTTAGGTTAAGCCAGAGCGCCCGCCGTGCGTGGGCGGCCGGGCTTGAGCCGAGAGTGAACGGCAAGCTGAAGCGAGACCGCGCCGGACCTCTCGTTAAGGCCTGCGGTGGCCCGCTGGTAACGGACTGGCAATGTGTGTCTGCAAGTATGTAGTCCAAGGGAGAAAACGAGAAGCGTTGAAATGCTACGTGAATATTAAAAGTTGGATGGACAGACAAAAGTAAAGTTCTCGAAAAGTTATACATCACCTGCGTATCTTCAAAAATGTGAGGACTGAAATGTAAAGGGACTAGGGAAGTATTAAACTGTAAGCTTACGTGTAAAAACTGCAGAAAAAGTAAGTATATGTATGCACTTCATATCACTCACGATGCCTTCAATAAATTGAGGCGGAACCTTTTTAATCTGACAAAGCAAACTTTAACTTCATTCAGTTCCATAAATCTTCCTAATATAACACTTGTTGTTGTTGTGGTCTTCAGTCCTGACACTGTTCTGATGTAGCTCTCCATGCTACTCTATCCTGTCCGAGCTTCATGTCCCAGTACCTACTGCAACCTACATCCTTCTGAATCTGCTTAGCGTATTCATCTCTTGGTCCCCCTCTGCAATTTTTCCCTCCACGCTGCCCTCCAATACTAAATTGGTGATCCCTTGATGCCTCAGAACATATCCTACCAACTGATCCCTTCTTCTAGTCAAGTTGTGCCACAAACACCTCCTCTCCCCAATTCTATTCAATACCTCCTCATTAGTTATGTGACCTGCCCATCTAATCTTCAGCATTCTTCTTAGCACCACATTTCGAAATCTTCTATTCTCTTCTTATCCAAACGATTTATCGTCCATGTTTCACTTCCATACATGGCTACAATCCATACAAATACTTTCAGAAACGACTTCCTGACACTTAAATCTATACTCGATGTTAACAGATTTCTCTTCTTCAAAAACTCTTTCCTTGCCATTGCTGGTCTACATTTATATCCTCTCTACTTCGACCATCATCAGTAATTTTTCTCCCCAAATAACAAAACTCCTTTACTACTTTAAGTGTCTCATTTCCTAATCTAATTCCTTCAGCATCATCCGACTTAATTCGACTACATTCCATTATCTTCGTTTCGCTATTGTTGATGTAAATCTTATATCCTCCTATCAAGACACTGTCCATTCCGTTCGGCTGCTCTTCCAGATTCTTTGCTGTCTCTGACAGAATTAAAAGTCATCGGCGAACCTCAAAGTTTTTACTTCTTCTCCATGGATTTTAATACCTACTCCGAACTTTTCTTTTGTTTCCTTTACTGCTTGTTCAATATACAGATGGAATAACGACGGAGAGAGGCTACAACCTGTCTCACTCCCTTCCCAACCACTGCTTCACTTTCATGCCCCTCGACTCTTATAACTGCCATCTGATTTCTGTAGAAATTGTAAATAGCCTTTCGCTCCCTGTATTTTACCCCACCTTCAGAATTTGAATGAGAGTATTCCAGTCAACATTGTCAAAAGCTTTCTCTAAGTCTACAAATGCTAGAAACGTAGGTTTGCCTTTCCTTAATCTACTTTCTAAGATAAGTCGTAGGGTCAATATAACACTATCGGCTCTTAATCCTCCTGCTACGCATAAAGACAAGTGTAACACTTCCACTTAATACTGCAAGAGCGAGTTGCCGATAATGTTACTACCGCGAAAGTAATTTAAGTTTACCGTGGTCGTGCGCAATGAAAAAGGTATCGAACTGTGCTACGTTAACCGAAGGTAAAGTTTTGACGGGGAGCAATAATTGAGCTAGTGGGAATCGAACCAGCTTTCTGGTAGTTCCAAAGTACGCTCTAGTTAAAGGAAAGAAAGACCGTCGCCAGCCTTATTAGGCAAAGCGGTGCCAACAGACTATACTCTTCATTAAGAAAGGTAATTATTGTGTATGACTTTGCTTGGTACTAAATTCTATTTTAGAAATATGACACGAAACAGCAGCAGAATCTAGCAATTCTTAGAACAGCAATTTGTCTTGCGCTACATAGTTGTAGACTCTGAACTTTTTTGCAGCAAAATGACTCTCCCTAGCACTTGCTGTCGATATTCAAAATAAGAAAGCTACTGTACATCACATAAAATGAATTACTGGAGGATGAGCAAAGCAAACAGGAACATCAGGAGCTTCAGCTGATTAAATATTGGAACATACTGACAGAGAAACGATCTGTAAGCTGTTACACTCACTGATCCCACTACTATATGTTTCCACAGGGAACATTCGCTTCTTTGCATTAAATAGAAATAAAATAAAATGCGGGGACCCTGAATCTGTTACGCTCTGAACAGCTATATCCAGTTAATCTTTAAATAACATAAAAGCAATTAAAATAATTGTTGAATTTCGCAAGGACTTTTACTCTAATAATGACTATAATACTGGCTCAATATTTAGCATGGGGACCCAGAAACTGTTATATTAATTCACTGAGATAAGAACTGAACATTTCCAGCAAGACACAATGTGGTGACACTTTTAAAGACAAGTAAATGAATAACAGTCCTTTTACAAACCTGTGGAGCTGGTATTCGTTATGCTGCCCTTGAACTCCAATAGCCACTTTTTATGATACACTTTTTGTTTAGCAGCTCTTAAAACTGAACTAAGTTTTTGTCAAGAATGAAATGCAAGCAAAGTAATTTCTTTTCTCTGTATTCAACCTGTTGCAAAACTTAATTACCTATGCAAGTTTACATGGAGTATTTCAGAAATAAAACTGCACTAAAGAGATTTACTTCTTCACAAAAGATAATGCCACTATAAAAGCAACAGATGTTCTGCAGTTCAATAAAATATGAAACTTTAATTACTGCATCACTACGATAAAAATCCTATCTAGGCAGACTAACTAAGGAGAAACCCAAGGTTTTCAACACCAAGTTTAACTAAAAACCATTATTTGCAGATCAGAACAAATGACTGGTCTATGCAAGTAAATATAATTCTAAACTGTTACTTGAGATGCTGGTGGAAGTAGTGACGATATTCTGCGGCTACTAAAGGCGGCAAACATGCTCATGGCTCTGGAAGTATAAAAGTTCTGAAATTATCTTCTTGGTGCCGGATTTTTGTGGTTCATAGCCAACCAATAAATACCATGAATAATTAGCCGATTATCTTTCACATCCGAGGCACTATTAAATCAGTCTTGCTATTTGCTAGGCTAAGTCAGCGCACAAGGTGAGAACAGTTTGGATGTGGTCCACCGACTGACTGTGCTACAAAGACTCCTTGCGGTTCTACGGCCAAATCTACCTGTTCTATTCCCTCCATTCGAGTTTCGTAGCGACGGACTTCCCTCCAGATTTTACATAAGCACAAACCTATGTGCCCTGAGCATGAATCAGTTCTAAAAATACTATTTTAACATAACAGAATTTAAAGACAAGGCAGATCTGGAAACTGCTTACTCAGGTTAATTACAGTGAGTTAAACTGACAAGAAATGTGAATAAAAGCTTACATAGATGCTTAACCAAAGAACATAGTGACACAAATGTTACATTAAGCGTAAGAAGACAAAGAAATTACCTTATATGGGCATAGCTGATACTGCACAAAAGTGTTACACTAATCTAAAAATCATTAGTATAATAAAAATTGTTTTATTATGAAATAAAAACAAGACTGAGATCAAAGAAAGGAAGATAGTAATAATTCTAGGATCCAAATTCCATATCAAAAAGCTGTTCCACATCAGAAATGAAATCCTTTACTAAGTCACTGAAAAAAGCCTCAGACACAATGAGGACGAGAAGAACTGATCTTCGTGGACACATCATTAGAATGAACCCAACAGACTAACCGAACCAAATTTTTCAATGCTTCCGTAACAAAGGAGTCAAACCTAAATGGTTTTCAGAAACGGCGGACGGCTTAAAAGAGATCCGATTCACAGAACACGTGCTTACAGGGAAAAAAGCATAAGGAGTGGTGGAGGCTGGTCTCATGTCAAAATCAGGGCCAAGGGAATGATCTGTTGAGAAAAAATAAAAGCAGGATCAGAAAGAATAAAACAATTTTTTTTATTCATCAGCCTTGTGATTGATTTGATGCGACCCGCCACGAATTCGTCTCCTGTGCCAGCGTCTTCATCTCAGAGTAGCATTTGCAGCCAACGTCCTCTATTACTTGCTGGATATATTCCAATCTCTGTTTTCCTCTACAGTTCTTGCCCTCTCCAACTTCCTCTAGTACCACAAAAGTCATTTACTCATTTCTTAACAAATGTCCTATCATCCTTCCCCCTCTCCTTGCCAGTGTTTTCCATGTATTGCTTTCCTGTCCTATTTTGCGCACAACATCCTCATTCGTTACCTTATCAGTCCACCTAATTTTCAACATTCGCCTGTAGCGTGACATCTCAAAGTTCAAGAGTAGAATTAAAATTCAAGGTGAAAGAACATCAATGATATGACGTTCCGTCCTGAGTGAAAGTGACGAAGAATTACATGAGGCGCTGAATGTGTAAAAAATATGGATTGAGAGTAAGTCGAAAAAAGACAAAAGTAATGAGAAGTAGCAGAAATGAGATCATCGAGAACCTTAGTATCAGGATTGATGGTCACGCAGTGGATGAAGTTAGGGAATTCTACTGCCTAGGCAGCAAAATAACCAATGACGGACGGAGCAAGTAGGACATCAAAAGCAAACTAGCAATGGCAAAAGGGTCATTCCTGACCGTGAGATATTTACTAGTACCAAACATAGGCCTTAATTTGAGGAAGAAATTTCTGTGAATGTACTTTTGGAGCACAGCATTGATGGTAGTGAAACATGGACTGTGGGAAAACAATACTGTGCTAAAAGAAAGACAGAACATTAAAGAGTCGGAAAAACGAAAAAAAGAAGAAGCAGAAGGAGGAGGAGAAGAAGAAGAAGAAGAAGAAGAAGAAGAAGAAGAAGAAGAAGGGGGGAGGAGGAGGAGAAAGTAATATCCAAAATAAGTAGAACTTGTTCAAAAGCGCACATCTTTCACCTCCGTAAAATGGAAATCTCCAGGTGGGAAGCATTCAGTACAATGTTGCCCCATCCCATTCGCTGCGACATTCTTTGGTCCTCCTTGGCATACTGTACACAAGGTACTCGAGACGTAGCTGCGCAGAATTGTTCCATTCTATTCAGCGACGCTCCTCGTGTCGTCCAGTGCGTGAGCAGGGTTCCTGCTTCAAGGCACTGCAACTTTGAAGTGTTTAAAGGCTCCAAGAAAATGGATAGGATAAAAATTGTAAACTTACCGAGAGATTTGAATATTTTCGAAATGTAATACAGAATCAAGGAAAATAAAGATAGGTCTAACACCTGGACCAAATGTAAAAAGGAGGAATCCCAAAACAGAGAGCAAGTAGTAAAAGAGACGCTGGGAGATCAGAAAACGTCGATAACAATTTCCTCATCGACTGGAAAGGCGAATTACGGGCGAAGGAGGATGAACGAAAGTATGGAAACACTGCTAACACATTACCATGCCTAGCTCCTTGGATTTCCGAACAGCTTCCAGTCGTCTCGGAATGGATTTGGATAAATACATGTCATGCATGTTTTTCAAGGGACTCTTATACGATTCTTCCTGCAAAATAGTGGCAGTTCAGGTAACGATGATGGCGAATAGCGATCACGCACCATTCTCTCATTTTGCGTCACAATCCTCCTCAGTGACCGTCTTTCACGACACTTAACTGACACCTTTCGTCCGCGTTGTGACTTAGCGGATGATGTTTCTCGAGTTTCCGTGTATGCGGTGTAAATCTTCAACACGGTGACTCTTGAAATATCAAACGCTTCGGCTTTCCACCATACGAAATGGTTCAAATGGCTATGAGCACTATGGGACTTAACATCGGAGGTCATCAGTCTCCTAGAACTTAGAACTACTTAAACCTAACTAACCTAAGGACATCACACACATCCATGTCCGAGCAGGATTCGAACCTGCGACCGTAGCAGTCGCGCGGTTCCGGACTGAAGCGCTTAGAACCGCTCGGCCACCGCGGCCGGCCCGCTATACGACTACCAAATATTTGTCCACGTTCACATACACGTAGCTCTGGCAGAATGTACTCACGTCTACACAGAACGCTGTGCCGTTCGTCGTCAAAATAGCGCAATCTGCAGTCTTGGCTAGTATCTGCATTTATGTTCAATGGGGCGTTTCTCGCGGTGTTTCCATATTTTTGTTCTACACCTGCGCCTACTCCATGGAAGGAAAAACGACAAGAGGAGGAGGAGGAGGAGGAGGAGGAGGAGGAGGAGGTGAAGGAGGGGGAGAAGGAGGAGGGTAGGGGGAGGAGGGGGAGGGGTAGGGGGAGAAAAGAGGATAATCAGGATCTGAACCGGCGGGATGGGCAGAGACCCTTCACATCTGCATGCATTACCGATTACAGAAACAGAGAAGTAGTTTCATGTTTCAATATACCGTTAATAACATCATTTAGTGAAGCACAAGCTTGCTGGTACAAAGCTGAGGAAGGAAACAGGACGCGACCTTTTCAAAGCAACCATCCAGACATCAGCGTAACCGATTTAGGTTACCCATGGAAGACCAAAATCTGGATATCAGGGCGGGATTTGAACCATAACGTCCTAGAAAGTGAGTTAACAGCTTTGAACCTCGCGACATTCGCTCGGCGATACTTGGTTGGGAGGACACGAAGTCAACAATTCAGAAAGGGTGAAGGTTGGTTCTCCTAGTCCCTGTGCCCGAACGCCACAAGTTGCCCTTTAGGCAGAAAATCGCGTACCTGGGCAGGCAAATCCTTCGCACTTTGGAGAACAAATGCCTCTTGAGACTTGTCATTCTTGTTTTAACTCTGTTTGATTCGACTCACCGTAATGCATACATTTTTTAATAAAAGCACATACATTAAGACTCAGCGAAAAGTGTCGGCTCTGGTTCCATACCACAAGCTGACAAAATATAGGAAAGACAAGTATTCATTAACAAGAAAACTGTTCAATGCCAAAATTATCACATAGCACTTATTCAAGTCCGTACAAATCTAAAATGTCATCGTTGGTTTACAAATATCTTCTGAATAACAGTACTTAGAATTGAAGCTTATTACTATGTATTTTCTATTACTGAACACCTTTCTCGTCATTCATTGTCAGGTACTGCACTGAAATAATTATTTCTCTCTTTCAGATTTGCTAATAAAAACGTAATGGTACACTTTGGCTTAATATTTGAAGAAATAATAGAGGGGTTGATGATGAGATCAACCTTCTGTACGATCAGAGCTATATACGACAAAAAGTATATATCTGCAGACACAGAGGTCAGACACCGGGAGAGAGGACAAGTTACTGTCTCACACACTCTCACCAATTTTTCGCATACGTAAAATTACTAAAGATTTCATGTCGTGTGGGAGGGAGATTTAGCGCCTCTAGAGCCCTGTGATTGGCTCAAGACGGGGTGAGGTGCGAAGCACTCGGGTGGTGGACTTCGGTCTGGTAAGCCCTTCTGGTCGAAGCTCTGGCATGTGTGGTTGGTACTTGGGACCTGTCCTGAGACTGACATCACTTGCGAGCAGTTTAGACTGGGGAGCCTGTGGCGAAGTTCTTACTGTACGTGACGTCAAGCGTCTCGGACTACTCGTTTGCCGAGGGCACACTTATTCGTTTTTGGTTTACCAGTCTTGACCGTTTGGTATCCTTGTGCGCTCTGACGTATAAGTGAGCCAAATTAGCTCTTGGTACGACCAGCGAACGGGTGTGCCACACACTGAAATCTATTGGGATTTCAGGGCTCTGGTAGAGAGTAAATTGCGATCCATCTGTCTGATCGCCAGACCGTGAGATTTTTGCATTTCTTTCGTGGCCGCAGTCGATTCACAGGTGCCGCCTGCACATCTCACTTCCACTGCAAACATCTCGCCAGCTGCAAGTTACATCACCGCACGAGTCAACAGGGTAGCGTACTGCCGCTCTGGCATTATCAGGGCGTCCACATCTCAATCGCCACTTGCCTCTCAACTGCACCTTTGTAGAGAAAATTCAGTAGATTTCATCAATCAAAGTCTGCTCAGCGTCAGATCAATTCAGCTTGCGTTATCCACATTTTTAGGGCCAGAGTACTTGACTCTGACACCCATGATCGTTTTCCTGTGTAGTCGTAAAGCACCTGTTAGTTGTTTACGGTATTCAATCAATAACTTGTTTAGCATAATTTATGTCTATTTTTGGGAAAATAAATGTTCTTAGTACATTAATTTTGCCTACATTCTCAATCCATTTAAAATAGTCCCACTAGGGTTGCCTTTCAACCACAAGGTAACTTTGAGAAATGCGGTACTATACGTGGCTGAGATGATAACACTACGAAAAAAATGGTGCAGAATAACTAGAAAATGAAGAGAGAAAATTATGAGCCAAATACAAAAAGGTGATGAGAAATGGATATGAAGAACTGGGGATTAACTGGACCAGAGTATGAGGACAATATCAGGATAAATCAGGCTGAAAAGGGGAGATTTGCGCCACCTGTGATCAGGACGAATATAGATAGAATAACTACAGCTGTGTGAGACACAACATGAAGACAAAAGAAAGTCAGAAACAAAGTGTTTGTATGTTCATCCTTTTGGCAGGAGGTCGTTGGCACGGCGGCCGTGTACTTCAAATTGCTCTGAGCACTATGGGACCTTACCATCTGAAGTCATCAGTCTCCTAGAACTTAGAAACTACTTAAACCTAATTAACCTAAGGACATCACACATATCCATGCCCGAGGCAGGATTCGCGTTTTATTTTCGCACAATAGAAACCAAGTGGGCTTTTGGTCACGGAATGGATCGGCGGGAACTGGAGATAAAGATGGAAGGGAAGGAAAGTCGAAGAAGCAAGTTCGCCCCGACCAACACCTTGAAATACGTACATATTTGAGTGGTGCCTGTCCTGTTGGACTCTACTCAAATATAAACACTTCTGTAAGTGCGTGACAGCTCCTTCGTGTTGGTTTCAGTGCAGATGCACTGATATCTTCCAAACTTCTCCGGGAATGAAGAATTTGCGAGTAGGGGGTTGATGGTCACTGCCTTGCAGCGTGCGGTAAGTTGGAAATTTCAGTCGGCCGGGGATCGTGTCCGAGAGGCCGAAGCAAAATGAGATAGAGAAAAGCGGTTAAGGCGACTGCTTATGAGAAGCGGTAGATCCAGGTTCGAGTCCCGGTCTGGCACAAATTTTCGGCATTTGACATTGCATTACCACAGTGCCGTGTGGGCCTGGAAGCCACGACTCCCACCCATCCCTTCTCTTCTTTCGGCCTTCCCCTGTTCTGTATAAACGCTTGAGGCAGTCGACGGAGAAGGGAAATAGAAAAAGAGAGGAGAATCATCAATGGACCTGACAAAAGAGGATCTCGGAAGAAGAACAGAAGACAAGAAGAGAGAGAATGAAGAGGTTCTGAGAGGAGGAGAAGAAAATGCAACCCATGAAGGGGCTATCTGCGTTCCTGTAGAGGCAGTAATGGAAGGCGAAGAAGAATAAGAAGGTGGTGCACTGCTGCAATAAGTTTTACTGTCTTCTTACAGGGAATGAGCAAGCCGTAATCACATGCCGGCAACTAGTTGTGGATTTCAGGTACTGGTTGGAAAAAAATAAACGGCTGTCCCCCTCCCACCCCCCCCCCCCCCCAAAAAAAAACAGAATCCATTCCACGTACGCAGTCTTTCATCGGCTTTGGTGTGCATGAATGATACATTCCAGCTGATTCTGTTGCGGTTGGAAGATTTTACGAGTAATCTAAGATACTTAAAACAGTACCACAAACATGGAACTACGTTTTTTGTGCGACACTTGAGTCAGAAGGTAAAGTGGTTACAAAAGACCCCTCTTATTATACTCCCGCTTTTATTTTTACTCGTCGGTAACCAGGTTACGTCAGCGCCTCGCGCAACATTGTTTCGGTTAGAAGGCTTCACGCTTCATCGGTAGACTGCGACGTTTGTCTCTTGCGGTGTCAAGTCGCTTGTTCGTGGCGGAGGTACTGGAATAATCTAGGAATAGCTACGATCCACGTCCTTGGCAACTTCTATCAAGCATACACAGTGATTTAAGTAAATGTCCTGTAATTAGGGCCTCCCGTCGGGTAGACAGTTCGTTGGGTGCAAGTCTTTCGATTTGATGCCACTTCGGCGACTTGGGCGTCGATGGGGATGAAATGATGATGATTAGGACAACACCCAGTCCCTGAGCGGAGGAAATATCCGACCCGGCTGGGAATCGAACCCGGGCTGTTAGGATTGCCATTCTGTCGCGCTGACCACTCAGCTACCGGGGGCTGACTGAGATTTAAGTGACGTTTATGAAATACCTATATTACACATATCTGACATCTCTTACTCTTTAACCTCCTCTACTGTTGTTATAAGCACCTCCTCCTTCCTTATTATATGTCCTATCCAGATTATTCTGCTTCTTTTTATTACACTCAGCAGTAGTCTCTGCTCTCCCACTTTTCTCAGTACCTCTTCATTCCCACTCCATCCATTCAACTCATTCTTCGCATCTTCTGCTCCATCCACGTATCAAAACTCTCCAGCTTTGCTCTGTCGTTACTTTTCATTATCCACGCTTCAGCACCATACAGGAGGGAACCCCATATAGAGCACTTCATCAGCTTTTTCCTCAAAACTTTGTCCATATTGTTGCACAAAACTCTCTACTTTTCTTACCAACTGCCTGTTTCGCCATGTCTACCGCCTTTTTAATTTCTGTACTGTATCTGCGTTAGCTTTCTATTCTGGTTACTGGGTATTTAAAGCTTTGCACGGGTTCTAACGTATCTTCACTCGGCATTATCTTTACCTTTTTTAATTCCGCTAAGAGCCGTTACGATCGTTTTCTTTGTACTGCTTTTCATTACGTAACTTCTTGCTTTAGCTTCAATGACCTCCACTATTTCCTCCAATTCTTTTTCATCCGTTGCTAGAGAGACCATTTCCTCTACAAACCTCAAAGACCACATGCTGCTTCTCTAAGTCCATCTTTGTACAAGATAGTTGAGGGACGTCCGCTGTTCAGTATGAACTGTAAAGTAAAATTCACCTCCGGCAGTCTATATTTTGAATGTAATTTATTTATGCGACCAGTTTCGGCCTTTCACTCCTCACTTTCAGGCCCCTGTGTGAAGACGACGACTACAATGACAGTGTAAACTACATAACGGGTACCGTAAAATTTTAGAAATCAGTTGTATATTTTGGTAATATGCAGTAAACATTTAAGAAAAACTTAACTGTGTAAAGTGCGACATCGAAGTCAGTGATAAATTAAGGAATATAACGAGAACACTAATAAAACCGACAAACTGCAGGGACGGATTCCTGACTGGAAATGGAGAAAAAGTCCTATGAACCTGTGTCGTGAGTGTATCGTTCCCACGGTAGACGGCACTGGCGAATGAAAGTTCATCTGACCACGTGTCGTGTGTTCGTTGTGTGTAGCAGGCTATGAGATGGACACAGCGTATTGTAAGCAGGAGAATGGTCCGTTATTCACGTCGGGAACAAGCCGAGATGGTGTTTGTGTACGACCAAGCACATGGAAACGGTCGACAGGCATCACGACTGTACCAAAACAATTACCATCACAGATACCAACAAAATCATACAACATTTCAAGCCCTTTTCGGGCGTTTGTGAGATAATGAGTTCTCTCACGCAGATGAACGTGCAGGGAGGAGGCGGATTCTGTGTGCACCAGGTCTGGAGTACCAGTATTTTGAGATGAATGTTAGTACAAGCTCCAGCCAAGTGGCCTGCGAACACAGTGTAAGCCAATGTGCAATTATTTGTATCCTGCATGAAAGCCGCTGCGATCCGAGTCACCTGCAACGAGTGCAAGGATTATAAGCAGTGGATTTCCCTCTACGGGAAAGATGTTGCCGATGCATTTTGCACCAGACCATCACAATTACGGGACTTCAGTCATCAGTCCTCCTTACCGAGGAACCAAGCTTTACCAGAACTGACATCAAAAATGCATAATCGTCATTTGTGGACATCAGACATGGCACGTGGTTAGAGGAAGTGTCAATTGTCAGCACCATCTACTTTACAACGATGCATTTCCGTACAAATGTTCATAGGACCTTTCTTCCTACGTTTACAGTCAGGAATCCGTCCCAGCGGTTTGTCGGTTTTATCGATGTTCACCATGTATGTTTGCTGTATAATAGTTACGTCAACCTACTAATCGAAGGTCAAAAATGTGGCGTCATAGTTATCTATGAATGACGTATAATTTTTGACCTCCGATTAGTAGGTTATCTAGTTATATTCATACAGTGTGGAACTGTTTCCTCGTTTTATTCCTTAATTTATCATTGACTTTGATGTACAGTTTGGTTTTGTCAAATGTTTACTACGTATTACAATTGTATATACTCATATCTTAAAATTTACACTGTCCATAATTATGTATTTTACAGCCATTATTGTCGTCTTTACACGGGGGCCTGAAGATAACGAAGAGTATCGCCAAAACTGCTCGCATAAATATCGTTCATAATATAGTTGGCTGAAGGTGTTTCTAATTTTACATTTTACGTTATTCTTTCTCTTGCATTCATCCCCATGTGAGCATTGTTCGATCATATTCTTCGAGTACATATCAAAACAGTGAGAGACGGACGACAGGCTTGACTTAACCCCATTCCCCAATTCAGTGTAGTTTTCCCATTTCATTCTTACTTGTGCTTTACGATCTAAATCTAATGCTTTTAGTAGCCACCTGATTTTACAGACCGCTTTTATTCATATTATTGTATTTGCCTGACATTCTATTAGATTTCGTCCTTCACAAATAAGTTTCACAATCATGTCGATTGAACAAAATGATAAACTGAGATTTCAATTTGAATCATAATATTTCCATAGTTTCCTCACTAACACTGCTCAGTATTATCAGCCTAACTCTAACACAGCTTAACTTCAACTGCACTCTCTACCAAAGATAAACATTGTCTACTCCCACAGTGCCCTCGCGCAGCTCAAAGATGTTAGCTTAACTTCTGTGATACAGATTACAACATCGCAGCTCGCTCACAATCGATTCGGATACCAAAATTGTACATGACACCTGTCAGGTGTAATACTTATCGAAAAAAGAAAAAGTTAAAGTAACATGAGTCCTGAAAGTTGAACATCCTATAATATGAACACTTCGTCATTCGAGGGTTAAAAGACGTCCGGCTGCAGATACTGGCATGGACGTTTTAATTGGGACTCCGTCAAAAATTTGGTTTGAGGTTATTTTGTATCACAAAACCTTCAGTAATCTTTTACGCCTGTCTTCCTAGCGTGCCCATCTCTATGGGACCAAGCCGTATCAGCACCTTAACAGCGTGATTTTTATGCAGAAACAACCGACTCAGGAACTTACTCTTAACACGACTCCCTTCTAAGAAAAGGGGAGGAATATAATTAGGTAGCCTAGAGCCTCGAACGATACTGTTCATCAGAAACGTAAGTTTATTTTTATAATTTGGCGCAGGTGAACCACAGCATCAAGGTGTCAAAGTAAAAGACTACCGGAAGAATTACATTAAATGGGGTCTTAGATTAGCGTATGACCGTAGATCCGACGGCGCTGACAGAACTATTGAATCAAGAATGGCAATCATTTGATTGTCGCAGCTTCAAGCAGCGATTTATAAACCAGAAAGTACACAAAATTACTGGAAATAAAGTGAGCATAATTTTATATCAGTTTCCTCTGTAAAATAAACAGTTGACCACTGAATTGAAAACATAATACATTCATGAAATATTATTACAGTCACTGTACCCTATAGAATTAACTTTACAAACAGTTTGAGCAATAATCAGTCCTAAATGTGACAGCCCTGGTCTGTCGCAGCCATAAACACGGCAGACTAGAATGGATACAATTGCCGACCGGGGTGGCCGAGCGGTTCTAGGCGCTACAGTCTGGAACCGCGCGACCGCTACGGTCGCAGGTTCGAATCCTGCCTAGGGCACGGATGTGTGTGATGTCTTTAGGTTAGTTAGGTTTAAATAGTTCTAAGTTCTAGGGGACTGATGACCTCAGAAGTTAAGTCCCATAGCGCTCAGAGCCATTTGAACCTTTTTTTATACAATTCAGAGACTGACAATTCCATTGCCATTAGTCTTAGTTCTTAAGAATATAAGGACACGTTGGGGATGCAGTCGTTTGTTTGTAAACCTTTACTCTCCGCCTCGGCCACGTCCGATATTCCAATTCCCCAGAATGTGATTCTGAGTGGTGACTAGGATGTTATGGCAGTGGTAGCATATAGCAGATTTATACAGGCATAGTAATAAAACAAGTTTTTTCAATGTGTCGCCCTTCTCCCCTCATTCAGTAACTGTTTAATATTCATTACATTCACTTTGGCAGAGTAAATCGACATTTTAAGGTGAAATAAAAAACTGTTTATGACTTGACGGTTACATCTTACATTATGATTCATTAAATCAAACTCTAAATTCGATTTAAGACTGAATTAGCGACATACAAAACAGCAATTGAATTAAAGTTACGTCCTCATTACCATGTGAAACTGGTCTGACGCTCCAAGAACGACGTAGCAAGGTTGGTTAAAAGGATAGGAGTCAATCACACGCTGAAAAATATGCAGCTTACATGTGAAGTGAGGAGGAGTCGTTGTGCTTATGTGAGACTGATATTAACTCGTAGATAACACTGATATCAGTGATATTTAATTTCGATAACTATGTCAGTGCTATAGTCTGCGTATGCTTGGACCACAGATACATATAGACAGAGCACGACCCTATCTCCGCCGGTTTGTAGTTTGAAACCAACTTAAGCGAAGTGGAGCCGATATTCACTGTTTTTGTCATTTAAACCTGATATCAAGCACCGATTTTTACAAGTGAACTACTTATTACGTTTCTATTACACATGTAGTAATACATTTCACTTAATTAAACCGAAATTCCCTATATTAATGCAGTGCTTATTATTTATACATTTGGCCAGGTCAAAGGGTAACAAACAGCTGTAACACTGTATTGACAGCTCTGTCTTTTGACAGAGAACAGAATTACATTTAATCAGTGAATTCCTGTGTTTGTTGCACTGTGAGTCATCTAGTTCACTGACTTCCACGTGAGAAGACAAATTTCAGTTTGGTAAGAAGCATTTAGATTCCTGGCCATTTCTCAAAAAAACGTGTGAAATGTTTTATTACGCTTTTATAAGTAATTAGCTTAGCGCCCGTCGCTCACTGTATGGTCAGCATAGGTTTTTTCTTTAACCGAATTACGTTCTTCACAAACTGCAACACCATTTAAACTTTTCGCGCTAATTAAGGCCATAAAAGCATGGTTCTTTTCCAATTTATTCCTGACCAAAAAGAGGTTCTGGTAGTTGGAGTCCAATGTTTTTGATAGTCGTGCCGTTTGCGTTCTTATGTAAACACCCTATGTGATAAAAAGTATCCGGACACCCACAAAAACCTACGTTTTTCATATTAGGCGCATTGTGCTGCCACCTACTGCCAGGTACTCCATACCCACCACCTCAGTAGTCATTAGACATCGTGCGAGTGCAGAACGGGGCGCTCCGCAGAACTCACTGACTTTGAATCTGGTCATGTGATTGTGTGTCACTTATCATACGTCTGCACGTGAGACTTCCACACTCCTAAATATCCCTAGATCCACTGTTTCCGATGTGATAGTGAAGTAGAAACGTGATGCGACACATACATCACAAAATTGTACAGGCCGACCTCGTCTGTTGACTGACAAGAGACCGCTGACAGTTGAAGAGGGTCGTAATGTGTGATAGGCAGACATCTATCCAGACCATCACGCAGGAATTCCAAACTGCAACAGGATGCACTGCAACTACTATGACATTTACTCAGGAGGTGAGGAAACTTGGATTTCATGGTCGAGCAGCTGCTCGTAAGCCACACATCACGCCGGTAAATGACAAACGACGCCTCACTTGGTGCAAGGAGCGTAAACATTGGACGACTGAACAGTGGGAAAACGTTGTGTGGAGTGACGAATCACGGTACACAATGTGGCGATGCAATGGCAGGTAGTGGGTATGGCGAATGCCCCGTGAACGTCATCTGCCAGCGTGTGTAGCGCCAACAGTAAAATTCGGAGCAGTGGTGTTATGTTGTGGTCGCGTTTTTCATGGAAGGGGCTTGCACTCCTTGTTGTTTTGCATGGCACTATCACAGCACAGGCCTACAGTGATGTCTGGAGCACCTTCTTGCTTCCCACTGTTGAAGAGCAATTCAGGGATGGCGATTGCATCTTTCAACACGATCGAGCACCTGTTCGTAAAGCACGGCCGGTGGCGAAGCGGTTACACGACAATAACATCCCTGTAATGGACTGGCCTGCTCAGAGCCCTGACCTGAATTCTTTAGAACTTTTCGGATGTTTGGAAGGCGGACTTCGTGCCAGGTCACACCGACCGACATCAATACCTGCCCTCAGTGCAGCACAGCGTGAAGGATGGGCTGCCATACCCCAAGAAACCTTCCAGCGCCTGATTTAACGTATGCCTGTGAGAGTGGAAGCTGTCATCAAGGTTACGGGTGGGCGAACACCATATTGAATTCCAGCATTATCGATGGAGGGCGCCACGAGCTTGATAGTAATTTTCAGCCACGTGTCCAGATACTTTTGTTCACATAGTGTATTTCCATAGAAACTTTCATCCTTTCACACACATTTCTTTATATCTAACCGAGAACTGAAATACTAGTTTTAATAGATTTACATTTAAAATTTTGTAACGAAATATTTTCATAAAATTAGGGGTTGAATTTCCAAAAATTATTTTTTAATTTCTAGTTGAGAATTCAAATACCAGTTTTCATAAATACAGCTTTAAAAATGGTTTAGTAGTTCTTTAATTATAATTTATTTTCAAAAAGCTTTCATCTGCTATTTTATCTACTTAGTAGTTGAACTTCCAAAAATGCTAAACACGTATTTTTTTAATTTCTGGCTGAGAAACCAAGTATCAGATTATCTTAGTGCTAGCTTCAGAACTCCCTTAATAGCGACATACTTTCAAAAAGACTTTCATTCCGTATTTCATCCCCCTAATAGAGGAATTTCGAACAATCCTTCCTTAAACTATGCCCACAATATAAGGTCCAAACCCTCTTAAAATTTCAAGTTTCTATCCTTAGTGATTTTAAGTGGGCGATAATAAGCCAGTGAATCAGTCTGGCCCTGTTTCACTTCCTTAGAGACTGAATTTCCAAAAAAAAAAAAAAAAAAAAAAAAAAAAAAAAAAAGTGAAACACGTATTCCTTCATTTCTAACCGAGAAGCCGAACACAAGTTTTCATAAATTTAGCTTTAAAAATTTTTTCGTAATGAATTTTTTCATAAAACGTTTCATCCGCTATTTCCCCTCCTTATTGCTTGAATTTCCTAAAAGAATGACATGCATACTTTTTATTTCGAACAGAGGAGTCAAATGCACCCTTTTTTCACCCCTGTAGTGGTTGAATTTTTAAAAACACTGAAAAAGGTTTTTTCTTTTACCAATACCAATGTTGAAAGATGTAGCTTTAAAAATAATTTAGTAGTGCTTTAATAACGATATGTTTTCAGAGAAAAACTTCCACCCACTACTTCATCCCCTGTAGGGGCTAAATTTCCAAAAATTCTGAAATACGTGTTTCTTTATTTCTGACCGAGAAACTAAACACTTACTTTTATAGGCCTAGTTACAAAATTGCTTTAATAGCGACATGTTTCTGAAGACGGTGATGAGTCTGAGTGAGTGAGCGAGTGAGTGAGGCCGTTGGGACTTTGCCTTTATATGCAGAGATTACACCCGTTTCTATCCATAGTGTCCGGCTTTTAGACAAAATAAACGTTTGTGTTTCATGATTTTGTCTTAATCCATTACAGATACCGAAAGATTATCAAGATAAGAAGCATAATACATTAGAAAACATTAATTATGAACAGGATCCGCCCGGATGGCCGTGTGGGCTAAACCACCGCCTCCGGGATGGAGAGGTGCGCCAGGATCGAATCTTCCCCGGCGAATTAAGCCTGGGGTCACTGTGCCAACCAGCCAGAATGTGGTTTTTAGGCAGTTTCCCACATCCCACATGGCGAACACCGGGCTGGTAGCGAAGTCCAGCCTCGGTTACACGATTCGCAAAAATTTAGGAACCTTTCGACTACTGCCACTTGAATGACAGTTGGGGTGCACACATTCCGTTCTAGGGGGCAGGGGTGATGATAGGAAAGCACCAGGCCACCCCTTAGATTAAAATGCCAACCTTCTTACTAATAATGCCGATATTAGACGTGGGACAAAGGCACAAGAGGAAAAATAACTTGATTATGAAGAAAACTCTTGTAATGAGTTAGATATTAACACTCTGCCGTATCATTATTCATAGAGTTGTGGATCTGAGGACCAACATATTGTTAAGACAGATGTATAATGACACTTGTCACTCAGTTCGTAATTTGTAGACACTAATAAATACTGTCAAATAGAAGACCATCCTCATCTGCTCGGTAACGATATCACATCTTAGCTTCAGCCTGTAAATTCAATGACTTACTCTCGAAAAATGTGTACGCAGATTTTATAAAGCCTTTACTTATGGAACGAAATATCACCTTTTGATTAATCCAAATGCTGCTGTCGTCATGTGCGGTCTACATCGTCTACGGTCTAATTGTTTATTCATGGAAATATATGAAATTTACAGACGTATTACCCAATGCTTTTCATTTCATGTATTCATTGACATAATGAGAATGAAGCAACATCAAAAGCTGAAGGGAATTCTAGGACCTAATCTTGCGAGGGGACAACGAGCTTAAAGATTTAAAGAAAAGAAAAGATTTTTCCGTGAAATTCGTCTATTGTCGATCTACGCATTTCCATTATGAGAGCTCAAAGTTCTTGCCAGTTAACTCTAGAAAGAACGAAGGGGCAGGCAAATTTAATTCCTCCCTCTCTTTTTGGTTGGCAGCACTGGCGTAGATCACACATGCTTGAATATCAAGCTCGTGAAGGTAAGTGTTTAATTCTATAAAAACTGTCATAACGACGTTAGACTGTGTTTTATATTACCTATTGAAAGTTTCACTCGTTTCAAAGTATTTGTCGAAGAAGAAGAAAAAAAAAACCTCACAGCCAGTTTCCGCGTACTTTAGATGTACGTTTACATACAAATGTAAGAGATTTATTTAAGCATTAAGTGAACAATTTAGGTCGTTTTCATTACACATATATTTATTAGTGCCGTATCTACTCGGGGAATTAAAGGTCTTAAGTTCTATCTTTTATTTCCTTTCAAAACGCGTAAAGTACGTATCGCGCATACGCGGTCTTAGGCTTAATTTTTCGGGTATACAAGTTTTGATTTTTAACGTTAGTTTAACTGTATTACGTTACTATATTAATAGTACACACTTATATTAGTGTTCCACATAATTTAGTGACTCTCGTGATCTGTAATCGATGGAATATTACTGTTATTGCTTAGAATAATATTTTGTAAAAATATTGTAAACAACCACAAGCGAGAAGTGTTTGAGCTACCGTAGGAAAGTCGTTTCTGGAGTTCTGTGCAGCTGTTGTGGCAGATGGTTACAGTGGGGTTTATGTAGTGGCATGGGAAACGGGGACATAAATGGGTCTCTTCCATGGTATTAGAGATTATTTTCAAGGGATAGGAAAACAGCGGAACAGGAAAGGAAGATAAGAGCCCTTCAGGCTGAACTGGATAGTGATAGGGAGGAACTGATGAGGTTAAGGGGGGAGAAGGGTGAAGACAGGTGGAAAGTGGTAGCAAGGAACAGGGGCCACAGAAATAGAACAGTGTCTGACAGTTGCATCATTGCCACAAACAACAGAATAGCCTTGCTACCTCATTCAACTAAGGAAGAGGCTCAAGTAGATGTAGGTGTAGTCAGCATTCAACAGACTTTCGCTAGGAAACCAACTATTGCAAAAAAATAGAAAGTAGGGGAAAAGTTCTGTTGTTATGTAGTGGCTATGGAAGAGGCGTGGGCCAGATCTTGCAGGCAAAATTAGGTGACAGGTAGCAGATCACAAGTATTTTCAAGCCCAGTGCATGTCTTAGCCAAGTGATAGAGGTTGTAGGATCATTGTGCAAGTGTTTTACAAAGCGGGATCATTGTGGTAGTGGGTGGAGAGGAAAACAGTGTTGCTAGGGATCAGGGCTACAATATTGAGTGTGACCTGGTAAAAATAGCATCTGCAACGAACCATATAAATGTTGGCTTGCTTCCTGCTTGCGTGCAGTATGATCAACCCCAATTGAACAGTTCTGTCAGGAGAGACAACATGGAGGTGCTTCAGTTGGCTACTTTGTCAGGCATAGGTTTGGCTCCTGTTGATGGTATTGGTTGGTGGCACTTCACAAGACATGTCCTGCGTATCAATAGGAAAGGGTAGGGTAAACTGGCCGGGATGAGGGAGGGGCACTGAAACTCATGGGAGTACTTTTTAGGCTAAGATCAGTGTCCAATCACCCTAGATTGATTGGAATTAAGCTTAATGAGAAGTTCAGGCAGGCAGGTCCTATAGAAGTTTAAATATCACAAGATTCTCATAACAATACAGTGAAAAATGTTAGTATGTCACAAGACTCACATACAAGCACAGTGAAAAATGTTAGTATATTGCTTCAGACTATAACAGGATTAAAAAACAAAGTAGATGACTTCTTGTTTGTTTAGAAGATTTAGAAACTGAGGGTGAAATACATGTATTGTGCCTGTCTGTATATCGTATAGTCACAGGATGGAAATGGTAAATGTGGGTGGATATAAGCTTTCATCACAAACAAGTAGAGACACTACGGAGAGAGGAGGCGTTGCCATATATGTTAAAATCTGTCATAGCGTGAAAAATTTTGAAACTAAAAATTTTGCATAGAGCAACATATAGAAACATGTGCGTGTAAGCTTAAACTAAATAATGGCACTTTTATAATTACAGCCATGTATAGGTCCCAATTGGGAAATATTGAACTATTTTTGAAAAACTTCGATTCTTTGTTGTGCTATCTGTCAGACAGAGGAAAGCAAATTATTGTTGGTGTGGATTTCAATGTCGATTTTCTGTAAGAGTCCGATAGGAAGCTTGACCTTGAACTATTACTTGGTTCTTTCAATTTGATGTTAGTTATTGATTTTCCTACGTGGATGGTACAGGAAAGCAGCACACTGATAGATAATGTTTTCATAGCTCAAGATAAATGTGATCAAATAAAAACTTTTCCTGTTAAGAATGGTCTTTCTGATCATGATGCACAACTAGTCACAGTATATGATATAGCTCCATACAGTAATGCAAAACAGTCTTCCAAAGTACTGCATTCAATTAATGATTTAACAATTCAAAGTTTTACGGAAAATTTGCAACAGTTAGACTGGGACGAGGTGTACGGGGGAAATGATGCTAATTCAAAATTTGACCTATTTCATGATACCTTTGTGAGTTTATTTGAAAACAGTTTCCCTAAGAAAACAGTGAAATATAATTTTAAGAAACCATGTAAAAGGCCATGGCTCACTAAAGGGATAAAAATATCTTGTAAACGGAAAAGGGAAAATTTATCCTATAGCTATGAGGAGTAATGATCCCGAAGCAACGAAACATTATAAAAACTACTGCACTGTATTAAGAAAAGTTATTAAAAAGTCCAGAAGTATGTGCATTATCTCTGAGATTAGCACATCTGATAGTAAAATTAAAACAATTTGTAATATTGGGGAAAGGGAAACAGGGCAAGCGAGAGCACAGGAAGACTGTATTTCTATCAAAAGTTTGTTAACAAGAAGTCAGAAGTAGAAAACAAAGTTTGGACAGGAAGAGAATAGAAGCTTTCGAAATGTGGTGCTACAGAAGAATGCTGAAGATTAGATGGGTAGATCACATAACTAATGAGGAGGTATTGAATAGAATTGGGGAGAAGAGGAGTTTGTGGCACAACTTGACGAGAAGAAGGGATAGGTTGGTAGGACATGTTCTGAGGCATCAAGGGATCACCGATTTAGTATTGGAGGGCAGCGTGGAAGGTAATAATCGTAGAGGGAGACCTAGAGATGAATACACCAAGCAGATTCAGAAGGATGTAGGTTGCAGTAGGTACTGGGAGATGAAGAAACTTGCACAGGATAGGGTAGCATGGAGAGCTGCATAAAACCAGTCTCAGGACTGAAGACCACAACAACAACATATGGAAGAGGCAGTACTATACGATTTGAGAAAATTGAAATTCAACCCAACTCTCCTACTGAAACTAGGAAAATAATAAATTCACTCAAAAGTAAAAGCTCACATGCAACTGATGGCATTTCCAACAGAGTACTAAAAGCTTGTTCCCAAAAAATAAATAGAATTCTCAGCCACATGTGTAGTAGCTCACTGAAACAGGGCAGTTTTCTAGATAGACTGAAATACGCTATTGTTAAAGCATTGCCTAAAAAAGTGTTCGTTGCTGACCACTACCGCCCAATCTCACTTCTGACAGCTTTCTCCAAAATTCTTGAAAAAAAGTAATGTATTCAAGAGTGGCGTCATATATTTGTAAAAATGAAGTACTAACAAAATGTCGGTTTGGTTTTCAGAAAGGCTTTTCAGCAGAAAATGCTATATATGCTTCCACTGATCAAATATTAAATGCAATAAATAACTGAACATCGCCCATCACCTCTCAAAGGCTTCTGATTGTGTGAATTATGAAATTCTGCTAGATAAGCTTAAGGATTGCATGGAGAGCTGCATCAAACCAGTCTCAGGACTGAAGACCACAACAACAACAAGCTTAAGGATTGTGGTATGAGTGGGACAGTGCACAAATGGTTTAATTCATACTTAAGTGGAAGATTGCAGAAGGTTGAAATTAACAGTACAGATAGTCTGCAAAAATCAGCAGAGTCCTTGACCTGGGGAAGCATCAAGAATGGTGTCCCACAGGCTTCATCTTGGGTCCCTTATTCTTCTTCATATATATTAAAGATTTGGCACTCTACATTCATGAAGATGCAAAGCTAGTTCTTTTTGCCGATGATACAAGTATAGTAATCACACCCAACAAGCAAGAATCAGCTAAGGAAATTGTAAATAATGTTTTTCAAAAAATTATTAAGTGGTTCTCTGCAAATGGACTCTCATTAAATTTTGAGAAAACACAGTTTATACCATTCTGTACAGTAAATGGCATAACACCATTGTTAAATATAGACTATGAACAGAAGCCTGTTGCTAAGGCAGAATACTCAAAATTTCTGGATGTGTGCATTGATGAGAAATTGAATTGGAAGATACACATTGATGATCTGCTGAAAGGGTTAGCTTCAGGTACTTATGCTGTTAGGGTTATTGCAAATTTTGATGATAAACATATTAGTAAATTAGCCTATTATGCCTATTTTCATTCACTGTTTTCATATGGCGGCATATTTTGGGGCAATTTGTCATTAATAGAGAAAGTATTCATTGCACAAAAGGGTGTAATCAGAATAATAGCTGGAGCCCACGCAAGATCATCTTACAGACATTTGTTTAAGGAACTTGGGATATTCACAGTACCTTCGCAATACACACATTCTCTTACGAAATTTGTGATTAATAACCCATCCCAATTCAAAAATAACAGCGAAGTGCATAGCTACAACACTGTAAGAAAGGATGATCTTAACTACTCTGGATCAAATCTCACTTTGGCACAGAAAGGGGTGAATTATGCTGCCACAAAAATCTTCAGTCATTTGCCAAATAGTATTAAAAGTCTGACAGATAGCCAAAAACATTTAAAAGCAAATTAAAAGAAGTTTGTGAATGACAGCTCCTTCTACTGAATAGATGAATTCTTAGATATGAAGTAGTAACTGTACAAAAAATAATTAAGTAATTAATTTTTGTAAAGAAAACGTACGTTAAAGTGACACGTTCTACATCCTTACGAAATGTCGTATTCATGATCTATGGAACAAGAATTAACGTATGTATGTATGTGTATGTATGTATGTATGTATGTATCTCTTACTGCATGTTCGCTTCAATTTTTGAAATTTAATTCAGCTGAGTTTCGAGGGTGACCAAGGTAAAGCACAGCCTGTAAAGATTAGCCGCAGATCCTCAATTCGCACTGCTGCTGAGGTTAAGTGCTGCTTGCCCAATCTGAGGAACTGTAGTGGCCCATCGCCATCTTCATGTTTCAAACCACCGACGTCTTTGCATCGCCACCAGCTTGGGTAGCCACCCATAGCACCATATCAACCAGCCTAATTGAACCAATCTCTTTTATTTATTGAGTTGTACCTCTTCCATCAGTGATATTGACTTAGTTTGGAACATTCAGGACCATAAACTACGCATCACTTCGGTTGCCTTCTCTTAAATTTCACTCCACTCATTTAAACACATTTTGGTCCAAACTATGTATGCGACCTACTTAATTTTTAGATGTGATACGTCAGGAAGTTTTGACACTCTTAACACATATATATTGTTTGTTAACATCGTTATTTTCATCATCTGTCGTAGATCAATATAAAGAGATAACTTCACTTCCACAGAATACTTGCGTATCGTCAGGCAGTTGACTTTTTTGATCCGTATTTTACTATCGAGTTGCCCTCAAGGAATCCCATCAGAGTTCATATTATCAGCTCCTGTTTCTGTTCTTTCATCACGCTGTTTAGCGCCCGTAAACCTCAAACACACACACCTGTTCTTTCATATCTCTGTTCGTTTTGCCTAGTTAGACAGGAATACTCTAGGCAAAAATAACTGGCCCGTGGGGGGATCGAACCCACGACCTTCGCGTTATTAGCACGACGCTCTAACCAACTGAGCTAACGGGCCTCGCGGCTGGTTGGTAATCCAACAAGGTATATTAACATCCTGTAAAATTATAACACATCGTTGCGTCTGATAACGAAATACACGTCGGTCGAATGATTTGCTTTGTAGATTCCAAAGTTAGATACGGTAACTAGTCTTCTAAAAATATAGTCTAATAATTTTGTAATTACAAGAGCAAAAGAAAAACAGGAATCATAAAGCAACACTCAGCTTCAGCGCAATCATTTCTTCCGATAAGATGGACTACAGTCCAGCGCGGTGCATCAGGTAGAAGTAGGTCAAGATATAAAGAAGCGCTAGATGGGGTTGCATACCATTTAGGGGTCTACAAGTACGCGCGAAACTAAAATTAATCCGCTTCTCATTTGGCTGTCGTCATTTCGTCCTTTAGTTAGGAATTTAGCGACGGTGAAAATTTTTTCGTAACTCTGTAACTTTCGCATCGGCCCGTTAGCTCAGTTGGTTAGAGCGTCGTGCTACTAACGCGAAGGTCGTGGGTTCGATCTCCCCCACGGGCCAATGTTTTTTCCTTACTGGTATTTTCAGCACCTAGGAATGCGTAACCGTTCTTTGGTATGGAATTTCAGTAACAGCTGCAACTGTCATCTAGATTACACCAACTAGTTGCATTATAAAATTGGTGACATGCTCTTGAAGCTGCTAAATACTGTGCACATCAAAGTGAAACATTTTGCCAAAGATAAATCTGTATCACTTTTTCTGAAAACAAAACGCACATGTTTCCTTGCGATATGTGGACGCTAATCCCAAGATTTCTTGAGTTTCGACTGACAAAATTGTAACGGAGGCTAGTTACTGCCAAATAACCCTTGGTCGACTCCAGCGACGTGAAGCAATGTGTCCTTTCTGACTCGTCCTCAGTTCAAGTAGATCTGTCTCCCGCCTCGTCAAGTACCTATTCTTCTGACGCACAGAAAGCCCATATCTAAGACGAAAAGCTTACATGACTGAGTAGTTCAGCAAATGTTCTTGAATGTCTCAGCAGATGTACAAACGAAAGGGTCGACGACATTAGCTGGGAACAGAGTGTGCACGTACTGAATCGATAAGAACCATTACACATGTACTGCAACTTCAGTAAATACTTAACCGTTCTTTGGCATGGAATTTCTGTAACCGTTAGGTCATTGGAAAAATTTCAAAGAACAATTAGACAGCCCTTAAAACGCGCATCATTTGTTTGTATCGCCTCAACTTATTATCGATCTATATGTGGTAGAAGAATGAAATTAAGTTGCTTATATACTTTTGTTATATTTTTGTGTTAAAATATTGTAGATATGTGACATCTGATGGTCGAGAAAAGCTGTGTCCTGTCAAGTCTGCTGAATTGCGGCGTGTGGCAAAGATAACTACTACTATGCGTCTGGCCACTACGAACGCTTGCCGGCGACTGCAAAGAAGAAGCACTTATTGTTAAAGAGAGAATTAGCATGATATGTTTGTTCGCAGCGAATGGTTCTCGGCTTGTCCCTTTAGAATATCAGTAGTAGTATCGGAGTATTGTTAGAGTAGCGCCTCGAGAGAGATTATCTCGAGTGTGATAAGATCGGCTCTCACGTACGATACGTGAATTAGTCTACAATGGGGATAGAACTCAAATGTTTAAAGCAGTTCTAAGTTGTTTAGAAAGTTATTTTTAAAAGATGATCGGCCTGTGTAGAAAACGATCACGTCGCCGATTTTGGTAGAGTGTAGACTCTCCTGGTATAGGCAAAGCTCCGATTTATTTAAATGTGAGATGAATTTCTCCTAGTTGTGATTAATAATGCATTGTGCTGCTTCATAGCCACGCGATGGTGGGTGAACCGTATTTCACTATTTTTGTGAGGTTTTCCTTTGGATGGTATATGTGAAGAGACGTGTTCACGCGATGTCGTTTAGTTATTTTGTGGTTGGGGATTAAAGCACGTACTGGGGAATAGTAGCATTACATTGTATTATTGTGGTTGTATAGGTGTATGCAAGCATTAAGGAGTAGTGAGTTACTGACATTTGGTTAGGATTTATCGTGTGGCTTCGGCGTGATCGCCGCAATGTAGTAAATTCCGGAAATATGATTGGATGCACTGAATGTGTAGTCTCTATTAAAAAGAGTGGTCGTCCTACGTAATACGTAGTTATTTGTTGAGAAACAATCGGAAGTTTATCGAGAATGTGATAGCTTTTCCCTTTGGCCCTAAACGACAAATCAAGAACCATTTAAAAGAGAACACGCTAATGCTGTCTGAAAGAGATCGTCGAGTGCTGTGTTTCTGATTTTAAAAATTAGTTGATCGCGGAAGTCAAACGCCTGAAGTGGTTGGACTTTGATTATTTGAAGACCATATAGCTGGAAAAGAGCTGTGATAGGTTTTTATTTTGTTATTTTGAATATATAACCAGCACTCGTAAAACAAAACACTGGCTTATACTTGTAGTTGATTTAACTGCAAGAAATAGAGAAAACGGTTTTAAACTGAAAGTCAGTGCCGACTTGCCCTTTACCCCCAAACTATTACAAAAAAATAATCAAAGGCTTATTTCAAAGCAGACTAATATCTTGAATACATCTTTTCGGAATAAAGTAAATAAAAGAATGGAATACTGGCAAAAGCAAAGTTCAAAGAAATTAAAGAGAAGGAATAATATTTTTCGGTGAACGACTTGCAACGAAAAGAAAGGTAATTAATCTTTCGACAGGGAAAGAAACTGGCGTGTTATTGAAAAGTGATTAATTACAAATGAAAAGTTATTCCATTTAATTCCGAAAGGTTGAGATTAACGAAATAGTTTATTGTGATAGAATTTCAAACGAGTCAAGCATATTGTTGCACCAAAGCGCCACTTACAGAGGTTATCGTTGATTGACAAGGAGACATAGAGGGTATAAAATTATAACTGACTTGTGAACGTATTCTCCGATTTACATAAAAATTTGTAACGTTCACAGTGAGTGAGTGTATATACGATTATTCGTTGTAGCTTTAAAAGAGGAGCAAGTATTAGAGGCACATGACAAGGAAATATGACGTATCCATCAGTTATATACGAAATCTATCGTTTCTGGTACCTAGGTCGTTCAGAAAGTTTAGTTGTGTTGTGTCCGCAGCTCGTGGTCGTGCTGTAGCGTTCTCGCTTCCCGCGCCCGGGTTCCCGGGTTCGATTCCCGGCGGGGTCAGGGATTTTCTCTGCCTCGTGATGACTGGGTGTCGTGTGCTGTCCTTAGGTTAGTTAGGTTTAAGTAGTTCTAAGGTCTAGGGGACTGATGACCATAGCTGTTAAGTCCCATAGTGCTCAGACCCATCTAGTTGTGTTGTCAGGATACACAGAGCAAGCTTCACTGTAGTTGGCTGTTATTAGTGAAGTAAATACATCATTCCTATTCCACGTAGACTCTCACATTTAGAATTTTTCTAGTGATTGATATTAACTTTGGTGGTAGTTTAATTTTCGAACCTAGTGAACCTGATAGTCAGATGCGTTGATGTAATTGATTGGCGACTCCATGGAGTAATTAATATCCATATAGTTATCACAGACCCCTTTACATCACGAAAAGTGGTATTGTGTCCATCCTTTCGTACATAGTGGTGTCGTAGAGAGCTGTAGTGTGTTTTATAGCGAAAGCAGCAGAATATCAAATCTTCCGTGACGTCGTTGTTAGTACAGACGATTACTTCAAGTCACAGATTAAAATCCTTGAGTGTAGGTAAGATCTTGTCAGGACAAGTTATTGTAGTATTACAAGAGTGAGCTACGTTGGCCGACTTTGCTTTCCATCTACATATTGCCGTGCTGTTAGAGCCTGTTCATACAGTATATCTCCTACGAGTTAGTGGTATCTAAAGGGAAAGGCAGTACAAAGTTGGCGTTAGTGGTATCTAAAGTGTGGCGCAGTACAACAGCGTATGACTCAGCAAGGTAAATAGGCTTGCAGTGGCATTGTATTTAGAAGAAGTAACTCATCCATTAAATTTAAAAGAAATAAAGAACACAGAAAAGATGGTGGCTGTGGCTAAAGTCTGTAGCTGCCTTTTTATTTTATTCGTTATGAAATGCTTGTTGAAAGCCTACGACTGCAAAAACCACGGGTTTATTTCTTATTAAATGACATTTGTTGACAAAAGTAACGATTTTTTTCCACACAACGCGTTTCGGGAAATGATTCCAATTATCAAATGTGTTTTTCTTGTACTATTACATTTTTAGTGATAAAGTTGTGTGAGTAGCTGCATTATTTTGGTGCCTTTACAGTAATGTAAATGGGTGGAATCTTGTAATTGCTGGTGTATCTTTCTTGTTACATACTGCAGAAATTGGAAATAAAGTTTAGTTATTGATTAATTAGTGTACTTCTATGTGGAAACTCAAGTATATTGTCCATTAGTTCTACATCACACGTTAACAAACAGAAACATGCATAAAAAACAGTCACAAATACATGTTACATATTATTAACACATTTATTATGATACCGGCAGTCCGAATTTTATAATACTATTTTTTATTGCAGAGTTCATTTCGGTATATAACCTAAAACCGTTATTCATTTATATATTAATTACAAGGTACTCATATCTATCCATCGCTGTTTTATTTTTCTTATTTAAGAATGTCATTAAACCATCTGAACAATTTCACTGAGTCACTGTCTAGTTTCCCATAAGTTATCTTCATATTTTTTGTAGGATGTGAATGTATTTCCATTTCTTGCAACAGATGCATTTGATGACTTTTATTTAGTCGGTAGAGTAACAATTTCGTTCTAGGTTTCAAATGGGGTATCCTGTATTGTGTACGTGTGTGGTTTTTTGGTGCAGTTTGTCTATAGTGTATTTAGGCATTGTTGTGCTGTCTATACCTGACGTGGAAACATCTACTCTTTGTCCTAAGCTCAATACGGAGCTTTCCTTACATGTTTTTATGTATTGTAGTGGCCGAATGTTAGTTGTGATTAAACTTTGTTGCATTTGATGGTCTTGTAACTTTAAAGATGTGTACAACTTTTTGTGATGTGTTGTTGATGTTTGGGATGATAGATAGACATTTGTTTTAATCTTTTTGCTGTGTAGCACAGTTTGTATTCATTTCTTTCATTACGTTGCCCAGTACTGAACTACTATTGAAGCAGTAAAAATGTTTATAACTATGATTTGTTTCGCTATATTTATTTCATATTGCGTTGTTTCTTGGTTCAATGGTATTTTATTTAGGCTGCGAAGATTTACTTGTGCTGCTTTTTTATGAATTTTTGGATGATGTAGTTGCGAAGATTGTAGTGTTGGTCATTGTATCTTTCCTACAAATTTTGAATGTGTTTGTAGTGTTGCATCTTGAAATATGTGCATATGGGTAGTTGATATTTCTCCACTGTAATTGTAATTTCATGGTGTACACTATTAAATCAGTCTGGAAACTTTTTTATGTCTTTGTAATCCCATTTGAATATCAGTAATCTGTCATCTATATCTTTCCTACAAAATGCAATATTATTTATTCGACGGGTTTGGCTATAAAACGTTTTGGTTCCAAATTATTAGTGTACATGTCAGCTGTGGTACCAGGTATACATGATTCCATTGCTAGGACATCTGGCTGCTTATAATTGTTAAGATTAAACGTAAAATAGTTATAATCTTTGGTATGTGATGGTTTAGGTTAGGCTCTGAGTTGACTGTCCTTTTTGGGGTACTAGAGGAGTTCTATGAGTTTTTGCTGTGTGTAAGTTTCTTATTTTCTTCAATTTCTTCTGGCTGTTGCAACAGCTTCTTATGTAAGTATGTTCTAGTAACAGCTGGAAATATCTAGTGATAAAAACTGAGTACCTTGATGGACGAAGTGGCTTTTAGTTCTTCAGCAAATGCCATACTGTTTTTATGCAGTACATTGTATCATACCGATTTGTGCAATTTTTTACCAGTATTTTATTTAGTTTCTGGGACGCTTCGTACGCTAAGCTATTTATAGAGTTGACTACTGGTGGGGTTGGGTGTCCCACTTTTAATGTGAACAGTTTTGGTTTGGTGCTACTATGACTGTTACTGATATTAAATGAAACTACTAATTTACTGTTGCACAGTCACTGGAGACACACCTGAATTTATATTGGTCTACACAACCAAAGATCACAACATTGTTTTGAGACTTGCTCCGAAATCGTGTTTTGTGTAACTGTAAGCCCTTTGCACTTCTTATATTATAGGAAACATGTTTGTTCCTTCAGGGTTTCCAAATTGTGTTGGTGTATGTGATGTAACACGATTGGAAAAGGATCCTGAGAGCACTGGAGACTTTTACAATTTTGTTTCACTTTAGCATTTGTATTTTCGTGCATCCTTTCGGTCAAAGACCTCCACAAAACTATGAGCCATGTACTGAAATATTGTTTGATTTTCTCTACTAAACACTATCACAGAGTACTCCAAAGTTGTAACACAACACATACACGCCATATTAATCCACATAAATCCACCAGACTGTGTAAATCCTCGAAATTCACTGTAAGAGTAAAATTGTTGCTTCATCCAAATGGATCTCCTACCTTGTGTAATGTTGGCTGTGCTCTTAAATATGGAGCTTTAGGTTAGCATATATGAATTACAGTCAACAAAAAATGAGTGTTTTTTAATAGCTCCTTAATTTTAAGTTGTAATTGTTTTGTTAAGTCTTAACATTAAAGAATTCAGGTGTTTTCTCTCTTTATTTCATTATAACTAGTTTGCTGTCTTTGTTTGCCTTTGACTATGGACTGATTGGGTTAAAATGGCTCTAAGCACTATGGGACTTAACTGCTGTGGTCATCAGTCCCCTAGAACTTAGAACTACTTAAACCTAACTAACCTAAGGATATCGCACACATCGATGCCCGAGGCAGGATTCGAACCTGCGACCGTAGCGGTCGCGCGGTTCCAGACTGTAGCGCCTAGAACCGCTCGGCCACTCCGGCCGGCGACTGATTGGGTTTCAGTTTATTATTTATAAGTTTACTGCATGTTTAGATGTAAAGTTTTCTTTCTGAATTGTTTTTCAAGAAGTATACTCACTTTCTGAACTAGTGTTGCATTTGTATTTACTGAATTTTGCAGCATCAGCTGCATTCTTTGTTGTAAATGTGATATGCTTTGGTATATGGCTGTTTCCCTTTAATTGAATTTTGTATCTGTATTGTTCACTGCTCTGCTATAAATTTTGTGTGCTTTTTTGTCAGTAATTGCAAGGTTAGAATTATTTTCATCTCTACATCTGCAGGCTCCTCTCATACGTATTTCATGTTCACGTGGTCCTTATCCAACATGTTTCGTTTTCTGAACTAAGCTGTGCAGCAAATAATTAAAGAAAAATCATGACTTGAACCAGCAAATGTTATTTAATAACAAACAAAACCATCTGTCATCTGTAATTTCCTCTTAAGCACTTGAAAATCTTTTCGAGTAAAAAGGCTCAGAGCAACAATTAGCTGTGTTTGCAGAATTATTCATTTATTTGTCTAAATCCAATGGAATAATCTACAACCCTACCTCCAGCACGTCTGATTTTAATTCACTCATATCATAACAGTGAAAGTGTAACATATGTGGAGAAACATATATCTGTATGTTATATTCATATGAGTCACATAAAGTGGACATTGATAAAGGCTCTTAAACAGATTGTAATTTTAGAAGCAGATTTTCCATAAACTATAGCACGGTAAATATCCCAAAATTATGATGTACGGTTAATGCGCTGAACTTTTCTATCAGTCGACTTGTAGTAAAGCAACTATTCTTGTCATGTTCTTACGTACTTTTCAGCTGAACTTGAGAACCCACGTAAAGAGGAATACATTGATATACAACCTAAAAGCTGCTCCAATTTATGTATGCAGTGGCATTTGTTTGGGAAGTGTGTTACAAATGAAGACCATGGCTACCTGTGAAAGAAGTCATTCCGCATATCTCTCTCTCTCTCTCTCTCTCTCTCTCTCTCTCTCTCTTTCTCTAGTGTGTGCTTGGCAGCTGAGATGAATCTGTGAAGTACTAGCAGCCTCTGTTTCACGTTTAATCTTATTTGCCCGCAAATTTCTTTATACTAAGAGATTCAAACTTCAACAGGTACTACCATTATATGACTCTATTTAAGAACTACCGAAATTAATTATGAGATACTCACTCAGTAATGAGACATCAAGAGTACACTGCTTTTAGGCAAGCAATAGCCTCAGCTATATGCTGTCAAAAAAATAATACTGTACGGGAATTTACGTGAAAGAATAATAAACCAAACATAATACACATCATGTAGTTCATCCGTGTGAATAAAATTGAAATTGTCCTGACCGAGGGGTTTTAGAGCAGTGTACGCATTGACTCATTAATGATCCTGGAGTATATGTTCACTATTTTACTGATATCAAAGATTATTTCTGTACAGATGACATTTCCCTAACTCAGTGCAGTAATTATATGTAGCTATCAAAATCACTTTCCTCGACTGTTAGCGTTAATTTCAACCAAAGTGGTTATTCAGAGATTCAATGATGAATCCAAGGAATTTTTTTTTAAAAAGGAGACTGATTTTACTTTGAGTAAAATTAATTATGTTGTAACAACTGTCTGAATGAAACTGTAATCTTGCCACTGAAAGATAATTAAACCTTAAGCCAATCTGTTGTTTGCCTGCCCACATTTCCCATCTCGAACATTGACACATTGCGAATTATATATATTCAGCTCCATCATTAAATTGGTTTTTAATGTAATAACATTGCCTCATCGAACTGGCGTGGGCCCCTACGAAATTCCACAATGAACTAAAATTTCTTAAATAACTCTTCAGATTATATTTAAAGCATGAAGTACACCACACTGTCATGTATTATCCCAGGAGAATGGCTTCATAGCTCTGATAAAGCATATTGCATTTTTTTTTACTTGCGGGAAAATCCTGTTAAGACTGTTTATCAGCAGACTTTGCTGAATTTTCTGCTTACTTACGTGTCGAGATAAGCAATACGCTTTACGTCAGCATTGCAGTCTTCTAATGAGCACCTTTTTTACTATTCGTTCCTCTGCCACTCCATCATTGTCACGCCATTTCAAAATTAAACGTCTTTGACAGATTATTACGCTAGTGATCATTACGTAAAATTTTCTTCTGATGTCGCAGGAACTATAAATGAGGAATTCAAGAAAAGGACGATAAACCTTCTCCGTTTACAGTGAGATAGTAGTGACATTAGCGCGGCGAATCAATGTCTCCGATCCCAAAGGAGAATGCCTTCAGTTCTACACAAAGATTATTATTATTATTATTATTATTATTATTATTCATTCTTCCTAATTACAGCCCATTATCGGGATAGCTAAAATAGATGATACTGCTTACTACATGCTAACAACGCAAAAATGTAAAAAAAAGGAAGATTGTAAACTACTTCAATGATGAAACTGGTATTGGCCTTTTAACCAAATAACCAGCCACTACTCTGCAACTATGATTACTACAAATTCACTTCTCTCATCTCTTCATTTATTAGGGTAACCATATTCTTGCATAACTACTACATCTAAACAACAACATGTTCTTTTCCTTAAAGCGGATTCGCCTTGACACTATCCCTGTCAACAGCCATACCAACCAGTAATTAAATCTAGGCAACATTAAAAATTCTAAGAAATCTGGACGACGACTCTTCGCAGACGACCATTGAAATTTCACCTAATCACAAATAAAATCTGAAATGTTTGTTTTGTTAATCCTCTTTGATCGAATGTATGCGCTATTCAAGCTTGTTATATTACATAGTAGCAGAATTTAAAGTTCTGAATTTCGAAAACTGCCCAAAGAAAGGCTTAAAGGAAGGAAGCTTATGATGTAACATGTCGTCGACAATGCGGTCATTAGCGATTACATGATATATATACTGCAATGACTACATACAAAAAAAGTTCATCTATTGAGTAGGAGGAGTTGTCATTCAGAAATTCTTATAAATTGTTTTTAAATGTCGACTGGGCAGAATCTCGGATTGTGTCAAGGGCCTCCAGAGGAACCATCCCGGCATTTACCTGGAGCGATTTAGGGAGATCACGGAAAACCTAAATCTGGATGGTCGGACGTGGACTTGAACCGTCGTTCTCCCGAATAAGAGTCCAGTGTACAAGCCATGGCACCAACTCGCTCGGTAAGTAAACGTCTCCGGAGAGGATAACGCCTCTGAGCAAACAAAGTGTACTAAATCATTTATCATACCTTGCCTAAAAGTACATATGGTATCTAAAATTATTATTGATAATTACTTAGAGATATAGGTTCTAAATGAAGAGCAACAACTGAATATAAACTGATATTTTAAAAACCTTTTTTTTTTTTGTTACTGGATTTGATTTGTACGTTACCAGCTACTTTGGTTTTTTTGTCTGACCGTAATAAGGAACAGAAATAGGATATGAAGTGCCAGCTAGAATTTAAATCCAGGAAAGCACTTGCAGGAAGTAAGGAAAACAGGGTACATCAAAAGTGATTTAGTGAGGTCATAGAAAACGTTAAGTCAAAAACTTCTCCAGTTAATAACAAGGTTTCTTTTGCCAATGAGTTTATTCTCCGCCTTCGTGTAGCTGCTGTTCATGACTTCAAGTTCCTGCTAATTTTTGTATCCTTTTCAGGCTTCTAACCTCTCTTCCCCTATTTTGGCATTCCACTGGCTACTAAAATCTGCGACTCTTCCTCAACCTAAGACGACAGCGATACTAGCAAACGCTGCTAAGGCTCTGTGGAAGGAGTGTGTACGGCTTTAAGGTAGGAAGGTTTCGCCACACAGACCAAAGCTATCTGCCGGTGTATTGATCGAAGTGCAGCGCACAGAATGTGAGATTGATCGTGATCCAGTGAAGGCGTGTACATGCCCTACTTCCGCCTGTTACCGCCCATTCTGTATGGGGGCTGTTCCAGGAGGAATAATAAATGCTTTAGGAGGTAGTAGTATAGACTAATTTCAATAAAACATTCTACGTAACATTCATCAATTTTGTATTGGTCACTGGGATACATGTAATTCTGCAGACTTTCGTGGCCGTTGTCATTGAAGTTAAAATCTTATGGGTTTTTAGGCCGCGTCATACTTCTACTAAAATGATCGACGTTTCGACCCCTCTGCTGGGATCTTCCTCAGGAAGCCCCTTCTTCAGCATCAGAGCTGGATTATTAGCCTACGACTATGGCCCACCAATGGTAGCCATATGAATTTTAACCAATACTATCATTTCTCCAGCACGAACGCGAGAAACCTCCACTTTATAAGAGGGCGCGACATTCGTCTCTGACAGTGGTCTAGCTGTAGTGGACACTATAAAATTCTGAGGAAGATCCCAGCAGAGGGGTCGAAACGTCGATCATTTTAGTAGAGATAAGACATGGCCTAATAACTCAAAAGGTTTTAACTACTGGCATACAGTTGTTAGAATGCAACGCAAACAAATACTGACGGAAGACATTAAGCAAAGCAAAATATTTAAGTTCGGATCTGATTTTTTATAAATTCTACCTGCGACTCAATGCACTTCAGAGTCTCTTGACTACACCACGCGTAGCTTCTCTGAGGTCGCGTTGGCATTCTGTTGAGGGCAGACCCGCTCATAATCCAATCAATCAACTTGTCTCTTATGTTTAGGTTTTCTTTGTATAATGCGCCTTTCGCTCGCTCTAACAGAAAAAACGTAATTACGTAAACTCAGGTACAGCTTCACAACTTGAAATTCAAAACGAGGCCCAGCAAGCGAAATGAAAATTCCTCTGTAAATAACAACTGGACACATGTTGTACGGAATTATTTACTGGAATTAGTCCATACTACCGCCATATAACTCCAACACGATTACGCTGAGGTTCACAGATCTGCCAAGAAAAAATCATGGCTTCAAGACAAAGGAATTCCACTTCTCGGCTGGCGATCGAGAACTCCGGATTTAAATGCCATGAAGAATGTGTGGGGATCATCACACGATGTGTTTACCACAGTGGACGACAATTAGAGACTGTGGCCCAGCTGAAAACTGCATTTCGAATGGAGTGGATCGCCATCTCGGAAGAAGCGATCACTTCCCTTACACAACCACTGCGTAAGAGGATATTGGCAGTTATTATGAACAATGGAGGTTCGACTAAATACTAGTCTATAGTTGTGATTTATTTAGTGTATAGTTAGGTAATACCGACAACAATTCACAAGTGCCTTTGTATCAACTTCCACCCCTAAGGTTGTCTGGTTTCCTTAACCCTTATGATTTTTTATTTCAAGCTCTAAAAATTACGACGCTTAATTTATAGTGCCTACATTGCGAAAAAAGCATCGAAAAAAATTTAAATTAACGAAGCATTATTGTTGACAATGGCTGCAAACACAAAAACAGACCTATTTCAAATCTATCGTAAAGACAATCGAATTAACTGTCTACACCGTATCTACTTAAGTTTTCAAAATAAAAAAAAGTAATTTTCAAACCCACAAATCAGTGCACAAACTCCAAAAAACGTCTCTACTTTCCGCCAAAACACACGCGTGGCACTACATCCACACAACTGATTGTCGAACTGGTTCAGCTCATCCTGCCATTTACGATCGCTATGCGGAATTAGTGAAGTTCGGTGGCAGGAGGAACAAGACTTCTGGTCAGGTTAATACGGGGTTATAAATACAAAATCAAATAGTGGTAATGCAGGAGTAGGTTTAATAATGAATAAAAATAAAATAGGAGTGCGGGTAAGCTACTACAAACAACATAGTGAACGTATTATAGTGGCCAAGATAGACACGAAGCCCACGCCTACTACAGTACTACAAGTTTATATGCCAACTAGCTCTGCAGATGATGAAGAAATTGATGAAATGTATGACGAGATAAAAGAAATTATTCAGGTAGTGAAGGGAGACAAAAATTTAATAGTCATGGGTGACTGGAATTCGTCAGTAAGAAAAGGGAGAGAAGGAAACATAGTAGGTGAATATGGATTGGGGCTAAGAAATGAAAAAGGAAGCCGTCTGTTAGAATTTTGCACAAAGCATAACTTAATCATAGCTAACACTTGGTTCAAGAATCATAAAAGAAGGTTGTATACATGGAAGAATCCTGGAGATACTAAAAGGTATCAGATAGATCACATAATGGTAAGACAGAGATTTAGGAACCAGGTTTTAAATTGTAGGACATTTCCAGGGGCAGATGTGGACTCCGACCACAATCTATTGGTTATGAACTGTAGATTAAAACTGAAGAAATTGCAGAAAGGTGGGAATTTAAGGAGATGGGACCTGGATAAACTGAAAGAACCGGAGGTTGTACAGAGTTTCAGGGAGAGCATAAGGGAACAATTGACAGGAATGGGGGAAAGAAATACAGTAGATGACGAATGGGTAGCTCTGAGGGATGAAGTAGTGAAGGCAGCAGAGGATCAAGTAGGTAAAAAGACGAGGGCTAGTAGAAATCCTTGGGTAACAGAAGAAATATTGAACTTAATTGATGAAAGGAGAAAATATAAAAATGCAGTAAATGAAGCAGGCAAAAAGGAATACATAAATCTCAAAAATGAGATCGACAGGAAGTGCAAAATGGCTAAGCAGGCATGGCTAGAGGACAAATGTAAGGATGTAGAGGCTTATCTCACTAGGGGTAAGATAGATACTGCCTACAGGAAAATTAAAGAGACCTTTGGAGAAAAGAAAGCCACTTGTATGAATATCAAGAGGTCAGATGGAAACCCAGTTCTAAGAAAAGAGGGGAAAGCAGAAAGGTGGAAGGAGTATATAGAAGGTCTATACAAGGGCGATGTACTTGAGGACAATATTATGGAAATGGAAGAGGATGTAGATGAAGATGAAATGGGAGATACGATACTGCGTGAAGAGTTTGACAGAGCACTGAAAGACCTGAGTCGAAACAAGGCCCCGAGAGTAGACAACATTCCCCTAGAACTACTGACAGCCTTGGGAGAGCCAGTCCTGACAAAACTCTACCATCAGGTGAGCAAGATGTGCGAGACAGGCGAAATACCCTCAGACTTCAAGAAGAATATAATAATTCCAATCCCAAAGAAAGCAGGTATTGACAGATGTGGAAACTACCGAACTATCCGTTTAATAAGTCACAGCTGCAAAATACTAACACGAATTATTTACAGACGAATGGAAAAACTGGTAGAAGCTGACCTCGGGGAAGATCAGTTTGGATTCCGTAGAAATATTGGAACACGTGAGGCAATACTGACCTTACGACTTATCTTTGAAGAAAGATTAAGGAAAGGCAAACCTACGTTTCTAGCATTTGTAGACTTAGAGAAAGCTTTTGACAATGTTGACTGGAATACTCTCTTTCAAATTCTAAAGGTGGAAGGGGTAAAATACAGGGAGTGAACGGCTATTTACAGTTTTTACAGAGACCAGATGGCAGTTATAAGAGTCGAGGGTCATGAAAGGGAAGCAGTGGTTGGGAAGGGAGTAAGACAGGGTTGTAGCCTCTCCCCGATGTTGTTCAATCTGTGTATTGAACAAGCAGTAAAGGAAACAAAAGAAAAATTCGGAGTAGGTATTAAAATCCATGGAGAAGAAATAAAAGCTTTGAGGTTCGCCGATGACATTGTAATTCTGTCAGAGACCGCAAAGGACTTGGAAGAACAGTTGAATGGAATGGACAGTGTCTTGAAAGGAGGATATAAGATGAACATCAACAAAAGCAAAACAAGGATAATGGAATGTAGCCTAATTAAGTCGGGTGAAGCTGAAGGAATTAGATTAGGAAATGAGGCACTTAAAGTAGTAAAGGAGTTTTGCTATTTAGGGAGTAAAATAACTGTTGATGGTCGAAGTAGAGAGGATATAAAATGTAGGCTGGCAATGGCAAGGAAAGCGTTTCTGAAGAAGAGAAATTTGTTAACATCTAGTATAGATTTAAGTGTCAGGAAGTCGTTTCTGAAAGTATTTGTATGGAGTGTAGCCATGTATGGAAGTGAAACATGGACAATAAATAGTTTGGACAAGAAGAGACTAGAAGCTCTCGAAATGTGGTGCTAGAGAAGAATGTTGAAGATAAGTTGGGTAGATCACATAACTAATGAGGAGGTATTGAATAGGATTGGGGAGAAGAGAGTTTGTGGCACAACTTGACTAGAAGAAGGGATCGGTTGGTAGGACATGTCCTGAGGCATCAACGGATCACAAATTTAGCATTGGAGCGCAGCGTGGAGGGTAAAAATCGTAGAGGGAGACCAAGAGATGGATACACTAAGCAGATTCAGAAAGATGTAGGTTGCAGTAAGTACTCGGAGATGAAGGAGCTTGCACAGGATAGAGTAGCATGGAGAGCTGCATCAAACCAGTCTCAGGACTGAAGACCACAACAACAAACAACATTCAGAACTACTAGCAGTTAGCAGCTGCAGTAGAGTGTTTACACTTACACTGCTGGCCATTAAAACTGCTACACCATGAAGATGACGTGCTACAGACACGAAATTTACCCAACAGGAAGAAGATGCTGAGATATGCAAATGATTAGCTTTTCAGAGCATTCACACAAGGTTGGCGCCGGTGGTGACACCTACAACGTGCTGACATGAGGAAAGTTTTCAACCGATTTCTCATACACAAACAGCGTTGCCTGGTGAAACGTTGTTGTGATGCCTCGCGTAAGGGGGAGAAATGCGTACCATCAACTTTCCAACTTTGATAAAGGTCGGATTGTAGCCTATAGCAATTGCGGCTTATCGTATCGCGACATTGCTGCTCACGTTGATCGAGATCCAATGACTGTTACCAGAAAATGGAATCGGTGGTTCCAAGAGGGTAATACGCAACGCTGTGCTGGATCCCGACGGCCTCGTATCACTAGCAGTCGAGATGACAGGCATCTTATCAGCATGGTTGTAACGGATCGTGCAGCCACGTCTCGATCCATGAGTCAACAGATGGGGACGTTTGCAAGACAACAACCACCTGCACGAACAGTTCGACGACGTTTGCAGCAGCATGGACTATCAGCTCGGAGACCATGGCTGCGGTTACCCTTGACGCTGCATCACAGACAGGAGCGCCTGCGATGGTGTACTCAACGACGAACCTGGGTGCACGAATGGCAAATCGTGATTTTTTTTCGGATGAATCCAGGTTCTGTTTACAGCATTATGATGGTCGCATCCGTGTTTGGTGACATCGTGGTGGACGCACATTGGAAGCGCGTATTCGTCATCGCCATACTGGCGTATCACCCGACGTGATGATATGGGGTGCCATTGGTTACACGTTTCGGTCACGTCTTGTTCGCATTGACGGCACTCTGAACAGTGGACGTTACATTTCAGATGTGTTACGACCCGTGGCTCTACCCTTCATCCGATCCCTGCGAAACCCTACATTTCAGCAAGATAATGCACGACCGCATGTTGCAGGTCCTGTACGGGCCTTTCAGGATACAGAAAATGTTCGACTGCTGCCCTGGCCAGTACATTCTCCAGATCTCTGGCTCGTCACAATACGCCAGTCACTACTCTTGATGAACTGTGGTGTCGTGTTGAAGCTGCATGGGCAGCTGTACCTGTACAAGCCATCAAAAATGGCTCTGAGCACTATGGGACTTAACATCGATGGTCATCAGTCCCCTAGAACTTAGAACTACTTAAACCTAACTAACCTAAGGACAGCACACAACACCCAGCCATCACGAGGCAGAGAAAATTCCTGACCCCGCCGGGAATCGAACCCGGGAACCCGGGCGTGGGAAGCGAGAACGCTACCGCACGACCACGAGATGCGGGCTACAAGCCATCCAAGCTCTGTTTTACTCAATGCCCAGGCGTATCAAGGGCGTTATTACGGCCAGAGGTGGTTGTTCTGGGTACTGATTTCTCAGGATCTATGCACCCAAATTGCGTGAAAATGTAATCACATGTCAGTTCTAGTATAATATACACTCCTGGAAATGGAAAAAAGAACACATTGACACCGGTGTGTCAGACCCACCATACTTGCTCAGGACACTGCGAGAGGGCTGTACAAGCAATGATCACACGCACGGCACAGCGGACACACCAGGAACCGCGGTGTTGGCCGTCGAATGGCGCTAGCTGCGCAGCATTTGTGCACCGCCGCCGTCAGTGTCAGCCAGTTTGCCGTGGCATACGGAGCTCCATCGTAGTCTTTAACACTGGTAGCATGCCGCGACAGCGTGGACGTGAACCGTATGTGCAGTTGACGGACTTTGAGCGAGGGCGTATAGTGGGCATGCGGGAGGCCGGGTGGACGTACCGCCGAATTGCTCAACACGTGGGGCGTGAGGTCTCCACAGTACATCGATGTTGTCGCCAGTGGTCGGCGGAAGGTGCACGTGCCCGTCGACCTGGGACCGGACCGCAGCGACGCACGGATGCACGCCAAGACCGTAGGATCCTACACAGTGCCGTAGGGGACCGCACCGCCACTTCCCAGCAAATTAGGGACACTGTTGCTCCTGGGGTATCGGCGAGGACCATTCGCAACCGTCTCCATGAAGCTGGGCTACGGTCCCGCACACCGTTAGGCCGTCTTCCGCTCACGCCCCAACATCGTGCAGCCCGCCTCCAGTGGTGTCGCGACAGGCGTGAATGGAGGGACGAATGGAGACGTGTCGTCTTCAGCGATGAGAGTCGCTTCTGCCTTGGTGCCAATGATGGTCGTATGCGTGTTTGGCGCCGTGCAGGTGAGCGCCACAATCAGGACTGCATACGACCGAGGCACACAGGGCCAACACCCGGCATCATGGTGTGGGGAGCGATCTCCTACACTGGCCGTACACCACTGGTGATCGTCGAGGGGACACTGAATAGTGCACGGTACATCCAAACCGTCATCGAACCCATCGTTCTACCATTCCTAGACCGGCAAGGGAACTTGCTGTTCCAACAGGACAATGCACGTTCGCATGTATCCCGTGCCACCCAACGTGCTCTAGAAGGTGTAAGTCAACTACCCTGGCCAGCAAGATCTCCGGATCTGTCCCCCATTGAGCATGTTTGGGACTGGATGAAGCGTCGTCTCACGCGGTCTGCACGTCCAGCACGAACGCTGGTCCAACTGAGACGTCAGGTGGAAATGGCATGGCAAGCCGTTCCACAGGACTACATCCAGCATCTCTACGATCGTCTCCATGGGAGAATAGCAGCCTGCATTGCTGCGAAAGGTGGATATACACTGTACTAGTGCCGACATTGTGCATGCTCTGTTGCCTGTGTCTATGTGGCTGTGGTTCTGTCAGTGTGATCATGTGATGTATCTGACCCCAGGAATGTGTCAATAAAGTTTCCCCTTCCTGGGACAATGAATTCACGGTGTTCTTATTTCAATTTCCAGGAATGTATTTGTCCCATGAATACCCGTCTACCATCTGCATTTCTTCTTGTTGCAGCAATTTTAACGGCCAGTAGTGTAACTACATAACTAATTTGCTACAAAATGTTGCTCAGTGTAGGAAGAAATGAAGTCTGTAGCTGATCAGCTACACTATACAACGCTTAATGGCAAAATGTGATTGTGTTTTGTTTTGCTTTGTTATAAACTGTACAGGTGAAATGCGTGCAATATCGAATACGTAAACCAATTTTCCCAGCCGGCCGAAGTGGCCGCGTGGTTCTGGCGCTGCAGTCTGGAACCGCGAGACCGCTACGGTCGCAGGTTCGAATCCTGCCTCGGGCATGGATGTGTGTGATGACCTTAGGTTAGTTAGGTTTAACTAGTTCTAAGTTCTAGGGGACTAATGACCTCAGCAGTTGAGTCCCATAGTGCTCAGAGCCATTTGAACCAATTTTCCCACAAATAAATTCGTGCCTTTATGCTAATTTTCACCAGTGTAACAGTGGTGCAAGGCACCTTGCGGCGGCGTGCAGAGCGTGTGTGTACGTGCAGATGCCTGTGTGGTGCCGTGAATGCTCATTCCGGCTCCAAAGCGCCCCGCCTCCTCAGGAGTCCCTCCTGGCAGCGGCTACAGCTGTTGCGCTGGCCTGTTGCCAGGCGGTTACGTGGATTTACGTAACAGGTAGGGGAGGCACCTGTTACCGTGGGAAGCTTCCGTATGCACGCCGTCATTCAAACGACCCTCTGGTTGCAGCTCCCACGGTGTTCCTGTGTAGGCGCTTCTCTCATCCCGCCACACTATATTTTTCAATCCTGTCGCAAATGGTTATTTCTCTTATCCATTTCCGTTCTTAGAGGTAATCTTTCGTACGTTCATGTAGGGAATCTTTCAGGCACATTCTCAACAGCCTGAGAAGACAAACAAGATCAATATGCACGGGCCCGCATCTCGTGGTCGTGCGGTAGCGTTCTCGCTTCCCACGCCCGGGTTCCCGGGTTCGATTCCCGGCGGGGTCAGGGATTTTCTCTGCCTCGTGATGGCTGGGTGTTGTGTGCTGTCCTTAGGTTAGTTAGGTTTAAGTAGTTCTAAGTTCTAGGGGACTGATGACCATAGATGTTAAGTCCCATAGTGCTCAGAGCCATTTTAATATGCACGGCCTGACGGAAAAGTCAGTCACCCAACGGATGTAGTCGGATGCCAGAATAACTCCGGAGACGTACACGCATAATCGGCATTTATGTAAGATGCAATTCTGTGTGAAAGGTAGAACCGTCGCCAGAGTGCATTACTGTTGTTCGTGTTTTGTGTTGTTACCACCTTGTTGATTACGTTGCCTAGCAACACTGTAAAGCAGCTTAATTAATTCATTAGAACGATTTGCGACGTAGTAAGGCCCATTACACACACAAATATGTTACACGAAGTTTGCTGACCGCATGACAATATGACAGTGTTTTTCTTTCCATAAATGCCAATAAACCGGCAGTTTCAAAAGTTAATAATTTAACTGTTGTGTAACTTCATTGATTGGCCTACACCACTACGGAACTTGTATCGTGTCTCTTCACAAGAGATCTCAAGAAGCCGGGATAAACAACAAGAAGAAAAAGACTAAAGACGAGGCATCGGTATACTATCACGAGGGTTGATGGCCATGTTGTGCATCACCTCTTCACGTCTACACCTGACATCGTAGGGCAATTAATGGATTCCCTACAATATTCCGTGTCATCCCGCAGCGTTGGTCGGAGACTAACAACAGCTGGACTAGCGAATTACCGTACCATCCGTAGAGTTAACACCATCCGTAGAGTTAACACCACAACATAAACAGCTGTCTTTCGACTGGGGCCGCGTCCGGGAAGCATGGAATGCTGATGAATGGAGTCGAAATGTATTCAGTGATGAATCGTGGTTCTCGCGGTACTCCGGGTAACCACTATCGGCGTTTGTTGTGGCGACCAGGGTGTGAGGTCCCATTCTTCCAGTTATTGGAGAGACACAACGATGGTACGTCTATGGTCATCGTGTGGGAGCCATTGAGTATGACTTCAAACCATGGCTGGTAGTGATGAGGACTCTCTTATGGTACTCCACAGACATCCTGTGAACTACCATGCGACAGTATCCGGGTGCCGTTTTCCAACAGAGCTCTGTTTGCCCGCACATGGCACATACCTCTATGAACTGTCTGTATAATTTTGAGGTCATCCTGTGGCCATCAACATCCCCAATTCTGTCCCTCATAGGACATCAGTTCTATCTCAGTGCCAGCTCAGAGATCATGCCACACGACTAAATACCATAGATGCATTTAACACCATCTCTGGAGTCGTATGGCTTAAAATAGTGCAGAATCAGACGATTTCAGACAATTGCCAGCGACAGTACTTTTCCTCGAAACGACAGGCAGTTACAGAAGCGAAGAAATAAAACAGATTATCGACGACACCATTGATTGCAAGCTGTGTATGGACGTTTGGCAAGGATATTTGACAGGTCATGTTATAGCTTAAGAACAAAAACAACATTTTTACATACAGATATTTACATACATACAGTCTAGTTTCACAACGATGTGACGGGCTAGTCGGCTCTAGCCTTATAGTGGGAACCATCCCAGCATCTGCTTGAAGTAAATTAGGGGGAGCATGGCAAACAGGATGGCCAGATAGTGATTAGAGCTTCCATACTCCCGAATACAAGACTAGTCCATTAAAAACGGAACGACGTAGTTCGGTTTATCCCCAGTATAGAAAACTGTTTTGTTTAAGCATTGTTACAAATAAGTTATTTTCTTGATGTAAGAAGCTAGTGGATACACGTTTCATTCATTTCTCAACACCAGTCACCGCACACACTGCACATGTAGTATTTCCTAAGATAAAAAGCTAATGCTACCCTGTTCCTTAATTTTTCAACACCACTCAATGCACTCAGCACACATACTGTCAACTGACATCAGGGCCATGACAAAGATGTTGGATTTCTCTATTGAATTTTGCAACTTCCCATTTGCTTGCTGTAAAATTGAGTCAGCATCTCTCCATTATTATGAGATGTTGAACTCAGAAAGATTATTAGATGTTAGTATTATCAACTGCAATCGATGGTTTCTCACGAAAAAAAAGCCACTCTGTCACTCAATACATTGTTTCATGGTCATGAAGAGAGCAATTTTTGCATTAATTATCAAAGTTTCTCTTTTGACCGGCATAACCATTTGACAGATGTACTTTCATGCTGTTGTTAAAATTCCCAGTGTTTTTGAACAATTAGCTGAAGTACTATTTTTGTTTCTTGTTTTGCGGGCCTTATAGGTAGTTTGAAAATTATGTTTGCATTAGAAAGAAACTCCAACGATAAGAATTGAGTATATGTATGACTCATATGTAAATAAAACACTAGCTCTCACACACTGATGACTGGACTCTTAAGATCATAACATGCTGGTGACACTCTGTGTGCAAATGTCTTTGTATTTTCACACCACTTCAGCTGACAATCAATATTCATACCTAAAAATTTTGTATTTGTTACGCAGTCTGTAGAGGTACCACCTACATTTAAAGCATTTTCCCCTTCAAACTGAAATCACGGTACTGTTTTCTTTATGTTAAAAAGTAACGTTATTGGATGCTAACTACGTTGGAAATTTCATTTGTTTCTCTTTCAAGGCGTTCCCTTGTTGTTTCAGTGACTACAGTGTTGCTGCTCTCAGTTCCTAAAACTGTCGGCAGAGACACTGATGTATGTCAGGAATAATGTCGGTCCTAATATGCTGCTCTAAGGAAATCTTGTATTAATGTATTTTGGTTCCGATAAGTGTATCACTGAAATATGAGCCTTATTTTACGTTTGTGCTATGCTGTTATTTGTACTCTACCTGTTAAGTATGATTGGAAACATTCATTAGCTACGACTCTTGTTCCTAATGATTCCATCTTATTTGGTAGAGCTCTACTGTCAATAGCATCGAAAGACTTAGAACGAACCAAGGACACGCCTTTGACACGCTCACCCTTGTCTTGAGCATCAAGTACCACTTTTGTAATAGCATATACTTAATCACCATCGTTTGCGTACAACGATCCCTCTTGAAAAAATATACTTCAACGGAAAATAGAAGTACTTCATCAAGCAATTCTGGAAGTAAACTAAAACTTCAGTTGTAATAAGAGTAAAATAATATACAAAATTGTGAAGTTTAAAAAGACAGTCATAATACTTGTTGAGGGGTTTTTGTATTTGCGTTAACTGAAGACGACTATTGTGTGAGCAGGACATGTAAACCATATATAGTACTCAGAACAGAGATTTTCACGTGCATGAGACGGAAACTTTACAATCAGCATGAGACATAAATCGATTTTTTCCTCTTACTAATGTATAAATCCAGTGGAATAGGAGTTCTAGATGGAATGCCTAAATTGCTTACGTTTCGTAACAGTTTCTATTTTCTGTAAGCGATTTTGTATACAAAACTCGTTCGACCCGCATTCCCAAACTCTTTTGGCACTGGTCGCTATCATTGCATCTGAATATTCTGGAAACATCTGGAAAACAAAATTACTTTCTCTTGATTTCAAAGACAGGAATCTCCACTGAACTGCAAGATTTTTTGTTGATTGTGGGAGGCGACGAATTCTCATATTCCAAAAAAGGAGAAAGAAATTCACCCCAAAATTACAGACCCATTGCAATAGTACCTATAATATCAAAAATTATTGAAACATTAATGAAAGACCAATTAAATGATTTTTTTAGTCTTACAACCTCCTAAATTGGGTCCAATGTGGATTCTGAAGTGGGCTATCAACAATAAAACAGTTCAGGAAGTTGTATTATCAATATTACATGGTTTTGAAAGTACGGAACGCACCTGTTCAACTTTTGCAGATTTAACCAAGACATTTGACACTGTCCCATATAGCATTTTAATTAAAAAGATTGAAAAATATGGGCTAATTGATGTAGAACTGTTATTGCTGAAAACATATTTGACAAACAGAAACCAAATGGTAGTTCTAATTCAAATAACAAATCTGACCACCTCAAGGTGAAATATGGAGTCCCACAATGATCTGAACTGGCAACTTTCTTATTTATTGTGTATGTGAACGACCTGCCCAACTTATTACCATATAAATCTGCAATGTATGCCACCGACACAACTTTTTATCACGTCACATAGTGAAGTGAATGTTGTCAAACAAATGAACAATTCAATGATGGAAAAGGCAGCTCAGTGGTTCCATGAAAGTATACAGTCATTAAATAAAAACAAAACTGAACACGTCCTCTTTTCACTTAGAGATGTTAATAATGGAGCAAATGAACTCAGACATTCAGTAAAATTGTCAGACATATATCTAGATACTAAATTATGCTGTAATACCCACGCAGAAGAACTGTACAGTAAGTTGGCAAGAGTTTTATATCTCCTTCGGAAACATAAGGATTGTGTCACTAAGGAGTGCAGGCTTATTGCATATTATGCCTTTTTCCATACACATTTGCAATATAGAATACTTCTTTGGGGAAACTTTGCTGGGGCAAAAGATGTCTTTCTCTGGCAGATGTATTTTTGGTTTTAGCAAATTAACTTCTGGCAGACAGTACTTTATTGAGCACAAAATACTTAGTCCCTAGTCTAAACACACCCAAAGCACTTATGCAAGCCGAAAGGAATGCCCACATGTATGGAACCAGGTCAGATGTGTACTCGTATGAAACCAGAAGCAGGAACTTAGTAGATATCCCTTGGACTCGTTTGAGTAAAATCCAAAATAATTATGTACATGCTGGAAAAACATTTTTACCACTATATCACATGGCACAAGGGAATTGCATGAAAATAAATTTAAAATGGTGGTAAGGACATGGCTGAAAAAGAGAGCATTCTATAGTACAAGTGAATTCATACATAATGAAAAATAAGATACTCTTTTACATAACGAAAAATGTTGCTATTTTATTATAAACGTGTTTGTGAAGTAACAAAATTGTAATTTATGACACAACAAAATTTGTCTGTGCAACTGGTGTAACAAAACTAATTATGGATGACTAAAATATATATTAATTTTCTTGTATTATCGTTTGTATAACCATTTGTAGAATTATGTACCTACCTTTCGTATAATTTCTATAACCAACTGCATAATTATGAAACAATTGACAATGCCTTACACAACGCAACATTTGTCTACAGGCAAATAATTGAAATTCAACAGCGGGTTGCCTACAACTCAGGGATCGAAGAATACGTGCGACCAAGCCTATCGTCTTTAGCTAACTTTCACAAGCGAATCTGTGGACGCCAACGACAAACTTTCGCTGGTCTTGCGTACATAGCCTCATTCTGGTTACCATCAACTGTTATTTTTGTCTTGGAGCACAAAGCATTCAAAAACTTAACTACGTTATTTTGCTTAACTTCATTCATTGCTGTCGTGTGGCCCGTTAGCTCAGTTGGTTAGAGCGTCGTGCTAATAACGCGAAGGTCGTGGGTTCGATCCCCCCACGGGCCAATGTTTTTCTTCAGGTTATAGTGATAATCTTACACACAGAAAGACATTCAGCTCAAAATAACTATTATGAGAATTCCGCTGCCTTTCCAGTTTGGTGAATACCTTCACACTACCTTGCTAATGTGTTGTATCCAAGGGCTTCCTTTTCATCTCTTGGAATCGTGTGTTAAGCGGTCTTGTCTTCTAACGGTATTCCAGCACTTCTGGTTTGTCACTAATTTCCTGTAGGATCGCATGATTATGGTCCCTCTCTTAATGATGTACTCACCGTCCCCTACAGTATTTTCAACATCTTCATTCGGCTTTTCTGTCTCTCTTGGCGCTACATCTGTACCCAGTCCACAATATTTCTCAGTGTCACTATTTTATTATTAGAGGTACATTATAACGAATAACATAAGTAGGGAAACTGCCTTCCACTAAAGGCAAGTTGGCGGCAGCGCTACGCGTCGGTAACATCGCTCTTTTCGTGAAATCATGTCCGTACCGCGGTTCACCCTCCATACATTACGTACTCGCACCACAGTCGGAGAAGGTTCTTAGTGGGCCCAGATCAACTCCCTGTAGTTACATACTACTGAAACACCAGAATGGTCATTAAGATTACAGCACCGTGAAGAAGACATGCAACAAATGTCACATTGGCTCGTAGTGTTCTACACGCTTAGTTATGCAATGACTAGCAATTCAGCGTGACTGCACAAAGGAAACAGCCGCCATCTAATTCTTTAACGCAGTTAAAACAAGCAAAATCCGGATCGAATAACAACTCCTTTGTCATGCCTGTCGCTGGCGACTGGAAAGAGGAGCGTTACACGTCTTCCCTTCACAAGAGAAAGGAAAAAGTATTCGTTAACTGTCGCCGGCTTCGCGAACATTCACCAACAACGAGAGGAAAAACACAACGCTACAAATTTTGAAAATTTTGTGGCGGGATGCCCTTTCAGCCTGTATGAATAGACGAAGGCGCGCGACTTGAGACTTGAAGCAGTGCCTTTTTGGCCACGCTCTTGAGGGCCACAAAACGAGCATTGTCAGGGGCCGAGGGCGGCCTGAGGGTGCTTCAGTTCTGGCTCGCCTGCTTCCCGGATCTGCCGCCTGCGTCACGACCGTCCCACCATCCGCCCACGCGGTGCTCTTCCGCTGCGCTACATTAGGGGAAAGTCAATTCTTTGGCAGGCGTTGGTGATTCTGTCACTAGTCACAGAATTAAAAATCATTTAAAATAAATAGTGAAACTTTCTCATGATTTCAGCTCTTCAAACCAACCGCTCGCATATTCGATAGTGTGCTAAACGATCGAGTGTACCAAGCCGTCATGTCATCAGCTCCCCAAGAAAATTGAAGAACGATCTGCCACAAGGATCAGTCCCTGCTCCACTTCTCTTGAGGCTGTACACTGCGGACATACCGAAACCAAAATCAAATAAGTTTGGCTACGATGATAAAAGGGTGCTTGCGACAAAGTGTAGCTCAATTGAACGATCACAAATAATCGCAACTGACGGATTAGAAGCTGTGGGAAAGTACTTTCGAAATGGGTACTACAACCAACCAACCAACCAAAACAAAGGTTTTCCCATTCCCCCTAAATAGTAAACTCGTCGGAAGAAAATGCTACATACTCGTACAGCTTGAAAACATTACACTTGCAATAAAGCAGCGAAGAACCTGGGGTACCCCTCGATAGTACTCAATCTTTCAGAAAGCATCCAACAAAAACACACGAACAACTGAAAACAAGAATCATTATCCAAAACCATTGCGGCAGAACCTGGGGAGCATGACCATCCATACTACGTCCTTCTGTTCATAGTCTTGTCTTCTCAGTCTCTGAATATTGTTCCCCACTCTGGCTAAACTGCCTATATGTACAAAAAGTAGACGTTCAGCTAAATACCACCACGAGGATGGTTGTTCGTGGTATCAAATCGACCCCTACGGAATGGCTAGCAGTATTAAACCACATTCTATACTCTCATCTGATGATGATGAAGTCCCATACTTCTTGACTGACCATAGGGGACGATGCGGAAGACCCACACCACCGTACTAGGCAAAGTCCTAGCGAAGGTGGTTTGCCATTGCCTTCCTCGACCGTAATGATGATAATGACAATGACGACGACGATGACCTCGAGGCAGATGAATATCCCTGACCCCGCCGTGCATCGAACCCCATGCTCGGGAAGCGAGAACGCTAACGTGAGACCACATTCCATACCATCATCTACGAAATACAAAAGCTCTTAAGAATGTGTTCATAAAGATCACGGATACTAAAAATCAACCAGTCCGTCAAGATGTCGATGATGAAAACCATGACCGATTCCGCTCTGGACGACCACCAACAATAACAGCGAAGGTCGCTGCCTTTCCAGCTTGGTGAATACCTTCATACTATCTTGCTAATGTGTTGTATCCAAGGGCTTCCTTTTCATCTCTTGGAATCGTGTTTTAAGCGGTCTTGTCTTCTAACGGTATTCCAGCACTTCTGGTGTGTCACTAATTTCCTGTAGGATTGCATGTTTATGGTCCCTCTGTTGATGTTGTACTCACCGTCCTTCTACAGTATTTTCAACCCCTTCATTCGGTTTTCTGTCTCTCTTGGCGCTATATCTGTACCCAGTCCAGAGTATTTGATTTCTCAGTGTCACTGTTGTATGTTCAGGCTTATTAATGCATGCACTCAAGAAATGATAGGACAACAAAATAATGATGTCGCATCTACAATCCAAATACAATTGGCCACGTAGAACATTGTTACTGCTGAACAGAATTATAACCAAACATGGGAGATCAGCATATTTTTTTCACACACACCATTCCCTCTTTGTGACTGCGAGTAACCGCAGACGACAGGCACATCACGTGAGAATGACCCACGAGATCACGTGAAGGTAGACCAAGGGACTTCCTGCTCGCGACTCCAAAATTGATAGATTATGTATATATCATAGGTGTTTGCTTGTAAAAGTTCGAAATGTATGTATTATGCTTTTCATTCTACGTATTTCTGCGGTGTGTCAAAAATCCCTACGGTAAATAAATAAATAAGCTGTCCAGAAATGTAACAGTGTAGCAGCTGAAACGTCAAGTTTGCAGAGGCGTGCAAAGCCTAATGAAGTGAATGAAGTAATGTGTGACTAGTACTAACAGTATTTCTACACGTTCGTGGATCACTATTACGAGGCCAAGGGCACATTTAATCGTATTACAACTTAAGAACAACAAAAGTAACATAATCCATTTATACAGACATTTACAATCTTACAGGTCTAGTTTGATGAGAATAGGACAGATAGTCGGCCGTGGCCTTCCAGTAGAAACCATCTCAGCATTTGCCTGGAATAATGTAGGGACACCACGACAAACTTAAATCAGGATGGCTGGATGAAATCTGGAGCCTCAATGCTTCCGGATCCAATCTCTGTTTAAGGTAGCGCTACGTGATCCGGTTCATCCGTACTGTACACAACTGTTCTGGAAAGAAGTTATTAAATAAAGTAGAAGTCTAGCACTACTCTGTTCATTCGTTCCTCGCTACAGGTCACTACACAAACTACGCACCTTATTTCACACTTTAAAACCACACACACTATCAGCTGACGTGAGGACCACAGCAACGACGTTGTTTCCTATTTACAATCCGTAACCTTCCCCTTGCTTGTCTATAAACTAAATTGAGTCAGCATCCCTTTATAATGAGTTCATAGCGGCGCGGACACAAGCCAAGGTCTTATGTCGAAACGCGGGCACATTCCGACATCCGCAAGCCCAGCACTTAAACCGTATCAGGGGCTCTGCCACTGCGACCTGGACACCACGGCAAAAATCGGTGTTTAGAGCCATTCCGATGAAGTTTGGCAGGCTGCATATGTGACCTCAACCACAACAATACCTGCCTTGCCCTGAATTAATAGCTAGCCGTCCAGCCAAGCTGTGGAAGTCGTCTCGGTCGGGTTCTGAACTAGCGTCCGCTGCAGCCTGGCTTCACCCGTAACGTCACCAAAGTCTGTCCGCCATTTCCTTGGGACCTCCTGCTGGAGTTCAGTAGCGGTCTAGGTGGGCCGCAGATCGAATTTATGTCCTCTCAACTACGGCCATCAGAATCTGTCAGCTTCTGTCATCATCTCCAAGTCACCTGTCCCATGACTGATGACCTCAGCAGTTAAGTCCCATAGTGCTCAGAGCCATTTGAACCATCACCTGTCCCATGTCCGGCGGTGGGCCACCGCCGTCCATCGCTGGGGCTGCACATCAGCCCATTTCATCTGCAGTTGCGAGAGCAGAAGCGTGTCTCCTGGTACTGCAAGGGCACAGCTAGCAAGGTCACCACCATGCCTCATAGATGAAGGGGCTGACACCGGCGTCTCCTCGCCTGTCCTGTCAGCCTGGGTCGCTGACCTCCACCACGGACCTCCTGTGGACACTGTGTCCTCGCCTGTCAAAATTGTTTGTCACCAATACCTGCCTACATCTTCTGTGGGAAACCCACCAGAGAACCACTCGCCCACACCCAATACACCATTGCAAGTGAGTTCAGAAAGAGGATAAGACGTTAGCGCTCACAGTGTTGTTGGGTGTACACCATTCCAAAAAAATAATTCAAAACACTCATGTTACAGTTTTTCCAAAATTCCTACTCTTTGTTATCTAAGTATCACTGTATGGAATATGGTGCTCAGCAGGTATTTTTTATCTTTTAAACAATCTTGTTAAACAAGTTGGGCAAGTTATTTAACAGTTTTAGTCTTTGGTAGGAAATAATGTTTTCAGTTTTGTTTATTCTTTCTTGTTTAATGTAGATCTAGAACTGAGGACATGAAGAGAGTCGTTGGTGCAGTAATTGTTAATGTTACTTTTAATGTTCAAAACTGATTAGTAAATACACTTACAAGATGTTAAAATCACAAGTGTTTTGAACAGATTTTCAAGTGTTTTGAACAGATTTTCACTATGAGCTCGATTAGTATTTCTGGTTATTATTGTTATAGCCTTTTTCTGTAATTTGAGAATTCTTATATTTTATGAATTTCTTCCACGAAAATAATTCCGTGACTATGAACTAAGTGTATGTATGGATAATACGTAACTACAAGACACAGACTATTACACACTGATGACGGGACTAAGGGGATAGCATGCTGATTATCTTTTCTTTTCAAGTATATTTGTGTGTTCACACCATGTAAACACTCTCGCATTTCTGTCGGTGTGCCAGTGTTAGGGAAATATTTTAGTAGTTGTTTCTTTCGTAATAAAATTTAAATTGGCATTATTTGTAATATTTATGTAAAAATTTTAAGTAAAAGAAAGTAAAATGACTAAGAACATCGAGTTATAAGAGAACAAAGCTGTAACAAAAGTAGTTTGCTTTTGCCTGCATATGCACGTAACCATCATCGTTAGCTCATCACTATTCTGTGATTGCTGTTATTATTGTTGTTTCGATTGCTAATATTGTGTGTTGTGTATAGGACTGAAAATATACCACGTTATTTTAAAAATTGTGCTGATCATTTTACAAAAGTATTACCTGCGCCAAGTCGTCGTAATTTTCATCATCCAAAGATACAGTTCAAGAGACTTGAATTTATTTAAAGAGAGAAGAAGATATGTTCGTTATTGAATAGAACTGAAGTTTTGTGGTATTTGACGTTAAATGGAATTACCAAGTGAAAAGTAAAAGGTGAAATTAACTGCATTTTAGTGTGGATATTTGTAAAAGTTAACAGAATCTAGCTACCTGGAACATTTTGGTAACTTACTAATAAATATTTATTGGTCTATCTAAAGAACAAAAATAGTAGAAACTATAAAATTTACGAACCTATTATTAAACATCAGAATCAATAACGCAGGCCAGATAATAACGTCGACGCAGCCCGTTCTGTTGCCGGTGTAATAAACAGTTCACTAAAGTCGCACGCAGGGACTATAAACTGGCTAGATTAAATTTAAATGAGCTGTGTCTTCTTGAAGCAAGGTGTTGGTTCTTAATCTGTTTGCTTATAAATGACCAGAGTATAATAACGGAATCGAAGCTTCGTAGCCGTCTTATTAAAATAAAATAAGAGCTACCACTCTCCGGCAACAGTGTGTACGATTTACGTCGAGATCTGTACGTACGATGGCGCCACAGCCCAAGACAACCACATATTACAATATCTACATTCAAGAAAAGACCACGACAACCCAGCATCAGGTTTAACCACTACAATGAGAATCAGTATCCATTACTAGAAATTTTGTGATCATTACGCTGTCTAAAGCGGTACTATTTATATTTAATTTAACAGTGTCTTTTCACTCTTAAAACTGAAATTCATGGTATTTACTTGCTTTATTTTCAGTGTCACATTATTGCACATTAACTAATTGTAAACGTCCTTGAGATTTTCATTTGCATTCTCTGGAAGCAGTTCTTTTGTTCTGACTGTAATACTGCTGTCGTCAGCAAAGAGAAGTTTTTCCCTATGGCTAACATTATCGGGAAATTCACTGGTACAGCATTGGACCCAATATTATGATACACATGATGACATGGTATTACAAAGCCAAAATGAAAAGACAAGTAACGGTATAGTGAGAGAACACTGATTTGTCATGTAATTAAGAAATAAAAGCAAGGATAGATTTAGTAAAAGAAATGTTTTACAGAAGGTGGCATATTTTCTGTGGTCCATTATATAATGATTACAGAAACGATTAGTGGGATGTTTTGTGTAGTGAGTTGCCTGTGTGGTGCAAAGACATGGACGCTACAAACGAGAGAGGAGAAATGCTTGGAGGCTTTTGAGATGTGGAGGTGCAGAAGAAGTACCGTTGTGAAATAGACACATAAAATAAGGAATGAGGTTTTGTTACAAAGGGTGAACGACAATAGAGAAATACTGCAAAAGTTAAGAGGAGGTAAATAAACTGATTAGGACTCTGTATAAGAAAAGACTGCGTCATAAAACGACCACTAGAAGGAATGGTCACTGGGGAGAGGACCAGAGCTAGAAGACGATATCAGTTAATCGACATGTCAGCATGAATGTGTTAGACGTAGTCACGGAAAAGGTGGAAAACAGGGAGGAGTGTAGAATGCCAGAGTTGCATATTAATTTCATCATAACTGACCCCTGACTTTGAGCTCATATTCTGGCCACATAGCATTACGAACATCGATACGTTATACCTTGGCGAAATCGTGGAAATGTCTGCTTTTATTTAGCGTGTGAATATTACATCTTATCTGAAATGGAGGCAACATACTCAGTAATATTTAAGACAGACCGTGCTTTTTCTAGCTTTTTTCAACGATGGACACATTTAAGGACGCATCAAAATTAGACCATAATTGGGAGAAGAATTTCCTTTTCATATTTTAAAGATACAACATTGTCCTATTTACAGGCATATTTTCTTTATTTTCTGATTACTCGTTTCATCGCTATAATGTCAAACGCAATACGCTGCGATTGGGTGTACATTTGTTGCTATTGCGACGGAGAGGGCACTGGCATTAAGCTTGAACTTCTGTTAGTTAAGATGAATACTCCTGGTGTTTTTTAGTTAGGAGTTGTAAAGCAATTGTGTTAGTAGCGGCAATATATGCGAGGCTGTGATGGAGCGTGGTTATCACATCAACGCGCCTCCACTGTTGTAACGCGCCATAAGCGCCTGTTCATCAGCGAAGAACGGCAGCTTCGTAACCACATTACAGGACAGCATTGCTGCGTTCAGTTTTTATTGCGAATAGAGGGAAGTAACATGGGATAATGTAAATAAATGGTTGATAAGCAGACCCCATCATCATCAGAAATGGAAATACGAAATTCAAGTAGCTGTTTTATGTGAATCTTTGAAAATCCGGTGCCTCCACATCAGTGTGCGTTAGGTAATTGGTGATACATTGCCTGACGCTATAATCTTCAAGGAAACCTCATCAATTTTTGGGGAATAACAGGGTAGATATTTAACTGTGCATTGCTATAGATGACTATCTGTGACATCATCACATAATATGCATTTCTCAGCCACCATTCATGTTAATTTTACTCCAAAAACCAAAAACCTTTAACGTAGCCACCTGGGACAAGATGAATTGGGCAATCTGACGATTTCGTCATCTATTAAGCACTGTTTATTGAGCACTGGTTATTGCAGAGCAGAATGGTCGGTAATGGAGTTCATGGATTAAAACAGGGTCGGGTCGCAGATGATGATCATCTTGTGTTTAATTTGCTTGATTTTGCTGCTGCAGGAAACACTCTTTGTATTCTTGTTATGGACCTTGTGAAAACAGTAAATTACCCTCCTCATTCTGCAGCTGCTGTTCGAGTTTAGGGGAAATATCAAGTGGGCTGAGGCGTGAATGGGAATATGGACTGGTTAAGTGGTTGGTTGAGTCGGGTGAGGGGCAAACAGCGAAGTCATCGGTTCCATCGGATCAAGGGTGGGGAAAATAAAATGAAAAAAAATGGAAATTTTGTAGCACGCAAAATGCAAGTGTTTTAACAAGCTCAGCTATGAAACAAAAAAAATGGTTCAAATGGCTCTGAGCACTATGGGACTCAACTGCTGAGGTCACTAGTCCCCTAGAACTTAGAACTAGTTAAACCTAACTAACCTAAGGACATCACAAACATCCATGCCCGAGGCAGGATTCGAACCTGCGACCGTAGCGGTCTTGCGGTTCCAGACTGCAGCACCTTTAACCGCGCGGCCACTTCGGCCGGCACTATGAAACAGATGCTGGATGATAACGAAGCACAGAAGGCGGAACAAGAACGTTTAAAGCAACAGACTAAAACTTCCAAGGAAACGAACAGTGTGGTGTCCTGCGTGTAACGAGATTCTAGCTGATCCTCCACCAGAAAACTGGACAGTACTGCAAATGCTGCATATGGTTCACAAGGTCTGCTCAGACTTTAAAAGAAGTAATATGTACGTTATTTTTGATAATGAAATACAATTTACTTGAGTTTTATTAATTTTCAACTCCTTAATCAATTATGTACCATTCAAATTGTAATATTTAGCAGTGTTTCATTAACTAATGTACTGTCTTTTATTTTTTAAAGAAAGTCGGTTCTGTCGTCTTGTCTCGTGGTCTAAGTCATATTGCCTCATTACTGGAGCAGCATGAGACGTTTGTATTAGGATTTGTAAGATTGGCTAAACACTGTGATTACAGTGAAGTAACAGTATATGAAACTAGGTAGAATGAAATAAAAGGGCATTATGTTAACATGCGCAAAGAAAACACAATTATCTCAAAAAATGAATTAGTTAAAAATGGTTAACGATTAACATTGTCAACTGCCCCTCTTTCCCCTGCCTTCTCCTACGTGCCTCGCGTTAGTTCCGCGACAGCGCGGAGAATGCTTCTTGGCGTGCTGTTCTCAGCTTTCTCCAGTTGAAGATGTCACGGCGGGTGGCATTTACGATCTCCATGTCTGTGTTAATATTGTCTAGTCACTATTTCTTTGGACGTGCCCACTTTCTCTTGGTCGTACTGGAAGGCCCTCTTCCCCTTCAACTTCTTCACTTTTGCTCATAGCATCACGGTACACGACGTTCACGTAAGTTGGCAGTAATACGTAGGTGAAACTTCCAAACGATTTCTTAGATATTTCAGGTAATCTCGTTTTGTGGCGCCATTTCAGCCGTGCAGTATTAACTCGCTCTCGGTCGTCTGGTAGCGGACCTTACGAAGAAGCAGTGGTACTACACTGGTAGCCAGCGTAATTCCAATACGTGATCCACGAAAGATGAATTTTCGCCAGAGACTAAACTATTTATATCTCAAAGTGGCAACATGAGATGAAGTAAAGTAGTGTGTAGAAACATTAATTCATATCCGCTGGACAACTGTAAATATTACACTTTTTTGAATTTTTTTAGACGTAAGCACAGAAAATGTTTTCAATCGACGCCGATATCGATCATACACTGGCCATCTAGAGAAATTACATAACTCAGGCAGCGTATGGTGAACAATTTCCACTACATGCGTTGTCATAATATGACAAGTGACAACGCAAATCATGGGTGCAATGTTCGCCTTATGGTCATTAAGTTATGATTTCAGAAGATGGTCAATGCATGACCGAAACAGCGTTTTCCACGATTGTGTTGCTGTTGTCGTCTTATTTCTGCAGACTTGTTTCTTGCAGCTCTCCTCAGTAGCATGTCCTGCGCCAGCCTCTTCATATTCGAATAAGTACTGTCCCCTACGTTCGTTTGAAGCTGGATACTGTATTTATCCCTTGCTGTTCTTCTACAATTTTCACCCCTCGCCCCTTCCGTCCGTTACTAAACGGATTGGTGTGTCCTATCAACTGATCCCTTCTTTCTATAAACTTGAACCATAAATTTATTTCTTCTCGAATTCCATTAAGTATCCCCTGATTGGTCATTCGATCCACCCATCTAATCTTCAGCATTCTTCTGTAGCAACACATTTCGAAAGCTTCTATTCTCTTCTTGTCTGAACGCTTATCGACAACGTTTCACTTCCGTACAAGGCTTCACAACAAACAAATACTTTCAGAAAATATTTCCTAACAATTAAATTTGTATTTTCTACTAACAAATTTCTCTTTTACAGAAATGCTTTTCTTAGATTACAATTCTGCATTTTGTACCAGGGTTGGAAATTTAATAGTGGCAACTATTTATTTACAGCTTGTACAAAATAGATGCATGTTTCAAAGTTTTATTGACCTTCAAAGTAGTCACCAGCATTGTGTATAACCCGTTGCCAGCGATGTGGAAGTCGTAGGATACTCTTAGCAGTGCTAGTTGTGTTGACAGTTCGAGCGGCACGGTCTATTGCTCGACGAATTTGTAGCAGTTCTGAAGCGAATGCCGTGAAGTGTTTCCTTCAGTTTAGAAATGGATTTGAACTTACGAGGGCTTAAGTCAGGGGAGTGCAGTAGGTGGTATAACACTTAGCAGTCCCATCAGTGAAACAAATCAGTAACAGCTTGCACTGTACGTGCTTGAGCATTGCCCTGCAAAATGGTCAGGTCCTGCAGAAAGTGTCATCACCTCTGTCTCTATGATGTTCAATTTTGGAACACAACCTACGACCAGCTTAGAGACTCGCACTGCTACGACTTCCACATCGCTGGCAGCGGGTTATACACACAATGCTGGTGACTACTTTAAGGTCGGTAAAACTTTGAAAGACGAATCTATTTTGTACGAGCTGTAAATAAATAGTTGCCACTATTAAAGTTCCAAATCACTTATTTTGTAGCCCAAACAGCAACGATGATATACTGTTTCTAACACCCAATTTAATTGCATTACTGCCAACTGATTTAATTCGACTACGTTCCCTCACTCTTACTTTACTATTTTCATCTCTTGAGCTCTTTCCTTTGCTGTTTCTGACAGAATTACAGTGTCATCGGCAAACCTCATGGTTGCATTTTTTCTTCCTGAGCTTTAATACACTCTGCAAAATTTCCCTTGCTTTCCATTACTGCTTACTCAAGTAACAAACTGAATACATCAGAAACAGGCTAATACACTGTCTCACTCCTTTCATAAGTACGTCTATTAAATCTCATAACTGCAATCTGGTTTCTCTAAAAATTATAAATTATAAATAACCTTTCGTTCCCTTCATTTTAGCCCTGTTACCTCCCAAATTTGAAATATTGCGTTCCAGCCAACATTGTCAAAAGCTTTCTCTAAATCTACAAAGGCTATAACGGTCGGTTTACTTTTCTTGTTCATCTCATCTTCATCTGCTTCCTGTTCCCTTTCTACAACAATGTTTTGTCTAGAAGAAATAAAACGTTCTGTAATACATGTCATCACTTTTCTCGCAAGACGGAAAGAATTTCTTTCAAGACATTTATCTGTTAAACTGAATTACGTCTAATGAGGCTGAGTCAAAACTTTTGTTAAAGAATATTGACGGAAATATGAAAGTTATTACAACTGCAGAGAAAATTCTTATCGGTCTAAAAGGAATGAAGAATATGATTTAACATCTTGTTGACTACTTCGTCATTAGAGATGGAACACTAGCTCAACTTGGAGATATGTTATTGCTGTTGTTGTGGTCTTCAGTCCAGAGACTCGTTTGATGCAGCTGTCCATTCTACTGTATCTTATGCAAACCTCTTCATCTCCGAGTAACTACTGCAACTTACATCCTTCTAAGATTTTTACCCTCAACGATTCCCTCAAACACCAAATTGGTGATCCCTTGATACCTCAGAATGTGTCCTACCAGCCGATACCTTCTTCTAGTCAAGTTGTACCACAAGTTCCTCTTCTCTCCAGTTCTATTCAGTACCTCCTCATTAGTTACGTGGTCAACCCATCTAATCTTCAGCATTCTTCTGCAGCACCAGATTTCAAAAGCTTCTGTTCGCTTCTCGTATATTTATCGCGACACTTAAATCAATACTCGATGCTAAAAAATTTCTCTTCTTCAGAAACGCTTTCTTTGCCATTGCCAGTCTACACTTTATACCCTGTCTGCTTCGACCATCTTCAGTTATTTTCCTTCCCAGATAGCAAAACTCATCTAATACTTTAAGATTCTCATTTCCTAATCTTATTCCCTCAGCATTACCTGATTTCATTAGACTACATTCCATTATTCTCGTTTTGGTTTGGAAACATAAGGAGGAAGAAATCGGCCGTGTCCTTACCAAAGAAATCATCCCAGCATTTGCCTTAATCGATATGGGAAGATCATTGAAGATTAAATCTGATGGCCAGACAGGTACTTGAATCACCGTCCTAATAATAATTATTAAAGTAATAATGAGCACTGTGTTAAAAAACAGACAAAATTCACATTTTCAAAATTTTGATTTGTTTTGAAAGTATGACATACACCATAGTTCAGCAATTTTGCTTTCTCAATCGATACGAGATGAGATTTTAGGTTCACATTTCAATGGAGACAAAAACTGCGGGGACTGTTAAAATTTGGATATTTCAGTAGATACTCGAGGAAGCTGAGTGAGCGCAGCAAATGTACGAGATAAAAAAACCAGTCTTGAGTCTGCAGGTGATCGTTGAATGGTCTCTGTAACAAATATCTACTAATACCAGTATTTCTGGCCCCTATTTTGATCACAAGCGAGGTACATTATTCCTACACGTGTGTCAGGGGCCCGAAGATGGCGTAGTAAAACGCTGAACCTGGTTTCCCAATAAAATAAGGACGAAAATTGACGGCTGAAAGGTGTTTAATTTGACATCCTCCTGTGTGTTCTAGTGATGACCCAACATCAATCAGTTACGATCGCAGTGTGCACGGAATCATCGAGACTGGTTCGTGGACCAAAGGAAACGAGTCGCCTGGTCAGATGAATAACATTTCTTGTCGACGGTCGTGTCTGGATAGACCCTCATCCAGACAAACAGCTGCTCGAACCGTGCACTGCCCTACAGAAGCAGGATTAAACTGGGGGGGGGGGGGGGGGGGGGGTAATCTGTGCTTCCATGGGACCTGTGGTAGTGATCTGAGGTATCATGAGTACTATGGACGGCGTGAACGTTACTGCGGACTAACTGCATGCCCGAATGCTCGGTTTCTGCCCTGAAGGAGACGGCTCTCCCAACAAGATAACGTTGGTGCCACATGACCATAATCGTGCTACAGCGTTAACTTATTGTCGATCGAATTCATCTGTTCTCAACCCGGCGGAACACGCCTGTAACGTTAGCGGCGCCTTCACCGAGCCCACAAACCATCGTTCTGTAATTGACAGTAATTTCATGGAGTGTGTGTTGACATGCTGGTGCCCCATACCTCCGGAAACCTACCAAGAGATTGTGGAGCACTTGTCACGCAGCCGGCCGCTGTGACCGAGCGGTTCTAGGCGCTTCAGTCCGGAACCGCGCTGCTGCTAGTCGCAGGTTCGAATCCTGCCTCGGGCATGGATGTGTGTGATATCCTTGGGTTAGTTAGGTTTAAGTAGTTCTAAGTGTAGGGGACTGGTGACCTCAGACGTTAAGTCCCATAGCGCTTAGAGCCCCCCCATCCCCCCCCCCCCCCCCCCCCAGTATAGCCGCTGGTCATAACGTTGTGTTTAATCAGTGTATCTGAAGATGCGAAAGTAGACTGGCTACTGTCACATGGTTGCCGTCGCTGCGGGGTCAGTTCAACTTTGCGTTGTTGAGCCGTTCTTACATTGCATTCGGTAAACCCACATACAAAGTGCATATCGGCCCTCTGTTCATCAGTAAAGCTGTCCATGCTGCTGTGTATCTGTGTTAACCTGGAACATTACACAGTACGTAGTACAGAATACTAACTTGAGGATGAAGAATAATTGTTGTCAACAGCGAATAACTTTAATCAATGGAACAATTATGTTTCCAAACAAGACACACAGCAGATTGCGTCTGCTATGTACTGCTATGCGGATATTTTCATTATAGTACAGAAATCAAACGGGATGCAATCATTCCGTGACGAGCCACCGGAGACGGCGGGTCCCCTGTACGAAAACAGTCGGAAAACATCTCTGAACAAACTCCGAAAGTATGCCGGGGGAGTTCAAAGTCACCCTGTATATACACTACTGGTCATTAAGATTGCTACACCACGAAGATGACGTGCTACAGACGCGAAATTTAACCGACAGGAAGAAGACGCTGTGATATGCAAATGATTAGCTTTTCAAAGCATTCACACAAGGCTGGCGCCGGTGGCGACACCTACAACGTGCTGACATGAGGAAAGTTTCCAACCGATTTCTCATACACAAACACCAGTTGACCGGCGTTGCCTGGTGAAACGTTGTTGTGATGCCTCGTGTAAGGAGGAGAAATGCGTGCAATCACGTTATCACGTTTCCGACTTTGATAAATGTCGGACTGTAGCCTATCGCGATTGCGCTTTATCGTATCGTGATATTGCTGCTCGCGTTGGTCGAGATCCAATGTCTGTTAGCAGAATATGGAATCGGTGGATTCAGGAGGGTAATACGGAACGCCGTGCTGTACCGCAACGGCCTCGTATCACTAGCAGTCGAGATGAGTGGCATCTTACCAGCATGGCTGTAACGGATCGTGCAGCCACGTCTCGATCCCTTAGTGAACAGATGGGGACGTTTGCACGACAACAACCATCTGCACGAACAGTGCGACGACGTTTGCAGCAGCATGGACTATCAACTCGGAGACCATGGCTGCGGTTACCCTTGGCGCTGCATCACAGACAGGAGTGCCTGCGATGGTGTACTCAACGACGAACCTGGGTGCACGAATGGCAAAACGTCACATTCTCGGATGAATCCAGGATCTGTTTACAGCATCATGATGGTCGCATCCGTGTTTGGCGACATCGCGGTGAACGCACATTGGAAGCGTGTATTGTCATCGCCATACTGGCGTATCACCCGGCGTGATGGTATGGGGTGCCATTGGTTACACGTCTCGGTCACCTCTTGTTCGCATTGACGGCACTTTGAACAGTGGACATTACATTTCAGATGTGTTACGACCCGTGGCTCTACCCTTCATTCGATCCCTGTGAAACCCTACATTTCAGCAGGATAACGCACGACCGCATGTTGCAGGTCCTGTACGGTCATTTGTGGATACAGGAAATGTTCGACTGCTGCCCTGGCCAGCACATACTCCATATCTCTCACCAATTGAAAACGTCTGGTCAATGGTGGCCGAGCAACTGGCTCGTCACAATACGCCAGTCACTACTCTTGATGAACTGTGGTATCGTGTTGAAGCTGCATGGGCAGCTGTACCTGTACACGCCATCCAAGCTCTGTTTGACTTAATGTCTAGGTGTATCAAGGCCGTTATTATGGCCAGAGGTGGTTGTTCTGGGTACTGGTTTCTCAGGATCTACACATCCAAACCGCGTGAAAATGTAATCACATGTCAGTTATAGTATAATATATTTATCCAATAAATACCCGTTTATCGTCTGTATTTCTTCTTGGTGTAGCAATTTTAATGGCCAGTAGTGTACAAGGTGTAAAAAGAAAAAAAAATTTCATTCTTGAGTGGTGGTAGTACAGAAAAAACAAGAAAAAAAATTCAATAAACATCGGCTATAAAATGCATACCTTAAGAGATGCAATGAACAGACGGAACATCGTGACCACTGACCTACTATGGATATAAACCCGTCCAGGCGACAGCAACATCAGCTGGTGAGGAATGACTGCTAGCCAGACACACGCACTGTGCATTTAGTATCAGTGAGCTTGCTGTCCGTGTGTAGAATGGGGATGGCGCGCTATCTATGTAAGATCGACCGAGGGCAGTTTTTGGTGGCCCTGAGGCTCGGCACGAGTATTTCGGAAACTGCATGACTTGTCGGGTGTTCAAGGAGTGCTACGGTGAGTGTCTTAAACTGCGTGGTGAAACCACGTCCAGACGTCGTCTGGTTGGTCGGCCACCCCTCATTACAGATGTCGGACGCCATAGGCTGGGCAGACTGGTAAAACAGGGCAGGCATCTAACTGTGGCGAAACTAACAGCAGACTTTAATGCTGGGCAGAGTACAAGTGTGTCTGAACACACAGGGCAGCGAACACTCCTAACGATAGGCTTTCGCAGCCGACGACGCGTGCATTTGCCAATGTTAACACCACATCGGCAACCACGACTGAAATGGGCACGTGACCATCGGTACTGGACGCTGGCGCAGTGGCAGAGCGTTGCATGTTCTGATGGATCCTGATACGTTCATCATCATACCGATGGAAGGGCGCGAATCCGTAGTCTTCAAGGGCAAAATGGTTCAAATTGCTCTGAGCACTATGGGACTTAACATCTGAGGTCATCAGTCCCCTAGAACTTAGAACTACTTAAACCTAACTAACCTAAGGACATCACACACAACCAAGCCCGAGGCAGGATTCGAACCTGCGACCGTAGCGGTCGCGCGGTTCCAAACTCTGAAGCGCCTAGAACCGCTCGGCCACCACTCTTCAAGCGCAACAGCTCCTTAACGCCTCTATTGCAGGACGGAGACAAGCTGGCGATGGCTTAATGCTTCCATGCCACGACGCGTCGCCACTGTTATGCGTGCCAGAGGTGGACATACCGGCTATTAGATAGGTGGTCCACATGTTCTGGCTGATCAGCGTATGAGGACCTGTTCATTTTTGCTACCCTGAAACGCATCTCTTCTCCCATAAGCTCTTTGCTATTACGAACGACTTACAGTATGCAGTAAACAAACGAAAATACATTCATGCGTCCACGGATACAACATGCAGTAAACATCTATTAATGTTGGTTTAAACGCTCATCTTTTAACGCTCTACTTATACAAGATGACTCCGAAATCCGCCGACAAAATTTCGAATTTTTCTGAGTGCTTCAATATCGGCGACCGTCGGTCTCTGGTGGCTCATCACAAAGTTTGATTTCTGTGCTGGACTGAAAATAGGGAAGATCAGCAAGTGCACGTAGCTCTTGAGGTATGCGCTTTAACCGACCGGTTTACTTTACGCTTGTTTCTTGTTTTGGTCCATACTGCCGCCTCTAAAAACGTAGAATACCTATTTTTAGTACCCTCTATACAGGACTGCTGATAGGCAGATACAGGGAAAACTGTTGGCGACAGTTTGTGGCATGCTATTGGCTGCTCTACCGCTGGGCGTTCATCACGAGTTATTGGAATAACTGATGGTGGCAGTGATTTTCAGAAAGTGACGTACGAGCCGGGTACCGTTTCTCGGTTTAGCATTGTGGCTCGGAGTAGCGGGAAGCACTAGCAGTAAGCGCGTCCGAGGCTGCCGGCTTCAGATCCAGGCTCCGTCTGGCCGGCGGGGAAACACAGTGCGGCCACCTTTCCGGGTCACGAAAAGAAAGTGAACGTTCCCAGAAGGCACGCCGGTGCCTCCGGCTGCTGCGTCAGCCACGCAAACTTGCAGTTTCGTCACAGCTTGCAAACCAGCGAGGCACCACCGTGCGCCGTGCGCCGTGGAAACCGGTACACGTGCGTGTTGGAGCTGAGCGATGTGCGCACGGGAGGCGACCTCTTGCTCCAGACAGGGCTTCCCCTTCGCTTGCGATGCTGTGGGGGATTGCAGTGGACTCCAGCAAAAAACGTTCTTGGCGCAACGTTTGAATTGTAACAAAGTGGAATGGCACCATTTGCTTACCATACCAGTCCTAACATCAATAGATTTTCTTTCTTTTATGCTCTCTATTCCATACGTAAAACAAGCAATGTGAATGTAAGAAATCTCAGCATCGTCAGCACGCCCCCTTGTGGTGTACTCCGGGTATTGCTAAAGAGCTGATAACAAAAGTTGTGACACAATCCACAATCTTCGGATCTCCTTGCTAAAGCACGTGACAGCACATGATACCTCACACACATTGAATTTAACTGGCCTTTCTCCGGGCGAATCAAAATTTACAAAGTAAATAAGTATTTTTTATTTATCCGTAACAATTTTCCACGCAAAAATGCGAACATGGATTTTCTTGAATTACAGCGCCAACTACCAAGAATCAAAACAAATGTTTAAGATAAAATGTACGTAGTTTTTTTATGTATAATCTCATTCTGCAATAAAAAATGGGGGTTCCCATTTGAAACTTTTAAGTTGCCTCCCGCCCCAACCCCAGGGGGCTTAGGTGGCGGGCTAATTTTAGCACCAGCAGATGTCCCCCCTCGAAAATAATCAACTTTGGACTCTACACATTTTTTCGTGTGAAGCCTATTTTTCGAATTACTCTGGTTTGTCAACTTAAAATTTACGCCCTATATACGTGTTGCTGACAGCAGAGTCGTATTCTGCCTCATGAATATCTCTGTATTTGAATATGCATGCCTAAATCAGTTTCTTTGGCGCTTCGGTGTATAAAAAAAAACACTAAATCTCCAACGTTTCTGAAACGAAATTCTGTCTCTAAATAGAGACAAAGGAATTCTGGTCGTTTGTAACCAGCTCCAGTAAAGAGGAGTTACTAAACATGATTATCCGAAATTGTTTCACCACAGAAGAGGCAGTAAATATTCCAGAATTCGAATCAAGAACAGCTGGCAACTTGAGTCATTTGTAAGCAGAACCCACAGTGTATCGAATCAACGGAATCCGCTTAATAATGACAAGTATTCAGGTCCAGACTGTACACCAGTTGGATGCCTTTCAGAATAGGCTGATCAAGCAGCTCCATATTTAGCAGTCACACACTGATTATCCAAAAATATTATCATCACCTGCTTAACGCCAAGTTCGTCCAATTTTGGGAAGCAATACAACAGCGGTTCACGTAGGCATGCACTTGACAAGCGCATGAATATTTCGAGCAGCCATTAGCTTGAATGACGCCGTATCTGGTCACGATTATCGCCCTGGTTTAATAAGTAGGACGATTCATCCGGCTACACGTTTCCACCCACTCACGGCCCATCTCGATGATCCTGTTCTCACTGCAGTCGTAATTAAGTGTCGGTGGATCAACCTGGGATCATGTGGGGACGTCCAAGATCTCGTCCGCTACTCGTAGTTTCGTCTGTCCTTCAATCACTTTCAGTGGATTCTCACAACAGAAGCACGCTAGCAACCAATCACCATTGACGTTTCTGAGCTGCGTTCCTAGGCGTCGGGCGCTAACTATCTGCCTTTTTGTGAAATTCGCTTATGAATTTCCTCTTTGGTCTCAGTAGCGTCATAATAATGATGCTCTATTCGGCCACGGATCTTCACGGAGTGCGCACGATTATCCGGTTATTTCTGGAGTTCAGTGATTCCCCATTCGTATCTGTTCACTTTATACAGTCTTTTCTGTTGCCGCGTCACGTCTGCAAGGCCACCAGGCGATATTCAGCCTTGCGATGGGCAGTGGTCATAATGCTTTGCCTCATCAGTGTAGGTGATACCTGTTAATCGTACACCATGTACTAAGCTCAAACACTATGATAGTCCTCAAGAAAAAGATCCTTTTTCTCAATGAATCAGAATGGAGTCAAGGAACACAACTTGACCGAAAATATCAAATGCAGATGAACAGATAGGTTAAGTCTTCCAAGATTTCCGAAAGACATTAGACACTATAAAACATCTTCGACTCATAACCAAAGTACGATCATACGTAGTTTTCTTTTTTTCTTTTTTTTCAGATACAGGGATGGTTCGATGGGTTTTTGGTACATTCAAGTTCACCTCCGATTTTTTTCTCAGGAGCTAGTTACACAAAAACTGGGAAACGTCTGTCATTTGTCCATGTAATCTCCCAGCAGGCGTACACATTTACACAACATGATTCCATGTTTATTGCGAACGCTTCTTTAGGAGTCTGGTTGCACTGGAAAACCGCTGATGCAATTGCAGCAAGGCTAGTGAATGTGCAGGATTGAAAAACGGCATCTATGCCTCATTTATTGCCACAATCGATGAAGAGAAAGTCCCATTCATGCCGTCATCAAGCGTCAACACTGAATGGCAATGTGCCACATGCACAGCTTTGTAGTCGTCCGTCAGCATTCATGGCACCCACCTGGAGGATACTTTTAGCACTTTCAGGTGTTCATGCTGGAATGTGCTGACAGATGCCACGGAAATGCCAACTTTGGAGGCAGCGTGTTCCACACGTATTCGGCGATCCTACAAAACATCTTTCTACACTCGCTTGATCACAATGTTAGACCGGCTTGTGTGAGGTGGCGATTGTTTCGGTTTTGTTGGCATATGACGTTCTGTCTCCTTTGAACTGAAGGCTTATTAGACACATCCATGACACCATCACCGCATGTCTCACTCAATATCTAAATATCAATATTTAAATCGGTGTCATACCACACAAATGGAGAAAACGAATGTTTACACGCTTTTCTTGAAATGATGTCAATATTTTAAGTATCAAAAACAGTCCTCACGATCGCTGCTACCATTAGTAGAGTTCTGCGTGTCGTACAGCTCTGCAACGCCTGTCACGCATTCACAAGGACTCCATACGTGTTTTAAAACAAACCGCATCTTTCTACCTGTTTTCCAGCTCTATGAAAAGATGGAGGTTTTATAACTAAAAAGTACCTCGTAAAATCTCCTGCTTTAAGCTCGACAGCGAATGATCAACAGAAAGAGAATTAACATCGTCTGTGCTCTAAGGAAAGGAAACTGGATTTCTAATGTTTCCAGTATACATAAACGATTTATCGGATATGAACAGAACTATCTGATTGTTGGTTTATGATGCAGTTGCGTAGGTGAAAGTGTAAACCTTGGACGATCAAGGGAAACTTAGAGACTTGGACGAAATTTTCCCACGTGTTATTAACGGTAGCTCTCCCTAAATGAAGGTGAATGCATCATAACGCTAATAAGGAGGGGAAGAACCGGGCAGTATCCAATTAGTTGTGACGAACTTACAGAGCATGTCTCATCGTATAAATAGTGATGACATAAAATGGGGCGATCACGTGCACTCTATTGTAGGGAAGTCGAATGGAGGATATAGATTTCTTGCAAGTTTTCTGAGAAAGTGAGATACAATTGTAAAGGACATCGCATACAAGAGGCTAGTGCGACCAATTCTAGAGTACTGTTGAAACGTTTGGCGTCCTTACCATTACGCGTGATAGCAGATGATAAAAAAATTCAGGAATGCGCTTCTAGGATCCTAATAGGTCAGCGTACACCACACGGAGGTGTAACACAGACGATCGCGAAATTTAGGGGGCAATCTCTGGAAGAAATGCGAATCGTTCTCATAGAAACCGGTTGGGTAAATTTAGTGAATCAGTGCTCTAGAAGGAATGCGATATAATTCTGCTACAGCCATCACAGGAATCACGAAAATTTGACACCTTAAGAAGAGCAGAGCGGCATACAGCCAGTGATTTTTCTGTCGCTCGGTCCGTTACTGTAGTAGTTCTGATTTAATTTCCTCAATTTTATGTTCACTTTATTCCGGTACCAACTCATCATTGTAGCTCCTGTTTTATTGCTCAAGAAAAAAAAGTTAGAAATCCGGAACAATGTATCGTAACATGCAAAATTGTAAAATGTACGACCTGCTTTTTAAAATAGGCAGCAAGTCTTTCAATAGGCAATAAATGAAATGAAATGAAATGTGGAGAGGCATACATCGGTGAGACTGGCCGGCTAATAATACCAACGCGCATTCGGGAACACGAACGCTATATTCGTATAGGGCAACAAAACAAATCTGCAGTGGTAGAACATCAGCAAGACTGCGGAAAAAAAATAAAATTCAGCGAAGACTGTCTGTTGGCCAAGCAGCCGGTTATGGGGAAACGCAAAATTAGAGAGGCAATCGAATTACTTAAATACCCTAACAACATGAATAGAGAGGATGGACTCAGGCTTGCCCCATCTTGGCTGCCAGCAATCAGAGCCCAACAGACCGCACTTTCAACACGAGGCACGAGCACTACCGGCCTGTAACTGCCGCCGCGCGACCGACGTCCGGCATTTGGTAAACCAAGAAAGGGGGCCAGGGTTCGATTCCCGGCAAGGGACTGGGTGTTGTGTGTCCTTCATCATTATTTACATCATCACTGACACACAAGTCGCCAAAGTGGCGACTAAAAATACTTGCAAACCGGCGGCCGAACCCCGAAGGGGGTATCCGGGCCAATACATGCCATTCGATCATTTCATTTTTGCGGGATCAATATGTTATCTTTGATTTCGGCAGTGTTAGTGATAGAATGAGGCCGGATGCGCTTCCTTTCGAGCAGAAAGAAACTATGACGGAAATAATGTAACATTCAAGAGTGGGATTAAAATGCAGAGTGAAAGGATATCAGTGAGATTCCCTTATGGCATGGCTATCCTCAGCGAAAATGAAGAAAATTTACAGGATCTGTTGAACGGAATGAACAGTGTGTTCAGACAGGGTATGGACTGAGAGAAAATCGGAAAAAGACGAAAGTAGCAAAAATGAGAATAGTGAAAAACTGAACATAAAAACTTGTGATAACGAAGTTAAGTAATTGTGCTACCTTGGAAGCAAAATAACGCATAATGGATGGAGGAAGGAGGAAATAAAAAGCAGACTAGCACAGGCAAAGAGGGCACTCCTGTCCAAGATAAGCCCACTGGTATCAAACATAGGCCTCAGTTTGAGGGTGAAATTTCTAAGAACATACGTTTGGAGCATGGCGTTGTATGGTAGTGAATCATGGACAGTGAAAAAACTGGAACAGAAGAAGCATTTGAGATGTGGTGCTACAGCAGAATGTTGAAAATTAGGTGGACTGGTAAGATAAAGAATGAGAAGGTTCTTACAGAACAGGTGGAGAAAACAACGTATGGAAATACCGACAAAAAGAAGGGATAGGATGGTAGGACATATGTTGAGACATCAGGGAATGACTTCCATAGTACTAGAGGGAGCTGTAAGGGTAAAAACTGTAGAGGAAGTCAGAGATTGGAATACATATAGAAAATAGTTGAGGACGTAGGTTGCGAGTGCTACCCTGAGATGGAAAGGTTGGCGCAGCAGAGGAATTCGTGGCGGACCACAACAAACCAGTCAGAAAACTGATGACTCAAAAAAAAGTCATGTTACTGAGGAGGGACGTTGGTATTCACCTAGTCGGATGTGGGAAACCGCATGAAAACCACATCCAGGCTGGCCAGCACAGCGGCACCCGTCGCTAATCAACCGGTCGGATTCCATACAAGGCTGGAGTACCTCCCCGAATCCCAGAAGTGGCTTGTTAAGTGGCCGGCTACCCGGGCACATCATTATTCCATACGACATAATTTAGTAAAAATAGGCAAAATATGTTAACTTACTGATTTATCTCTCTCCAAAATGAGCAATGATTCGAAGTGGAAAGGTGGAAATTGGAAAATTGTGGTAAGGTCTTACGGGACCAAACTGCTGAGTGTATCGGTCCCTAAGCGTACACAGTACTTAAGCTAACTTAAACTAACCTGTTCTAAGGACGACTCGACACACACACACACACACACACACACACACACACACACACACACACACACATACATACACACACACGCCCGAGGGAGGAATCGAACCTCCGACTGGGGAAGCCGTGGAAAGGTGGATAAACTACTTTACGACTCTAATCACATGGCGTTCTGGATACGTGACTTAATATCAGGGAGGTCACAGTGTGTAGTAATTTACGAAAAGTCATCAAGTGATACCTAGCGCTCACCAAGGAAGTATTACTAGCGCTCTGTTGTTTCTAGTCGATAAAGGGTGATTCACGAAGATTGCAAATGTTTTAATATGTCGTTCTACAGGTACAACTAAAGAAAAAAGTCCATACAAACATATGTCCGCAAATGTTTATTTACGGAGTTACGGCTGATAAAAGATTTCGCCTGAAATTTAGCAACTTCGCTAATATGAAGCCATTGTAAAACTGTACGAGGTTAAAGTAGAGCACGATTTCCATTTATTTTGTTGTTGTTTTGTTATTGATCTGGCGAATCTAGTAAAACATTTCCCAGACGTGTATCTGCAGTAGTTTTACACAACATCCAGAGAAGCAAAGACGCAATTTCGTAAAATTTTTAATTTATTGGCTACTTGGCCCAATTTGTTTTTTAAATTCCAGGTAATTGCACAAAGTTTTCAACAGAAGTTGTAGAGAATTTAATTTTGGAAAAATGGTTGTAATATCGTTAGCTGAAACTGTATGAATGCGTTAGATAATCTGCTTTTATTAATACCATAGCACACGTGAATTCATGTTAAACCGGAAAAACAAAGCTTTCGCTGAACAGAAAACTAACTCGTTTCAGGGTTAGGAAATGATTGAAACAATTCACTAACTGTTGCCAACAATGAGATAAAAATTTACACATTCTTAATGAATATTAAACAAATTTACTTGTAAAACAATCTTTGCTTCTCTGGATGTTCTGGGAAACAACTGCAGATGCACGTCTGCGACAAGTTTTATTAGATTCACCAGACCAATAACTACAAAGTAAATGGAAATCATGCTTTACTTTAACCTCGTGTAGTTTCGCAATGGCTTCATTTTAGCGAAGTTGCTAAATTTCTGGCAAAATCTTTTATTAGCCGTAACTGCGTAACTAAACATTTGCGGAGCTGTGTTTATACGAGCTTTTTTCTTTATTTTTACTTGTAGAAGAACATATTAAAATATTTGCGTATCTTCGGAATCACCCTGTATAAATGGTTCAGGAAACAATCTGAGCAAACATCTTAATTGTTTACAATCATCAGAATATCTCAACCAAACGCAAAATCATTTAAACAAGATCTCTGTATGGTGCGAAACGTGGCAATTGACCCTAAATAATGTAAAGTGTTAGGTCATCTACATGAATAATAAAAGGAATCTGTAAGATGTCGATTACATGATAAATCATAAAAATCTAAAGACTGTCAGTTCAACTAAATACCTAGGAATAACAATTACGAACGATGTTACTTATAATCCGTCTTGATTGCAAATTTTTTATTCACATGACCGGTTTCGGTTCATTCAGAACCATCTTCAGATCTGATATTTCAGTTACAGGAGTAACCCGTCCAAATCCAGCAACTTTCGCATGCAGCATGTAAAAGTTGCTGAATTTGGACGGGTTACTCCTGTAACTGAAATATCAGATCTGAAGATGGTTCTGAATGAACCGAAACCGGTCATATGAATAACAAATTTGCAATCAAGACGGATTATAAGTAACATTATAAAATCACTGATTGCTGTTATCCCATCAGACATTATGTCTGTTTTTGCAAAATTACGAACAACTTAAACTGAAGCGAACAGAAAAGTGCGTTTTATTGGTAGAACACTTAGAACATGAGACAGGTATAATAAAGTGACTGCCTACTCTACACTTGTGTAGGATTGAAAAATCTATTTTTTCAGTTCAAACTGTCGTAAATGTGTGTACCTAAAAATTCTAAACTTTCCATATTAGTTATTACTTCCACACCATATGTTACATTTGACTTTGGTGCAGTGCCTCTATATGTGCGAAACTGAGTATATTCTGTCCTTTTGAAATTGAGAGTGAGATGATTTGCAGAAAACCACCCAATAATACTTTTAATAACATTATTTGCAATTTTTTGAGGAGTATACACTGATCAGCCAGAACATCATGACCACCCACTTAATAGCCTGTATGTCAAACTTCGTCACGGAAAACAGCGGCGACGAGTCGTGGCGTGGAAGCAGTGAGGCCTTGGTAGGTTTGTGGACAGAGTTGACATTATATCTGCCCAAACGTCGCCTAATTCCCGTACATTCCGGAGAGAAGGTCAGTGAGCTTTGACACCTCCTTCAGTCAAAGCCCAGATGTGTCCCATCGCGTTCAGATCTGGTGAGTTGGGTAGCCATCGCAACAACAGGAACTTGCCTCAGTGTTCCTTGAACCAGTCCATCACACTCCTGGCCTTGTGACATGACGCATTATTTTTGTTGGAAAATGCCACTGCCTTCGGGAAACGTGATCGTCATGAATAGGTTTACTTGGTCTGCAGCCAGTGTACGCACATGAATGCTCCCCAGAGCATAATGGAGCAGCCGCCAGCTTGTCATTGTCCCACAGTACAGGTACCAAGGAGCTGTTCCCCTGGAAGGCGACGGATTCGCGCCCTCCCATCGGCATCGGGATTCATCAGACCATACAACACTCTGTCAGTGTGCCAACGCCCAGTATCGATGGTCACGTGCCCATTTCATTTGTAACTGCCGATGTCTTGGTGTTAACATTTGGGCATGCAAGGGCCGTCGGTTGTGGAGGCCCATCGTTAGGAGTGTTCGGTGCACTGTTTGTTGTACTCTGCCCAGCATTAACGTGTGATGTTTGTTCCATCACAGTTCGCCGCCTTCATGTTTTACCAATTTTTGACCAATTTTACCGATTTGCAGCAGGTTTTTGGAACATATACTGTATTGGAGCATTATGAAGTACCTCGAAGAAAACGATTTATTGACACATAGCACGGAAGCAGGAAATATCGTTTTTGTGAAACACAACTAGCTCTTTATACTCATGAAGTAATAAGCGCTATCGACAGGAGATGTCAAATTTATTCCATATTTTTAGATTGCCAGAAGGTTTTCGACACCGTTCCTCACAAGCGTCTTCTAACCAAACTGCGTGTCTACGGAGTATCGCCTCAGTTGTGCGACTGGATTCGTGATTTGCTGTCAGAAAGGTCACAGTTCGTAGTAAAGGACGGAAAGTCATCGAGTAAAACAGAAGTAATATCCGGCGTTCCCCAAGAAAGTGTTATAGGTCCGCTATTGTTCCTCATCTGTATCAACGACATAGGAGGACAATCTGAGTAGCTGTCTCAGACTGTTTTCAGATATTGCTGTCATTTACCGCCTTTTAAAGTCATCAGACGATCAAAACGACTTGCAAAATGGTTTAGGTAAGATATCTGTATGGTGCGAAAAGTGGCAAATGACCTTGAATAAAGAAAAGTGTGAAGTTATTCACATGAGTACTAAAAGAAATCAGCTAAATCTCGATTACGCAATAAGTCACATAAATCTGAAGGCTGTAAATTCAGCTAAATACTTAGGGATTACAATTACAAATAACCTAAACTGGAACGATCACATAGATAATATTGTGGGTAGAGCAAACTAAAGACTGCGATTCATTGGCAGAACACATAGAAGGTGCAACAGGTCTACTAAAGAGACTGCTTACACCACGTTTGTCCGCCATATTCTGGAGTATTGCTGTGCGGTGTGGGATTCGCATCAGGTGGGACTGACGGATGACATCGAAAAAGTACAAAGAAGGGTAGCTCGTTTTGTATTATCGCGAAATAGAGGAGATAGTGTCACAGACATGATACGTCAATTGGAGTGGGAATCATTATATAAAGGCATTTTTCGTTGCGACGGGATCTTTTCATGAAATTTCAATCACCAGTTTTCTCCTCCGATTGCGGAAACATTGTTGGCACCCACCTACATAGGGAGAAATGATCATCACGATAAAATAAGAGAAATCAGGGCTCGCACAGAGAAATTCAAGTGCTCGTTTTTCCCGCGTGCCGTTCGAGAGTGGAACGGTAGAGAGACAGTTTGAAGGTGGTTCATTGAACACTCTGCCAGGCACTTTATTGTGAACAGCAGAGTAATCACGTAGATGTAGATGCCCAGCCTACAACGTACCACATCTGTAATATGGGGCAGCCGCCCAGTTCCAGAACGTCTGGACGTGGTTTCACCTTGATTTCAGCACGTGTTGAAGACACATACCACCCGACGAGACGCGCAGTTTCCGAAGTGCTTGTGTCGAGCCTCAGGGTCATTACTGTGGTGTCACCGCCAGACACCACACTTGCTAGGTGGTAGCTTTAAATCGGCCGCGGTCCATTAGTACATGTCGGACCCGCGTGTCGCCACTTTCAGTGATAGCAGACCGAGCGCCACCACACGGCAGGTCTAGAGAGACGTACTAGCACTCGCCCCAGTTGTACGGACGACGTAGCTAGCGATGCACACTGACGAAGCCTCGCTCATTTGCAGAGCAGATAGTTAGAATAGCCTTCAGCTAAGTCAATGGCTACGACCTAGCAAGGCGCCATTAGCAGTATATTGTCTGAAACTATAGTCTCACTTGTATCGTCAATAGCGATGTACCAACGATGGATTAAAGTTAAGTATTCCAGAAGCTACGTACTTTTCTTTATAGCATTCATTACGTATCCTGATTCAGACCTCACGCCATCCTGCGTGAACTTATAGCGTGTATTTCGGTCTCCTCAAACCACAATGTGTTGGCACTTCTGTCGACACATCAATTACAACGTGCCCTCGGCCGAACTCAAGATAGATCGCGCGGCTTCCCTATTCTACACACGGACAGCACGGTCATTGTTACTACACGCACCTTGCGTGCATTCCTCTCTAGGCGACTCTGCTGTCGCCTGGACGGGTTTATATCGATAATAGATCGGTGGTCACAATGTTCTGGCCGATCAGTGCATATGTAAATATACCATCTCCGTCTGCAGAGCGCTGAAGAGAAAAAACTGCACAAGTACGCTCTCTGCAGCGCTTTTTTCACACCCTCCGGCAGCTGAGACTGGACAGAATGTGAGGAAACAATGAGGTTGACTTATCGGTTCCGAAAGCCGCCTGACACACAGTTAAAATGCTTATCTTAGCGGCTCCCGGAAAACGTAATCCGGGAAACCTAGTGACGTCCGGAAAGGTTCTGTCGCCACTGATTCATCCCTCGGGTCTCCCCAAGGGGCTGGAGATGGCGGTGCCAGCACAACGGAGCAGCCACTAGCCGACAGCTCGTGCGGAACCGGCCCCTAACGTTGCACGTGATCGCCGATAGGCGATAGCGCCGCTCGCTATTGTTCTATGCCGCCAGTGAGCAGTTCGCTGACTACTTGCTGACCTTCGCCGAGCTTACTGTCCGGCCACGGACGCTTCTCATGGTCATCTGTTCCACTGTGCAGTTTCATTTAGTTCTATTTATCCTTTCGCTTAAAAAAACTGTTTCTCACTTCAGCTTTCGACTTCTAGAAAGCCGCTCAAACGAGAAGTTTTGCACCACAAGCTGTAAACTTGTGTGTGCTTAGATTCAAGGGGAGCAAATAATGAAAGAAGCAGCCTTATGAAACTGAAAAATAACTTTTACTACGAAATAAAAGTAACAATAAAAATAGAATGCTTTCACGAGCGGATGACACGCTGCTAGTCAAGCTTTCAGCGTGTAATATCGTGATCCACGAAACTCATCGCTTCGTAACGTTTCGTCCAGAACTGCGCTGAATATCTTCAGAGGCGTTGCCGACGAGACTCGGCAAGAGTCAGCTGAGCAACAACGCCTCTGAAGATGTCCAGCGCAGTTCTGGACGAAACGTTAGGAACAGAAGGGTTTCGTGGACCGCGACCTTATACCTGGAAAGTAGCAGCAGCAACAACAACAACGACAACAATAATAAGTGAACTAAGCGCAGTTTGTTAGAAAGATTACATCTACATACAAGTCTGTATTCCACAAGCTACCTTACGGGGTATGGCGGAGGGTGTTTCTTGCACCATTATCTGATTCCCCCTTGCCTGTCTTTCTTTTCTTTCTTTTCGTTCTTTTGCTTGCGCCGTTTTTCCCGCGGATACGCAGGGTCGGCATGGTTAATCGGATGTGGCAATGTTAGTTGAAGGGCTGGCCAGATGCCCTTCCTGCCGCCACCCCGTACCCCCCGTGAAGGAATTAGTGTACCTCAACTGTCTGCGACTAGTGTAATCCATTGAATAGTGCGAAACTGTTCAGATGTCTGCCAGCCGTGTAACTGAGGCGAGACGTGGGGACCAGCCCGGTATTCACCTATGGGGATGTGGAAAACCGCCTAAAAACCACATCCAGGCTGGCCGGCACACCGGCCCTCGTCGTTAGTCCGCCGGCCGGATTCGATCTGGGGCCGGCACGCCTACCCGAGTCCAGGAAGCAGCGCGCTAGCGCACTCGGCTAACCTTGATTCCCCCTTGCCTGTACCTTTCGCGAAAGGCGCGTGCGAAGAACTGTTGTCGATAACCCTCCACATTTGCTGTATTTTCTCGGTTTTTCTTGTTGTGATTATTTTGTAAGACACATGTGGAAGGAAGTAATTTGTTGCTCAACTCTCCACGGAACGTGCCCTAACAGTTTTTCAATAGTAAACCTCTCAGTGAAGCACAATTGCTCTCGAAGCGTCTGTCACTGGTGTTAGTTGAGGATCTCCGTAATGCTTTCACTATTGTTTTGTCACCAGTATTGTAATAGCACAGTAGCTGATTTCTGCGTCTATTTTATGCATCCTACTTTACTGTTATTTAGGTTCAGGTTCAAGTACCAGTCCCTGCAAAAACCATCGATCCCTGCAGATCTTCCTGTGATATTCTGCAGAATTCTGACATTCCTACCTTCTTGTAAACAGCTCTATCGTCTCCGAAAAATCTTAAAGACCATCCTACATTTTCTACTACGTCATTTATAAGAGGGTCTTTCCATAAGTCATTGCAACTGCGGTATGTCTTGCGATAACGCGACAACATGGGAAGTCCACGATGTGCACTGAACCGGTAAAGCCGGTTTGTATCTGAGTGCCGACACAGAATAGGGTTCCAGTACAGGAGGTCACGGCAAAAAATTGAAATGAAACACATGTATTGGCCGGCCGCTTTGGACGAGCGGTTCTAGGCGCTTGAGTCCGAAACCGCGCTGCTGATATGGTTGCAGGTTCGAATCCTGCCTCAGATGTTAAATTCCATAGTGTTTAAAGCCATTTGAACCACACGTATTGAAACTCCATGTAAACTTACCGTGCCCAAGTAAAAATGGAAAAAAAGTAATCAGAATAAACGACAGTCCTTCAGAACAGTCGCTCAGTACATCCACGTAGCGTCGCCAACGATGGGGAAGGTGTTGGATGCCTTTGGCATTGCCATCAATGTGTGCCACCTGTCGCCGAAATGCCGTGAGGATATCCGCCCTGTTTGCAAAGAGACTCCCACGCACTGGTTACTACAGCCATGGAATGAGGTCAAAGTCGTATAGACTAAGATCTGGTGAGTGGGGTGGATGGGTGGGTGGCTGGGTGGGTGGTTGAAGATGCATCTTATAGCACGGCCAAGCTCATACTGAATTTTTCAGACATTGGTACCGAATCGTCATTGTATGTGGTCTCAGTCTGTCGGTTGATTTAGATATTAAACTTCCTGGCAGATTAAAACTGTGTGCCGGACCGAGACTCGAACTCGGGACCTTTGCCTCTCGCGGACAAGTGCTCTACCAACTGAGCTACCCAAGTACGACTCACGCCCCGTCCTCATAGCTTCAATTCTGCGAGTACCTCGCCTCCTACCTTCCAAACTTCACAGAAGTTCTCCCGAGCACTTGCCCGCGAAAGGCAAAGGTCCCGAGTTCGAGTCTCGGTCAGGCACACAGTTTTAATCTGCCAGGAAGTTTCATATCAGCGCACACCCCGCTGTAGAGTGAAAATTTCATTCTGATTTAGATATTGTTTACATCTGACTTCCGAGTGTAAAATGATTCAAATGGCTCTGAGCACTATGAGACTTAACATCTGGGGTCATCAGTCCCCTAGACTTAGAACTATTTAAATCTAACTAACCTAAGGACATCACACATCCATGCCCAAAGCAGGATTCGAACCTGCGACCGTAGCAGCAGCGCGGTTCCGGACTGAAGCGCCTAGAACCGCTCGGCCACAACTGCCGGCTTTCGAATGTATTTATTGAGCTTACGGTGATGCCAGATATTTTCAAGACATACCACAGTTGCCATGATTTACAGAATGACCATCATATATTCTGTAATCAGTAACCGTCCTATCACACTTCTTATAGGTACTCCTGAAATTACCTTTACCTTTCAGATTAAGAGCATTGTGTTGAGTTCTCCCTGCAAGGCAATGCTGAATCCAGTCAGAGTCTGTTCCGATACTCGGTAAGTTTGTAAACGACAGTGAGGAACTGTATCAGATGCCTTCGCGGGGGGCCGGCCGGTGTGGCAGTGGGGCTCTAGGCGCTTCAGTCTGGAACCGCGTGACCGCTAGGGTCGCAGGTTCGAATCCAGCCTCGGACATGGATGTGTGTGATGTCCTTGGGTTAGTTAGGTTTAAGTAGTTCTAAGTTCTAGGGGACTGATGACCACAGATGTTAAGTACCATAGTGCTCAGAGCCATTTTTGAACCTTCGCGGGTCAAGGAACACAGCATCAAGTATACATCTTAGAACATCTGCGAAACCAAAATCTGATGCCGGGTAATATAAAACACCGTGTTGTGGATATATGAATTGTAGTATTAGTGCACCGTCCTTGCTAAGTCTACACGAAATGGAGGAGACGTTGCTCCTCAAGCCTTTCCCACCTTAAGTCATCCAGTGTGTGTGGAGAGACCCTGCGACAGTGCCCAGCAAGTTTCAACAAGAAATTTATTGCATAAGTTGACTAAATGGAGGAATCAGTTGAGGGGGCACACCCTGAGACATCAATAAAACGTCAGATTGGTAATGGATATATATATGAGGCGTGGGGAGAAGGTAAAAAATTCAGAAGGACGCCTTTTGGGTCAAACTGAAGCAGGTGACAGTGGTTCCACGACCGGTTCTATTGAGATACGGAACCAATGCTCGGAAATTCATATTTATTGTACTGTGGGCAGAGTACATCGCATAGCAACAACGTAGCTCACACTATCTCTTCAGAGCGATGGTCTCCACTCTCAATGCATGCACTGCAACGGTGCGTGCAGTCGGCCTGACTCTCGCAATTATCCCGAGTGTCTGTTGTACACTGGAACAGGCAGAGCACTTAAACAATGTACACCTCTGACCACCATTCACGTGTACTGTACCAACTTAGCTCATAGCAGGTGTGTCACGTGACGACCACATGCATCGTACCGACGCGTTGACCTGTACCACACGCCCACCACTATCCCTGTTGTCAGTTGTCCATTGCATCAGACAGCTTGTGATGCGTTCACGGCGCGCTGTGTTACTGCCTGTTTCCTGGTACAACAGATACCAGGTATCTTTGAAAGAGTGCAGCAGAACTTTGTGCACCTTTGCCATACATGTACTGAGACTGGCGGTCGTTACTATGATATACATTATTGTTATGCGGTGTACGCCGTGTAAGTCCGTAACACATTAAATATGCATTACCGACCATTGGTTCCCAATTTCAATATAATCGGTGAAAGTTGGACGTTAACACTTCTTTGCAAAGTTGACCAACGATTCTGCTGTAGTGTGCGTACACAAACTCTGAGTCTGACAAGGGGAGGCTGCCAATTGTGAAACTCAGATTCGGTTCATACTGCGCATAATAAAAGCTCATGGCCAGAGGTGTAATGTGCCAAAGCACCAAGATGCACTTCTCAGCCGTTGTCGAGAAAATCGACAGTTAAAAGAAACCGTTGCGGTGAGATACTCTCTACGATTAGTAATTTTCTGCAGCGTGGTGGTGCAGCGGTAAGCGCTCGGGTTCGTAATCCGAAGGTCGCCGGATCGAATCTCGCTCCATGCAACTTTTTTTTTAGTATTTGTTTTTTTGTAATTTATATATATATATATATATATATATATATATATATATATATATATATATATATATATATAATTCCCGGCAATCAGTTGCAACAATTATGCATATAATAAGTTGTTGAAAGTCGTTTAGTCGTGGAAAAACTGGCGACTTCGAACATCATTATGTTTTCCGCAAACAAAGTTGTATTTCAGAAATGTTATTAATTGTCTTCATAAGGTTAACCACTTACAGTTAACGGAAGACGTAGAAACGAATACGTATAGTGTAAGTCAAACGTTCGAATTAGAATAGAGACCCCACGAACACAAACTTGCTGTGGCAGGCATGAAATATAAACTCCGTTACTCACTCGTTACACTTGAAGGACATATGTTGAATGGGCCGAAACGAGCCGCCCCATAACAGCGTAGTTGCCTGCTAACTTCGAAAGAAGGTAGATGCGGTCCCTAGCGCAACTATAACATCGTCGAAAATCAGTGCGGACGGGACAGCTTTGGTACACCCTGTTAAACAAACGGAAAAAAATCCGAAGGTCGCCGGATCGAATCTCGCGCCATGCAATATTTTTTTATTACTAGTTTTTTGCAATTCAAATATATATATATCGACTCTCGCGCCATGCAATATTTTTTTATTATTAGTTTTTTGCAATTCAAATATATATATATAATATTGCATGGCGCAAGATTCGATCCGGCGACCTTCGGATTACGAACCCCAGCGCTTACCGCTGCGCTATGACGCTGTAGAAAATCATTAATCGTAGAGAGTATTTCACCGCAACGGTATCTTTTAACTGTCGATTTTCTCGACAACGGCTGAGAAGGGCATCTTGGTGCTTTGCCACATTACACCTCTGGCCATGAGCTTTTATTATGCGCAGTATGAATCGAATCTGAATTTCACAATCGGTGGCCTCCCCTTGTGACATGTTACTGCCGCGAATAGTGGAGAGCGAGCAGTTGTCGAAAGGAGTTGGAAGTGGTCGGATGCAGCGTGCAGTGGAAAGAAGCCGCGGAACGTGAGAGGTCGCAGCCTGCCGTGATCGTGCTAGTAGCGCCTGAGCAGACTTTGGTATTAGTTGAGGATTTTTGGTAACTTGCTTTTTTGCTGCTGGTAGTTGTTGGTTGCTTTTGCACTGGAGGAATTTTGTCAGATTTGTGAATGCATACACTGATAGTAATATTCGTATCTTTGTCGTGGCCAGAAACGTGTTTGTTGACTATAGACATTGTTGAGCAGTGTTCCGGCTCGCATTTATGCCATTGACAGGTTGGTGTCGTGTGTATGGATTGTGGCCTCCCGTTTCCTTAGTGCGTTCACTGGCGCCACCACGTTTGCGCGCTTTGTCTGTCCATTAGTGACAGCAGCGGCGTTTATAGATAGCGAGTACTGTGGTACTATCTTTTGAGCGACCTCAAGTATTTCTGGGTCGTCGTGTGTTGGAGTTGGGTTGGCACAGAGCAACAGAGAGGTCCGGCAGTGCGAGGACATGCCGGGACCGCTGGCGGCACGCAGGCATTGCTGGATCGAGGGGCTGTAGTTGCCAGGGCTGCAACCTCGTTGTCCACCAGACCCAGCACGTTGAGTGAACATTAATCCAGTAGTGAAACCTCCATTTTTGTGATCAGGCCGTTTGTCTGTGCGTTGCTGCTTGAGGATCGCCGACAGCAGCGGGTGGGGCGTGTCGAGTTGGCGGAATCTATTAGCCGTCTTCTACTGCCTATTATTAGTTTTTGAATTTGTGTTATTATTTGGTGGAGTGCGACCAGTGGTATTTTACTACCTAGTGGCCACTAACGCCCCAGTTACCTGCCCTGGAGGTTGGCGTATTTTTGCGACAGTGTACTTTTCCTCGTCTTGCTGATGCTGTCAGGCATGACATGTAGTTCGACAGCCTCCTTGATTGCGGTGTGAATTGTGGTTTCTTTTGTCTGCCTTGGTTGTAGTAGTTCCTTCTGCCTTTCGATGTTTTAAACTCCGGATTCTGAAGACGCAGTGCTGTCTGTCACTTCGCCCTTGCTTGAATTATTCCATCGTTGTACTGGTTATCACACATTAGGTGGATTTGGTAAGAGGATTGATCGGCGTTTAAACTGTCCCTAGTTTGAGTTGCCATTCTGTTAGGTGAGCATAACTCTTGGCTGCCTGTCTCACCGCTTATGCAGCTGTAGGGACTGTTCTCAGGTCGATCCTTGGAGCACTGTCTGTGGATCACTCCCTTCTTTATTTGGTCTGAGTGTGGCAATTGCTTAAAAGTAATATTTTGTTTAATTTATTCCTATTGCTTGTGGCCTTCAGCTGACAAATAATTTGAATTCTTTCTTAATAAGGCCTTGAGCTGTCAGTGTAGCTCGTGTTACAGTCAGTTTTTTTAAAAAATGATTGTTTTAAAAATTATTTTGGTATTTTCAACATGTAGTTGTCTTCCTCAACAGTAATTCAGGCCTTCAGCCGCTAATTGTTCTGAAGTACTACTGGTGGCTTTCATCCGGCAAATAATTTTGTATTCTTTCGTAATAAGGCCTTCAACCATCAGTCTAGCTTGTGTTACAGTCAATTTTTTTTTAAAATGATTGTTTTTTAAAAAAATATTTTCTTAAATAAAGTGTACGTGTTTACTCTGAAACCAAAGGTAAATGATTGGCCCCGTTCACACCTTTCCTGCTTTCCCTAAGTCCCACGTATCAATTGTGGAATAATTAAAAGTCTGTGTTAAGTTTGTCATTGTTTAAATAATGTACTGCAAATATAATAGGTTATAATCTTTATTGGTTTCTTTAATTTTTACACCTTTTAAGACTACATGACCAAATCCCTCCTTATCATTCACTTTCTGTGTGTATAAAGATATGGCAGTAGTTGTTGCAATTAATCCATCCATTGCTCTCTGCATGGATCGAAGTATTGCTATTGAAATATTCTAGCATGTTGCTGATCATGACGTTACACCGGCAAGACCAGGTAAGTTGTCTGATGCATACAGGAGCACTGCAGAACAGTTGTTAGGAGACGTTACAGAATATTTTAAAATTCGCAGTCAGAAACTTGAGAAGTAATTTCTTTATGATTTGTAGGAGGAGTAACTAATTTCTGTTTCTTTTGTTCCCAATCAGAATTCAATTATTCTCAGAGACGGAACGACACACACATATTTCCGTACACCTTCAAAAAAAATTACGAACGCATTTCGTCGGTTGTGGGCCCACTATCCCGTGTTTCATTTGACCCAAAAGGTTTGAGGCATCGTGTGTACTTCAGTAATAATGGAGACTTGAATAGGTTTGCACAGGGTAAGCTTGCGTACAGATTTGCACTACGCTAGTCTTCAGACTGGAGACCAGAACAACAACAGACTCATATCTGTTGCAGTACAAAGGTCTGCTACGTCGAGTTATAATGGTTTTGCTTAAAATACATCCTCTTATTCTCAGCAAAGCTATTGACTTTTCCAACTGTACCAGTTTTGTTGTACAATATGTGAAAATTCTAACTTTGTGTATATATAGGTGTTAGACAACTAACATGTCCACACACAATCTTAAAAACAACAAATCGTATGCAATAAGACACCCTTTGCAATCATACAATGACATTTAGTTTATTTTCACACAAAAATATGGCAATAATCAGCTTCCTAATTGGGAAATTAAGATTTCCAAATACCTTATGCACGTGCGCCCAGTCTTAAAGCACTAAAAAATGTCACTTGGTGGCGATTTTACTTCCATGATATATTGCGCAATTTTTTTTAAATTTGTTGTGCATCACGCAGGAAAGAAACATCAAATCTGAAATTTATTATGTACGTTCTTGTTATGATGACTGCACAGTTTGAATACAAAAGGTGTTTCAGAAACAGTCATCCAATTTCGAAGACTATTTCTCCTGCATGAGTGAAGACAGAAACTGAGGTAAATGTCACATATCGGAATTAATATACATTGGCGCCGGTTGTTCATGTGGTTTTAGCAGGGGTCTCACTGGTGCAGCTCGCCTAGAAAAGAGGGCTACAGGAATCCCATCGGCGAGAATTCATTGTATAACAGTAAGGAGTAGTACCGCACTACACGTAAGAGCATTTCTTAACAACGATGAATCGTATGTGGTGCAGAATCTCGCATTACACCACTGGCTCCCACGGTCGATCTCACGATGTTTGTTTTTTGTGGGTTAAGGGAAAAATTATGTTGAAGGAACAGGTCCATAAAGTGAAAGTCAGTCACCAGAGACTTAGGCGTCTTCTGAGCCTGAAGAGACTCGAAAAATACACTGAGGGAAAAAAAATCGAAACCGTGAAAAAGTAATTAACGTAGGATAGTGTAATTTCTGGAATACATTTATCTCGATAACATATTTAAGTGATAAACATTGCAAAATCACAGGTTAGTTTAAGAGCGAGATAAGACGTTGGGAATGTGAAATTCTGGTACATTAACACCCTGTGACGGGAGACGAAAATTTAATAGTCATGGGTGACTGGAATTCGACAGTAGGAAAAGGAAGAGAAGGAAACGTAGTAGGTGAATATGGATTGGGGCTAAGAAATGAAAGAGGAAGCCGCCTGGTAGAATTTTGCAGAGAGCGTAAATTAATCATAGCTAACACTTGGTTCAAGAATCATGAAAGAAGGTTGTACACATGGAAGAACCCTGGAGGTACTAGAAGGTTTCAGATAGATCATATAACTGTAAGACAGAGATTTAGGAACCAGATTTTAAATTGTAAGACATTTCCAGGGGTAGATGTGGACTCTGACCACAATCTGTTGGTTATGAACTGTAGATTAAAACTGAAGAAACTGCAAAAATGTGGGAATTTAAGGAGATGGGATCTGGACAAACTTACTAAACCAGAGGTTGTACAGAGTTTCAGGGAGAGCATAAGAGAACAATTGACAGGAATGGGGGAAAGAAACACAGTAGAAGAAGAATGAGTAGCTTTGAGGAATGAAGTAGTGAAGGCAGCAGAGGATTAAGTAGGTAAAAAGACGAGGGCTAGTAGAAATCCTTGGGTAACAGAAGAGATACTGAATTTCATTGATGAAAGGAGAAAATACAAAAATGTAGTAAGTGAAGCACGCAAAAAGGAATACAAACGTCTCAAAAATGAGATCGACAGGAAGTGCAAAATGGCTAAGCAGAGATGGCTAGAAGCCAAATGTAGGGATGTAGAGGCTTATCTCACTAGGGGTAAGATAGATACTGCCTACAGGAAAGTTAAAGAGACCTTTGGAGAGAAGAGAACCACTTGCATGAATATCAAGAGCTCAGATGGAAACCCAGTTCTAAGCAAAGAAGGGAAAGCAGAAAGGTGGAAGGAGTATATAGAGGGTCTATACAGGGGCGATGTTCTTGAGGATAATATTATGGAAATGGAAGATACGATACTGCATGAAGAGTTTGACAGAGCACTGAAAGGCCCCGGGAGTAGACAACATTCCACTAGAACTACTGACAGCCTTGGGAGAGCCAGTCCCGACAAAACTCTACCATCTGGTGAGCAAGATGTATTAGACAGGCAAAATTCCCTCAGACTTCAAGAAGAATATAATAATTCCAATCCCAAAGAAATCAGGTGTTGACAGATGTGAAAATTACAGAACTATCAGTTTAATAAGTCACAGCTGCAAAATACTAACGCGAATTCTTTACAGACGATTGGAAAAACTGGTAGAAGCCGACCTCGGGGAAGATCAGTTTGGATTTCGTAGAAATGTTGGAACACGTGAGGGATTACTGACCCTACGACTTATCTTAGAATAGAGATAAAGGAAAGGCAAACCTACGTTTCTAGCATTTGTAGACTTAGAGAAAGCTTTTGACAATGTTGACTGGAATACTCTCTTTCAAATTCTGAAGGTGGCAGGGGTAAGATACAGGGAGCGAAAGGCTATTTACAATTTGTACAGAAAGCAGATGGCAGTTATAAGAGTCGAGGGACATGAAAGGGAAGCAGTGGTTGGGAAGGGAGTGAGACAGGGTTGTAGCCTCTCCCCGATGCTATTCAATCTGTATATTGAGCAAGCAGTGAAGGAAACAAAAGAAAAGTTCGGAGTAGGTATTAAAATCCATGGAGAAGAAATAAAAACTTTGAGGTTCGCCGATGACATTGTAATTCCGTCAGAGACAGCAAAGGACTTGGAAGAGTAGTTGAACGGAATGGACAGTGTCCTGAAAGGAGGGTATAAGATGAACATCAACAAAAGCAAAACGAGGTTAATGGAATGTAGTCGAATTAAGTCGGGCGAGGGTGAGGGAATTAGATTAGGAAATGAGACACTTAAAGTAGTAAAGGAGTTTTGCTATTTGGGGAGCAAAATAACTGATGATGGTCAAAGTAGAGAGGATATAAAATGTAGACTGGCAATGGGAAGAAAAGCGTTTCTGAAGAAGAAAAATTTGTTAACATCGAGTATAGATTTAAGTGTCAGGAAGTCGTTTCTGAAAGTATTTGTATGGAAGTGAAACATGGACGATAAATAGTTTGGACAAGGAGAGAATAGAAGCTTTCGAAATGTGGTGCTACAGAAGTATGCTGAAGATAAGTTGGGTAGATCACATAACTAATGAGGAGATATTGAACAGAATTAGGGAGAAGAGGAGCTTGTGGCACAACTTGATTAGAAGAAGGGATCGGTTGGTAGGACATGTTCTGAGGCATCAAGGGATCACAAATTTAGTACTGGAGGGCAGCATGGAGGGTAAAAATCGTAGAGGGAGACCAAGAGATGAATACACTAAACAGATTCAGAAGGATGTAGGCTGCAGTAGGTACTTGGAGATGAAGAAGCTTACGCAGGATGGAGTAGCATGGAGAGCTGCATCAAACCAGTCTCAGGATTGAAGACCACAACAACATCAACACCCTGTGTAACCATCAGAAAGTCGAATACAAGCGTTGTGTTTTACCGGTGCCCGATGTCAGATTGCGGGACGGAGTTCCATGCCTGTTGCGCTTCGTCGCTCAATACAGGGACGGTTAATGTTGTTTGGATGATGCTGGAATTGTCGTCCGATGATGTCCCATATGTACTCGACTGGAGACAGATCTGATGATCGAGCAGGCTAAGGCCACATGTCTACAATGTAGAACATATTGGGTTACAACAGAGGTATGTGGGCTACCGGTATACTGTTGGAAAACACCCACTGGAATATTGTTAATGAATGGCAGCACAACAGGTCGAATCACCAGACGGACGTAAGAATTTGCAGTCAGGGTGCGTAGGATAACCACGCGAGTGCTTCCGCTGTCATGCCCTCAACTGGCCTCCTTTTATCCAACACACTGCATCACCGGCACCAGGCAGAACCGGCTTTCATCCTAAAACACAACTACCTCCACCTTGCCCTCCAGGCAGCTCTCGCCTGATACTACTGACGTTGAAAATAGCGGTGGTTTAGGGTGCCAACTGCTGCTCAAATTGCTGCTGCAGATGCAGTATAATCCGCCAGAGCCATAAGCCGAACACGGTGGTCTTCCGTCTCTGTAATGCCACGTGGCCGTCCCAGAGCCCAATCTTCTTGTGACCGAACATTCTCGTGACTACCGCTGCCAGCAGCCATGTACAGTTGCTATATTCCTGGCAAGTCTGTCTGCAGTATCGCAGAAGGAATATCCAGCTTCTAGTAGCCCTATTACAGGACCTCGTTCAAGTTCATTGAGGTGCTGATAATGGCGTCTTTGTCGCCTTAGAGGCATTCTTGATAACATCAACTCAAAGGTAACTTAAGCTCGCGACCGTTACAGCATGTATTTGAAACAAACCTGATTTGCATCTTCATAGTGGCGCCACCGTTACAGCATGTATTTGAAACAAACCTGATTTGCATCTTCATAGTGGCGCCACTATCGACACTCTTATGCAACTGGCACGAAATCTGAATAGACAGGATCTTTCAGATATAGAAACATTCCTAACAAGTTTCGTTTATGTCGCGCAAGTCGTTCTTGAGGTCGCAATTTTTTCCGTCAATTTAATTAATGAAAATAAAGAAATTATTTCGTAAGTGACTGGTCGCAAATATCTGTTCTTATATTTCACTACATATGCAGCCATTACCCATATTGGTAAAGCTTAATTACAATACAAGGTGAATCAAAAAGGACTTTACAACTTTGGAATGGTACAGAAATTTATTGGGATACCTTATATAATACGTAGATGTGTCATTTTGTTGCAAACAATCTCAAGTTTTATTCACGTGGTGCATCAGTACCCCATTCCGCCACCAGGAGCGCCTGCGTAGTGCACAGTTAAAATGGCTACTTTCAGTAGTGCGGAGTGTTCTCGTTGCGTGTTTTGGTTTCATGAAACCAACTCTGCAACAACTGTCCAACGCAAATTTCGCACCGAATATGCTAAAGAACCTCCAACGAGGTCTATAATTTACTCTTGGCAAAAGAACTTTGTTGAGACAGGTTGTTCATTGCGACATGATAAATCACTGAGACAGGTTGTTCATTGCGACATGGTAAATCACCAGATCGCCAGCGTGTTAATGATTATGTCGAACAGGGTAGGGAGAGCTTTGCCCGCAGGCCACAGAAATCAACGCGACATGCCGCTTACGAATATGCCATGCCATAAAAGACTGTTTGGCGAATACTGCGTTGACGTTTACACTTGAAACCATACATGTTTACAATGGCACAACACATTAGTGATGCAGATAAGGTTGCTCATGGGAAATTCTGTGCGGAAATATTGCATCACATAGAGCACGATGAGACATTCCTGAACACAATCTTCAAAGATGAGTCAACATTTCAGTGGCAGAATATGCAACTCTGGAACACGTTCGTAACAGCCCCAAAGTTAATGTGTTTTGTGCCCTTAACAAATTGAAAATATACGGCGCTTTTTCTTTGTGGAGATAACTGTTACCGGTAATGTGTACCTGGATTTGATTGAAACCTTATTAATTCCACATAACGATGAAGATGATCGAGATGGGATGGTTTACTACCAGCGAGACAGTGCACCACGTCATCTCCTCGCGGAAGTTAGAGGTTTCCTCGACAATCGCTTCCCAGGAGGGCCAATCACGTGGCCATCTCGCTCCCCAGACTTGACACCACAGGATTTCTTTCTCTGTTGGTTTCATTAAAGACTGTGTGTATGTTCCTCCACTACCAAACAATTTAGCCGACCTGAAAAATCGATTACGCTGCCGTTTCACAAGATACTCCCGATTCGCTACAGCAAGTGTTGGAATAAACTGACTACCGGTGGGACGTTTGCCGCATCACAAATGGTGGTCACATCAAACCAAAATGCCACTTGACACTTTTATGTCCAACTTGAAATTGTTTGCTACGAAATGACACATGTACCGATTCAGTAAGTTGACCTAATACATTTCTATGTTATTCCGAAGGTGTGAAGTCCTTTTTGGCTCACCCCACACTCATCACCCAGAACATTATAACCACCGACTTGCTGTCGATGTAAACCCGTCCAGGCGATAGCAGCGTTACCTGGCGAGGAATGACTGATAATTAGACCCATGCACCGTGCATATAGTATAGTGAGCATGCTGTACATGTTTAGAATGGGAATGGTGCACGATCTATCCGAGATTGATCTTGGGCAGATTGTGGTGGCCCGCAGACTTGGGACGAGCATTTCGAAAACTGCACGACTTGTTGGGTGGTCGAGGAGTGCCGTGGTGAATGTCTTCTCCATTAATGGTGAAGCTCCATCTTGAAGTGATAAATTTGATCATGTTACCATTCTGGATTTCTAATAAAAGGTCAAACCTTTATTTGTAGAGCTTAAACGTCCAGAAGTCGCGGAGTTGAGCGCCAACCCTCATTAAAGTTGGACGTCGTAGGCTGGGTAGATTGGTAAAACAAGACAGGCGGCGAACTGTGGCGGAACTAACCTCAGACTTTAATGCTGGGAAGAGGACACGTGTGTCTGAACACACAACGCACTGAGTACACCTAACAATGGGTCTCCGCAACAGACGACCCATGCATGTGCCAATGTTAACACCACGACATGAGCAACTACAACTGAAATGGGCACGTGATCTTCGACACTGGACGTTGCCACAGTGGCAGAGTGTTGCATGGTCTGATGAATCCCATACCTTCTCCATCAAGCCGATGGGAGGGCGGGAATCGGTCGTCATCCAGGGGAACAGCTCCTTGACACTTGCACTGCGGGATGGAGACAAGCTGGCAGCGGCTCCATTATGCTCTGAGAGTCATTCACGTGGCCATCAGTGGGTCCAGTGGTGCTCGTGAAAGGCACCACGACGACCAAAGAGTGTCGTACACTGGCTGCAGACCAGGTACACCCCTCATGACGATCAGTTTCCCAACCGCACTGGCTTTTTTCAACAAGTCACAATGTCAGGAATGTCGGTGGAATGGTTCAAGGAACACAATGGTGAGTTCAAATTGATGTGCTGACCGCCCAGATCGCCAGATATGAACCCGATCGAACACATCTGGGATATGATTGAACGTGGCGTCAGAGATCATCGCCTCCTCCCCGGAATTTATGAGAATTTTGTGACGTACGAGTGCAGATGTGATGCCAACTCGCTCCAGCAACCTACCAATACCACGTTGCTTCCATGCGACGCGCCACTGCTGTTATCCGTGCCAAAAGTGGACATACGAGCTATTAGGTAGTGGGTTATAATATTCTGGCTGATCAGCGTATATACTCCTTCTTCTTTCCTTTTTCTAAGCTGCTATCCCATTTCTTCATAGGGTCAATCTCTTATGAGATTTGACAAAATTAGTGGTAGAGGCTGACCAAATGCCCTTCCTGTCGCCACACCTTCCGTCGCAGGACGTAATCTGTGTACCTCAACTGTCTACGACCAGCGTTGTCCCATGTCAAAGGGTGCGAAAGTTTTTCTAGATGTTTGCGATTCGTATAACTGGGAAATTGCACAGGTCCTTGTCATTGACCCTCCAACCGCGTGTGCGATTTTCTGCCCAAATTTGCGAGATATTTTTATTCGATAATTGGAATAGATGTGAGGATAGTATTAAATGAAAGTAACAAGAAAACAAACAACAGAGTTTAGAAGTGAGTTTTAATTGACATTGAACTTACATGATGCGGGAAACGCGAAAATCGCATTCAACGTTATGAAGACAGGAGAAACCTACTAAAAATGTTTCTGAGTGTGGCAAATCGTTAAGCAAGTTCCGTTACACAAGTCCACGTTGCAATCTTCGCACCAGGTTCTTATTTCTTCCCATTTTTTTCCATCAGCGCCGGCCGTTGTGGCAGAGCGGTTTTAGGCGCTTCAGTCCGGAATCGCGCTGCTGCTACAGTCGCAGGTTCGAATCCTGGGGGATGTGTGTGATCTCCTTAGGGTAGTTAGGTTTAAGTAGTTCTAAGTATAGGGGACTGATGACCTCAGATGTTAAGTCCCATAGTGCTCAGCGCCATTTGAACCATTTTTTACCATCAGCGTTTTCTACGAAAAAGATACAGCACACCTCCTACGAGGTTCCTTTTTTATTGGATTCACAGGTTTGTAGGATATGAAATGACTTGATTCTTGAAGTTTTCCCGGCGGACACAATGTTCCATCATCTTCCGGGCGTGCACTCGGGACAGCGACAATTCTTCTTGCGATATTTCGGCTAGAAACCTCCCAGCCATCTTCAAGGCGAGTCAGAGACTGTGACTCGCCTTGAAGATGGCTGGGAGGTTTCTAGCCGAAATATCGCAAGAAGAATTGTCGCTGTCCCGAGTGCACGCCCGAAAGATGATGGAACATGAAATGACTTTCTATCAGTCTTGTTATACTTTAATCTCCTTGTGTATGTGAAGGTAATGCATGTTCGTAATTATCAAACATCCATTCTAAATGGTTCAAATGGCTCTAAGCACTATGGGACTTAACATCTGAGATCATCAGTCCCCTAGACTTAGAACTACTTAAACCTAACTAACCTAAGGACAGCACACACATCCATGCCCGAAGCAGGATTCGAACCTGCGACTGTAGCAGGAGTGTGGTTCCGGACTGAAGCGCCTAGAACCGCTCGGCCACTGCGGCCGGCAAAAATCCATTCTAATTTCCAAAAAAAATCTCTGTATTAAACACCATCGGTATTGTCAGCAGAATTCTTGTTGACGACATAGATTCACTGACAACGTTGCTGCTGCACAACTCAACGCAAATTGTTACAATATTTCCCATTTGCTAACATTCCGCGGGTGTTGAGTGATAACTGAAGGAATAATTTCGACACAACTGCATTATTCTATTGCCTCTAGCAGTTTCAGATGTTCACAATCATTGTCACCTGACATCCAGTAGTCGCAAACGCTAACGTTAGTTATTCAAGTGAAGTAGTATAATACGTTGACACAGTTTGCGGTGTGATAAGCTTTATCTGACGAGAAGACTGATCGTAGTTTAGTGGAAAATCATGTTTACAGATTTTTATTCTATGATGCTAACAAACAGGTCCGTTTCCATCGGCCGTGAAACTTGAGTACGTGTAAAGTACGACTCCCGGTGTTCCAGAGCAATAGAAAAAGATTGGACAAAAAACAGCGGCTTTAGATGTACAAATAACTCAGAAATTCTGTTCGTCGCCACAATCGCGATTCCTCGGAAATGTCCGGGAAGTGCTGAAGGAACACGACCGCGTGGCTATCCGGACGGATCTTTCATAAGAATATATGTTTAAGTAATGTAAGTTATTGATGTAGCACTGTTTCATAGTGGAAATTCGTGTCTCTCCTCATGATCTATGATATGCCCAGCGGAGTGATGGCAGCATTTGCCCCCCCCCCCCCCCCAGAGACTCTCGTATTCGCCCTGCAAATGGACGTGGAGTGAAAGTCGCCCATTTTGAAGCGAAGGACACGGTCTGCATTTCCTTCGAGCGTTTCCCGGTACAACTTTAAGTATTATGGCGATATTACTGTCGTTTTTAGATCTGGCCCGATTTACCGCGAAAGCAAATGGAGCTGAATTGGGACCGTTGTGACCTCGTAGCCAAGTAACCGTAAAAAGCGAGGGGAAAGCTGCGCGTTGTGGGCTCTGGGCGGAGTGCAAGTCACTGCCTCGCCTGCTCACCGGCTGAGTCTGCGCGGGGAAGTCGCAGGGACCGAAGTGATAAACTAGATACCGTGACGTCATCCACAAAGCAGCGCGTCGTCAATGGTTGAAGGGGGGGGGGGGGGGGGGGTGGCGGGAGAAGACACGTGCGTCGCAACAGTTTTGGATCCAAGTGACGTGCTCATACATTTAAGTCGCAACTATCTTACTAGAAATAAATGGTTCTGTTATTTTATTCATGGCTGTAATTTTCAGCAGTTGTAGAATACGTTTCTTTCAGGATAAAATTCAGTTGTCAGTTGCAAATATATATATTTTTTACGCATTACTGGTTTCGACAAATTAATTTGTCATCTTCAAAAGCCTGCAAAAATAGGGATATATGTGAAGTACAAGAAGTATATCACAGAAACTTACTTGGTACTGGCTTATCAGATGTCAGTTAGTGTAATCCGTCAGTCTGCGTTTACAGTAATCACACACGATATGTAAATTTCTAGACATACCACGGTGTTACGCTTCTTTGAAGAAGATATTGACGTATGCTTAACAGATAAGTTTCTGTAATATACGTCTTATACTTGGCATAAATGTATAGCCAAGATCTAAAGATTTTTAATAACCCTAATTTTGCACGCGTCTGAAGATGACAATTAATTTGTCGAAACCGGTAAAGCATTGGTTCTTTGCGCAGTTGCCGGGGAGGTGTTAACTGATCTCTGATACAACGCTCGTTGCTAAATATATCGCCGAGCACTGAAATTACTACACCAGGAATGATAACAAAATAACGAAATTTTACTAATTACGCCTGCACAGCATATATGAGGAACACATTATTAAATTATGTGATTTGTGGGTTACAGAGTGAGAAAATTAAAATACGTACTCAAGACGCAAGGGAATTAAAGAAATTAGCTGCCAGTGGGTCCCGATTTATATGAATGGGGAAAGCTAAACATTTTTACCGGGCTAGGATTCGAACCTGGGTCTCCTGCTTACTTTTTGTTTTTTAATTGTTCTTTTCGTTTGGTCTTGGCCGACGTTACATGATATCTATTCAAGCTGATCGTTGATTCCTTCACTCAGTTTCTTTTATTACAGAGGACAATAGGCCCTCTGACCGAACACACTGAGCTACCGTGTCGACATTTCATATTGTTCGTTGTTGATCGTTGTGTTTGGTCGTTGCGGACATCATATGACATCCGCTCAAGTTCGTATTGTTGATCTTCCCACTCAGTTTTTTTTTTATTACAGAGGGCAACCAGGTCTCTGACCGAACACGCTGACTTGCTAGGTACATGCGCCGACTACTACTCCATCCAGACACAGTGATCACCACAGCCGCACGGACTACTCTAGCACGCCTCCCGTCAGACCCGAATTCTCAATTTACACCACAGGCCACTGAAGTAGTGCCCTTGCTAATTAGCCCCATTACTCGCGACGTCTCGCCACCTCCCACAAGAGTTCGGGCATGGTCTTTATCTGCACTGAAGGAGTCATTGGCCGTCTTCGCCTTCATTATGTATGTATGTCAAGTTATTTCCATTAGGAATGTACAATGCACTCAACGACTGACTTTCAAAATGATGGAGCACAGCAATCAGTCGCCCTTTCCTTTCAGGCTTTATTAAAGCAAATCTAAATTTCGGCTAGTAACTAGCCATTATCAGTGCAATATTTCAGTTTTTAATACATGTCCTATTAAGTCAGACTGTCTTGAATGACCTTCGACATGATTCCAAACAATAGGAGCCTGATATTTCAGAACATTTATTAAAACTCTTGAAATGATGCATTGATAATGGCTAGCCGAAATCCAGATTTGCTTTAATATAGCCTGAAAGGGAAGGACGACTGATTTCTCTGCTCCATAAGTTTTAAAAATGTACGTGTGTCTTTCTTTCGGGCATGTCCAAAAGGACAAACCCAACATACACAGCATACATATTACCTAATGTATAACGGGCAATCAAATGAAAACGAGACAGAAGAAAAAAATATGATAAATTGTTTATTATTTTAAAAGTAGTCACCATAAGTGTTAATACATTTCTCCCACTGAGAGACAAGGCGGTCAGTGCCTTCATGGAGAAAAGTTTGCAGTTTCCTGTGGAACCATGTTTGTACTCAGACGTGCTCCTCTTCGTCCGAAGCAAATCAGCGCACGCGAATGTCTTTCTTCAGGACTTCAAAAATATGGAAATTGCATGGGGAGAGATCGGAACTGCATGAAGGGTGTGTAAGGTTCCCCACAGAAACTTCTGCGTCCGCCCACGTATTGCCAAGGTTGTTTAGAGTTCGCTACTGAAGTTTCGCTGGGAAGCCCTAACAGGTGTTCCATACAGTCCCGATCTATCCCCATGTGATTTCCATATTTTTGGAGTCCCGAAAATTGACATGCGTGGTCTTCGATTTGCTTCGGTCGAAATGGTAGGCCTGGGTACGATCATGGTTCCGTAGGAAACTGCAAACATTTTTTCCTCGGTGGCACTGCTATCTTGTCTCACAGTGGGTTAAATGTATTAACACTTGTGACGATTATTTTTGAAATAACAAACAGTTTACTACTTTTTTCCAATTTGTCTTGTTTTCTGTTGACTGTCACTTATATAAATCGGGTAATCTGAGTTGTGTATGCAAGTTGCGTTTGCGTATGTGTGTTTGTCGCCTACTGTTGACGAAGGCCTTAACGGCCGAAAGCTTAAATGTGAGTGTCTTTTTGTTGTCCCTATCGCGACTCAGCATTTCCGCTGTATGGTGAGTAGCAACTTTCCTTTTCATAATTGTTACATTCCATTCTGGATTTTCCATTGTTTGGTTTCATGCGGTTAAGCTATAAAGATTATGTAGATAAAAATGATCAGTAGGTTTTTTTTATATACCTGAGTGTGGTCTGTTGTATGACAGCAACCTGGGAGATTGCGCCAAACCAAGAGTTTTAAAAATTGTTGGAATTGTTTGATGTCTGCATGTCACATAATTAGACAATCAGAATAAGCTAATTTGTTATTAGATAAAAGGTGCGTCATAGCTATGCGGTACTATTACACTGAACTTTTAAGACACTATATGATGTTGGAAATTGGTATTTAATACTGAAGATCTCCACGTTGTTGAGAAATAAGCCGAATGTTTCTTCAGTTGTGTTACAAACAATGCTAATGAGTTTTGATTTACAGGAACAAAGCAATTTTCGGCAGTGCTGCTTTCATGAATGTATAAAAAGAAACTTCTTAAAGCAAGAACAAGAAGCAAACAAAGCTTACTTTTATTGAGGAACAAAATGGTAAGAACATTACAATCACCATATTCCAGATACAAGACCCGGTCTGCTATGAAATTCTGAGTTGTCATGAAATATGAATTACACTGTGAATTCCACATTTATGGACGGTTTGCAGTGACGTAACTTAATGTCACTGAATCTTCACTCATTTCGTCCCTGTCGATCTACTCATTCCAGAACGTTCAGTTAATTTCTTTTTTATTTATTTCTGATGTCTAGCTGTATGAAATGCCATTGCCAAACAGAACTGCTGTAAACGTAAACGCTTGTAAATATTCTGCAGATGTGTTCGCCATGAGCGTCATAGTATTACGATCATATTATTTCTATACGGATTAGCCAATGTGTGGTTCAGACAGAGAAAGCTTTAATGCTTCGCGGAGTTTACTTTCTCTAGTACGCCGGTGCAAAATGAAATCCCAACACTCAGAATCAGATGTGCTGGTTCGTGTATTTACACATCGACGAGATGACACCGATTCAGCTTTCACGCTTGTCACTGTGAAGTGGTGAAGCACGTTTGCTATGAATACGCGATGTTCACGGCGTGACACGTTACCATTCGGATTTGACGTTTTGAGGTCAGCGTGAGTTAAGCGTGCCTTTACGGAGACGAAAAAAAAAACAGTCTCAGTAGCTTAAGGAGTTTAAACGAGGCCGTGTAGTACAGCTGTGGGAAGGTGGATCGTCTTTCCGCAAAAAAAGATTTGGCAGGGATGTGTCCCCCAGTGCGTGATTGTTGTCAACATTGGCGCCGGGAAGTTAGTATTTTCTGATTTCAGTTAGTTGGGCCGCACCCAGACAACTATTGATGAGGAATACTGACGTGTTTGCCGCATGGCTGTGATACTTCGTACAGCACCTGCTGCAGTCATTAGAGCTTTTATTGGCACCAGAGTGACACCACGAACTGTAGCCAGTCAATTACTCGAGCACTAGCTCCCAGCCCGATGCCCTATAGGCTCCAGGACACTGACTTCGTTTCTACCATCTTGTATCAAGCTAGATCACGTTTGAGAGGAAGTAAAAATGTATTCTCACGTGAGAGCCGTTTAATGTTAGGTGCCACTCATGGCTATATGTCAGTAAGGAAGGGGCCAGGTCGTGATGCTATACCCCCCAGTGCTATGCCGCGTGTGGATTACGATGATTGCAGCTTAAGGGGACCACACCCTGCCTGTCTAACCCATGTTAATTTAGGCAAGTATTTGACCCATTTCTGAAAAAAACTATTTGATGCAGGACCTTAATATTTTTACTGTGTGTTACGTGATGCTAATAGAGTCAACTATACTAAAATCTACTTTATCCATTTTATAGTTTTTAAGAAACACTTTTTTAAATTTATTAACAAAAAATATTAAGTTTTTTTTGCAGAAAATATTTTTGTGAACTTCCTAATTGGAGAACATTAATGAATCTAGTACCAGAGGTGGCTTTTTATGTTATGTAGAGTCTCTGAAAATTTCTTTCATTTATCTACGATAGTATCTGATATAATGGGGCATATGTACTGAAAATTTTAGCTTGCGGGAAATTGACTTTAAAGAAAAAACTTTTGAAATTTGTTACTTACAGTTAATTAAAACTGTCCTGCTGCATATGATGGCCCTTCTTTGCCCGCTAACAGTTCTTCAGCTTCTTTTTCACCCTCCTGGATGTTTGTCTTTCTTTCTTTCTTGGCCATATTAGATGCAGACCTGCCTGCATCGGCTATCCTCATTTAATCGCAATGTTTCAGCCCAGTGATCATATTTTCACCAGGTTTGATTTTTCGGTACCCAACACTTTCCAGTATTGCCGCAATTGAATGTAATAACAGCATCATGAACACCTAATTTCATTGTATGCATGCCTACAAATACAGTTTTAGGAAGGCGGTTCCAAATTTTGCTGTTGAAACATTCATTTGTGCTCTGTGTCTGCCCATACAGACATTTCCTTAGAAGGTCAGGATGAGCCAAGTCTCTGAAAATAGGTTTAATTGCTGTAATAACAGGAGCAGGAAAAGAATGCTGGTGAGAATAAGATTCTCCAGTTGCCTGAGCCCTATTGTATTTGCGCCACGAAATTTCTCCTGATGGACACAACTCATGACATGGCTTATCGTCAGTAGAGGTCTTATGGAAGAGTATGACCCAAACATCTCTCTTCATTGCCTCCAGATTTTCTTTATTTCTCCTAATTGCCAGCCCATGGTATACCTGAAAGTTTTCTATAACAACTACTCGCAATCACACTTGAACAAAACTAACCGCGTGTTTGAAAGCGTGTTGTTTACAAACAGCAGAAACAGAAGAATACCGATCGTCCAGATTTTCTTTATTTCTCCTAATTGCCAGCCCATGGTATACCTGAAAGTTTTCTATAACAACTACTCGCAATCACACTTGAACAAAACTAACCGCGTGTTTGAAAGCGTGTTGTTTACAAACAGCAGAAACAGAAGAATACCGATCGTTGCATTCCAAGGATAGCCAACACACTCAGGAGTAAAAAAAACATCCCTACATGCAATGTAGGGGATATAAAGATCTAAAAAGATCTAAAATATATGCAGAAAAGTGGGTGACAGAAAAGTTGGCGTGGCACATAAACACACGTAGTAGGAAAATGCTCTTTAAATGCTCCACATTTTTTTTTCAGCAATATCCTTTTCAGAGTACTTAAATAAAACCTTAATCTATCGAAATATGATGAAAACAGAAAATCGATTTTTTTCGACCTGAACCATGTTGTGGTCCCCTTAACAATCCTTGAGGACATCAGAGTTATTTCTACATAAAATAATTGATATTAACAATAGCTTCTTAGTGGTTTTTATGTGTGTTGCGAGGGCAGGCGAAACCAAATAGACAATGATGACGCCACGGTATAGAATTAAAGTCCGTAATTTCTTCTGGTCGTGTTTGCTGTTAATTCAGAAGTAGGTAGTTTTCGCCAAGAATGCATTTTCAGTTGTAACAGAGTTCTTTGTGCCTATATTTGATCGGTCCTTCACACGTAAATACACAAGAGACGGGCCAGAGGAGCGACCCTGACTGTTAGTGGAAGCCAGTGCTTGCTAACTTAACTTTGTGGCTTGCCCAAACCTGTACAAATGAGCACTGTTTGGTTACCTACGAAAAGAAGAGTCATCCGCGCAGTCGGACGTTTTCCTCGAAGCCCGAGGTCTTAAACTGACCTCCACAGCTACAGCATTACATAGGATGTCGTTTATGTTATCGCTGTCAGTTCTTAGGCGGTGGCATTTCTTGATCATGTCCGACATAACTGCCATGGAACTAACAGATAGGCCAAAGAATCTACATTACGTGTCTTTTGTTATTTCGGGGATCATATCTACGACTATATACATCTGTGACGTGCATGTAAAACATCCATGCAGTTTGCAAAAGAAGGGGGTTGTCATTACGTCGCGAACTTGAAGCCGACGTTCGCTATCTTACGTAGCCCAAAACATTAGGTTCCCAGTATTTATTCTTCCCACGGCTCACCGCCACGATACTTCCCCGTGATGTCACTCTGACGTGTCCGCGCCCATTTTCGACCGCTGGGGATATCTAAATAGCAACTGTTGTTTTTATTCTATGGAGACATATTTGTTTTAACAAAAATGCCACCTTGCGTCGTTTATGGGTATACTAATCGATCCGATTGTAATCTAAAGTTGAGAAGAACCACATTTCATCCATAAGTTGAGTCGTTCAAGCAGTATATTTTTTCTTTTGCATACAAGAATTATGGTTGCGCTGTTTACTTTTATTCTGTCATGTGTTTTTCATTGCCTCCCAAACCCCAGACGCTCCGATATCCGAGCCACGCTATGTCTATGATCTCGTTCCCGCACAACGCACGGCTGCGTGACCGCACTGACTGTTGATGCAGCACGTCATGCCTTAAATTCCTCCCGCCGATTTTTATTCATTGTTCACATCCCCCCCCCCCCCCCGGTCCTTGGCGAGAACAGCCGAAGGCAGTTGTCTTGTGTGTGTGAGATACTTCAGTGTGTATGAGTGTATGACTGTATCGCTGTGTATGTATAAGCTTTCCTTCCTTTGTGAAGAATACTTTCACCGAAAACGTGTGTGAACACTCTTTTTCGTCGTGCCTGCCTGCTGCTCGGTGTGCGAATAGAATCTATCCGCTTCGCAGTATAGATATTCCTTCATCATGTTTAGTGATAAAAGTCCACTGCACTGCAGCAGGAACAGTGGTGTAGGGAATTACAATACCAGAAGAAAATAACATTTATTACGCCGCATTAAGATTGTCTGCAGCACTAACACGTGTTTACAATGCTGCAACCAAAAATTTTGATCATTTATCCATTGATATAAAATGCCTTAAAGACAACAAGGTAAAATTTGAAATTAAACTGAACACATTAGTCTTTGACAACTCCTCCTTTTCCGAAAAAGACTATGTGTTATTGTAATGTGTAAATGGTAATGGGTAGGAATTGCTAACCTCTGTCTGTCTTTAATTTTAAAAAACTAATAAATGATCAGCATAGAGGCATATTTTTTCAAGAATGATGCTAATATAATATGACTTGTTCCACATCATTACGATTTATCTCGCAAATGACACACGGAACATGAAACTAGCTAACTGACGGTATATGACAAAGTATGTGTAAGTAGCCTGTTTGTATTTTGGCGGCGCTATATACTGTGTTAATATTGCTGACAGCGCTCTGCGCCCTCGGCAAGAAATTCTGTGGTTGGACGGACTAACAGTTAGCGAGTGGATAGGGAAGTGTATGGATATGATTCTTAGTGGACACTCTGTTTTGGTAGGACATGGACCGTAAAGTGAGATGAAATGATGTGTTTATAACACAATACGCCAGGAAATGTATGAGGAAGGATGTATGGTTGATAATGTTTGGGCACTGGAATTATTGACAATTACATTATTTTTGGAACCTCATCTCACATGAATAAGGTAAAATTTTCTAAATACATTGTTTGCTCAGCAACAAAATCTATCTTTTTGCTTACCATATGCCTCCTAGTAGTTAGTCAGCAGTAATTAGAATCTGTTTATTTACCTGGCCGTTGATGCTACTTGCTGTAGTTGGTGTTACGAAGATTTTCTGTGAGGTAAATAACTTATGAAAAATAATGGTGTTTCCACTATCGAGATTCGTGACTGAAATGCATTTAGGCAATTAATTGTTGTAGTTTCATATTTCTTTAATTTCATATTTTTTGCATTTGTATTGTTAGTATTTCTTGCAATTCAGGGCCATTCTATTGCTTTAATTATTGGAAGTTATGTTGTCAATGTATAGCAGTCAGATTGCGTTAGACTTGTATATTGTGAGTAATACATGAATAGCTTAAGTTTGAGTTGTCTTCGTCAGGGAAAATGCTGAAGGTCAGTGTTTAATTAATAAAAAATAAAGAGGTAGTTTCACATGGTATAGACTTACATACTTTGCAAACATCAAAATGAAATTGAAATATAAAATGAAGCAGATGATTCCAATTGTGATATGTTTGGATACTCCAGAAAAACTGACAGATAATGGCGAGAAATATTCTGGGAAAAGAAGAAAGTAGGCTATTGTCCGAAAGGTAGGCCTATATGTTACACCGGTTAGGCAACCATTACTAAAAAACAGTTGCATGTTAAAGCAAAATATCCATTTTACGGGATTTAACAGTATGAGGCCCCTCTGTTAATCACGTTTATAGTGCTGCTCAGTATTGAAACATATTTCAAAAATTATATCGTTTTCCATGCAGAAAAGTGCTATTGTTGGTCACAGGTAAGATTTCAGAGTGAGAAGATGCCTAAACTACGGTGAAACTAACGCACTAACAATCCAATAAAATATGAATTCTATTCTGCATGGACGTTTACCTCTATTCAGTTCTGTCTGTTTGACATTTCAGTAATCCTTCACTTTGTTCACATGCAGAAGATGTAATAGCATGCCTTTCTCCTTTCCTCATTGCACAACACATTTATGGGCTAGCAAAGAACGCGTAGGTGAGGGTTTTTTTTTTTTTTTTTTTTTTTTTTTTTTTTTTTTTTTTTTTTTTTTTTTTTTTTTTGCAAACGTGATCATTAAAGATGTACATACGAGTTGAAAGCTTGAAATGTAACGAACAAGAAGCAGTACCAGTAACCAAAGGAGGATTGGTTTCGGAGTTCCAGCTACATCTGCTGTCGATACAAATGCAGCAAAATTGGTCATTCGTAATATATCAACAACAAAAAAGTTATGTTAACGAAGCCACATGTGTCGTATTACTAGAGCAAACAGGCATTCAAGAACAGAAAAACGATAGTGATTGCCTTCCTGACACTATGTTATTCACGTAACCACTGTAATTTTTAGTATTTAAAACAGTTGTTGCTTGCACGCGACAGAGAAAGTTAACAAAAAGCAATCGTGAACAGTAGTCTACTAATGTTTTCGGCTTCTTCAAATGGCAGAAGACCCCGCCCGCTCTGGGTTCAAAACAACGCACAGAGCTTAGTCTATAGCGTCATCTCCCTTCTTTTTCTACCTCCATGAAAATATCGTGTTTGGATCAATATTATATAAGGGCAGAGAACACAAAAACTGTAAAATTGTAAAAATATAAAGAAAAAGATGAAAATTGAGTTTCACGAACCACACTTTAAGCAAGTTGGCCTTAAAGCAAAATCTGTATCCGTCTTACAATGTGGTTGTCATTTCGGAGGTGGATCAAATGGTAATCCAACATTTCAAGTCATATTTGAGAATTTTTCATGCAGGATAGGGTGAAACCCAAGGCCCAGCTTAAGCGGTTAAAACTGCTTGCCGGTCCGGGACTCGAATCTTCTGGCTTTGAATCAATTTAAGCTTGCTTAAGAAACAGTAATACGCGTAAGGGCGACAACAGGCAATACTCATGCGGCAGCTAATTTTTATAAGCAAGTAATCATAAAATTAGTCAAATTCAAGTTTATATTCAAAACTCCTTGGGGAACTCCAGCTTTTACTTCGCTTTCATTGGAGGACATCGTATCTGGTAGGAAACCACGAATTCAGTTGCACAACTGAGGCGGTACCCCGTAGGAACGCTGTTTGATTAGAATCCGCATCTGAGGAACAGTTACAAAAGCATTCTGGAAATCTAGAAATATGAAAGCAACTTGAGATCTCTTGTAGATAGTACTCATTTTTGTACGAATAAAGAGCCAGGTGTGTTTAACAAGGACGATATTTTCTGAATCTGTGCTAGGTATGTGTCAACAGCAAATCGATATGAATGAGTTCAGCGGGACAGCGTAGTCTGTCCGATTCCAGGAGATCCTGCAAGCTGTCTGCAGTCTGTCTCTGCCTGTTGCGTGTCCTAGCCATTAACTCGCTCATCCGTTATGTTCGGGCTGGAGGCGGGATCCTGTAGCGGTTCCGCGCCGTGTCGACATTCCACACACGTGGCAGCCGGACGCAATACTGGTAACACCGCTAAATTCAGGGGACGGCCGTCCTGGAAATCACACAGAGTTGTCGGCCTCGCCAAGACCGTCACACTAGAAGCGGAACCGACAAGTAGAGACCACGCCCCGCGAGTCGCCGACATCGACGATGTGTGTGGTTTCTCGTCACAAAATATACGAGCATTATCCTGTTTTAGGAAATGTGAAGATGAAAAAGTGATCATGAGTTTTAAGCAGTTATGCTGGTGTCCCTCCTCCCCCCCCCCCTCGCTCTCTCTCTCTCTCTCTCTCTCTCTCTCTCTCTCTCCCTCCCTCCTCTCTGTCTCTCCCTCCCTCCCTCCCTCCCCCTCTCTCTCCCCCTCTCTCTCCCCCCCCTCTCCCCCCCTCTCTCTCTCTCTCTCTCTCTCTCACTCTCACTCTCTCTCTCTCTCTCTCTCTCTCCCTCCCTCCCTCCCTCCCTCCCTCTTTCCCACTCTCTACTCTCTCTCCCTGTCCCTCCCTCCCTCCTTCCCCCCCACTCTCTCTCTCTCTCTCTCTCTCTCTCTCTCTCTCTCTCTGTCTCCCTCTGTAGCTCCCTAACTGCAACAAGACAGTTTACGCAAAGTGAGAGAGGTGACTCACGATCGGCTGAGCGGTTCTAGGCGCTTCAGTCTGGGCGACCGCTACGGTCGCAGGTTCGAATCCTGCCTCGGGCATGGATGTGTGTCATTTCCTTAGGTTAGTTAGGTTTAAATAGTTCTAAGTTCTAGGGGACTGATGACAGATGTTAAGTCCCATAGTGATCAGAGCCATTTGCACCATTTCACTCACGATCTTCACCGGACTTCAATTAAAGACCCGTACGACGTAATCTTGCCTCCGGCGGACAAAGATCTTAAAGACTGAGCTATCTAACCATGACTCACGACCGCCCTCACATCTGTGCTTCTGCCAGTACCTCACCTCCTACCTTCCAGGTTCCACAGAAGTTCTCCTGCATACCTTGCGCGATTAGAACTACTGAAAGAAGGGATATTGCTGAGGAATGCCTTAGCAACAGATGTTTCCAGAATGAATACAATGAAGAACCTGTTCCTCCGCAATATCCTTGGATGCAGGAGTGAATACTAGGGTCTGACGTCGATTCGACGACGGGAGAAGGAGCACAAGACCGAATTACTAGAGGATGGGAAAGGAAATCTGCCATGCCCTTTCGAGGAAACCCCCCCGGCATTTGCCCTCGACCGATTTAGGGATATCACGAAAAAGACGTAACACTGCAAGAGGAAAATAAATAAGTCCTTAACAAAGAAAGAAAGATTTCTGGAATGATATTGTAACATGTTTGGTCGCTTTTTCAACTTAATATTCACTAAAGAAGGGTAACATACAATGAACTGGCAAAAATCATGAGATGGTGATCTGCACATATAAAGACGGCGGTAATGTCGTTTACAAAGGTATAAAAGGGTAGTACATTGATCGAGTTGTCATTTGTTCTCAGGAGATTCGTGTGAAAAGGTTTTTGAAGTGATTGCGCTCGCAAGACGGGAACTAACAGACCTTTGGACGAGGAATGTTAGTTGGAGCTAGATGCATGGGACATCCCATTTCGGAACTCTGTAGGGATTCCAATATTCAGAGATCCACAGTGTCAAGAGTGTGCCGAGAACACCAGATTACAAGGTTCAAATGGTTCAAATGGCTCTGAGCACTATGGGACTCAACTGCTGAGGTCATTAGTCCCCTAGAACTTAGAACTAGTTAAACCTAACTAACCTAAGGACATCACAAATATCCATGCCCGAGGCAGGATTCGAACCTGCGACCGTAGCGGTCTTGCGGTTCCAGACTGCAGCGCCCTTAACCGCACGGCCACTTCGGCCGGCCCCAGATTACAAGAATTACCTCTCACCACGGAGTACCCACTGACCGAAAGCCTCCACTTAACGACCAAGAGCAGCGACGTTTCAGTTGTCAGTGCCAACAGACAAGCAACACTGAGTGAATGAACCGCAGAAATTAATGCAGGACTTAACAATGAACGAATCCTTTAGGGCAGTGGGGCGAAATTTGGCGGCTACGGCAGCAGACGACCGACGTGAGTGCCGGTGCTAACAGCTAACTCTGAAGAACATGTTGGACAATTCGAGCCAGCCAACAGGATCAGTAATTATAGGTATGACGGGGAGTGACAGAGTTGGATTGCCACTAGCAATAATACACTGAAGAGCCAAAGAAACTGGTACACCGGCCTAATATCGTTAGGGCCCCCGCGAGCAGGCACAAGTGCCGCAACACGACGTGGCATGGACTCGACTAACGTCTGAAGTAGTACTGGAAGGAATTGCCACCAAGAAACCTTCAGGGCAGTCCATAAATCCGTAAGAGTACGAGGGGGTGGAGATCTCTTCTGAACAGCACGTTGTAAGGCATCCCAGACATGCTCAATAATATTCACCTCTGGAGAATTTTGTGGCCAGCGGAAGTGTTTGAACCCAGAAGAGTGTTCCTGGAGCCACTCTGCAGCAATTCTGGACGTGTGGAGTGTCGCATTGTCCTGCCGAAACATTGATTATGCCTGCACCAGCGCTTCATTGTGCTTTTAAATCTGCTACAGGTCGCCGCCAATCTCGCTTTACAGAGCGAGCAGGCCACAGTGTAAGGTGGGCATGTCTTTTTGATTTTTGTAAGTTACTGATACGCATGGCAGAGAAAAAGCTATGATACTGTGAGTAGCATCTTTCTTTCTCATAATATTGTTACAGTCCATCCCGGATTTTCCATTGTTTGAGAGACAAAGTTATGTAACTGTTAAAGAATCGTTGGTCTCGTTGAGACACAGTCTTTCCTTCTGCGCAATCTGATACATTCTTAGTTGACGTGTCGTAGGTGATGGACGTATTTAGTAATGCTGAGTTGACTTGTGATTTTATCTGTTAGATGAAGAAAGGTATATTGCAAAGGGCAGCAGGAATGAATATGATATTGGAAGGCGGATAGAATATAAATTCTGAAAAAGTTATCATTTTTTGAAGAGAGGAAGTTTGGGGTAAGACTGTAGCACTGCACAGCTAGTTCGTCGGAATGCTTATTGTCTGCTAGTTAACTTGCTCAGAGCTGAGAGAAAAACCAGCTCACTTCCTGTGACATACAATAAGATATCAACTGGTTAAGCTGTTTGGTTTTTATAGAAATTCTCTGTTAACATGGTATTCTTTTCAGACGTGGTTCACCTTGTTAAGCACAGTATTGTTCAGACCAATGTTACGTGTGAAGATCACGCGAAATTTTACTCTGTTTTTTCGAATACATACTTCATTCTAAAACCGTTGTCTTGGAATATCATTTCATATAAATAATTATTCTCCCCATTCCACTGTTTAAATGTTTAATCTTACGCGTTGCCACATTGCTACAGTTTGAATATTTATTAAGAAATATAAATCTACCTTAGCCACTGCCTGCTTGCTGTTTGCTGTTGTGCTTTCGAGAAATCTGGAACAATGTTGTCAAGACGCGAGGTAAGTGGAAATTTCGATTAGGGTCAGATAACTGTCTTACTTCAGTTGTACATTTAATACAAAGACAAGTTGTGTTGAGACCAGTCAAAGTTTAGTTCGAATTAGGTTCTGTTCAGTCAAAGGTTAGCATACGAGTTTTGGTAGATAGCAGTTTGCGAGTACACAGTTTTGGCAATACGTAGATATTTTTATAGAGTGGGATATAAAATTGTGCTAAATTTCGTACAGAAACATGTAATAGCAAGGTTACAGACGACCCTCCACGTTCTGTGAGGAGAGGCTGACAAGACATCCCAGTTTTGACGGGATAGTCCCGGGTTTCACATTAAATATACTGGTGTCGCGAGAAAATATTTCGGGACACATATAATTATCCCGGTTTTTAGCCGGGAAAAAAATGCGTGAAATAATATTTCTCAATTGATTAAATATTTGTGAAAAACAAATTTCCAGGAAATAGAACGTTACCGAAATATATGCTTTCATAATATTCCCCACAGACATACTGCATTTGGCTTTACTCTTCCTATGCCTAAAGTCGGGAAAGACATATGTTGACATAAAAGCAGGTATTACCTACCGCGCCCTTAACATGCCGATCTTCGACTTTATGGCCCTCGACACCAAGAAAATTAAAACCGAAGGAGGTGTAAAGGAGCATCACATAAACAATTTCTCCTAATGGGACTGCAACCTTATGGATGTTAATTTTGTGAAAAATGTGTGCTTAGCAGGGCTTATGTAATATTGTTTGACATGTATGCACGCTTGCCCTAAAAGTCTGTAGTCAAGTGAAATCTTTAATTTTAGTATGGAATGTATAATTTGTATCTGAATTGTAATTAGTGATATTAGACAGTTTTTAAGATTAACAAATTGCGTTTAAGTAACTGGTAAGTGACTAAACATTGCAGAAAATATACCCAGGGAATTACAATAAAAATGTTCATGTAAGTTAAAAAATGTGTGTCGTTCTTAAGGGACCAAACTGCAGAGGTCATCGGTCCCTAGACTTACACAGTACTTAAACTAAACTTAAACTAACTTAAACGAACACACACACACACACACACACACACACACACACACACACACACACACACACACACACACACACGCCCCAGGGAGGACTCGAACCTCAGGCGGGAGGGAGTTCATGTAAGTCTTTTGATTTCTGAAGAACAGAAATCTATTTATGTGTGATGTACCAACATGCTCGTTTCCAGTTTACAAAACGAAGATACATTGTTGCCATGTCTTTTTCAGCTGTTGCTGCTATTCTCGATTTCCAAGAATTACGATAATTAACGAGAAAGGTAAGCGTTACTGTAGTAATGAAATTAGATATAGAGTATGATCACAAGTATCCTCGTTTGTTTCCTTTGAAATCTGGTCAGCCTGTGTGATGAGGCTTGGATGTCAGACATTTGTCGCCTTCACGTGGGTTCACAGTTCTTGAGCCAGAATCCATAGACGCTCACGAAATCAGCACTCAACGCTGTCTTAGGCGTCTCGTCACGGTTCGCGCGACTCCCCTCGTCGGAGGTTCGAGTCCTCCCTCGGGCATGGGTGTGTGTGTTGTCCTTACCGTAAGTTAGATTAAGTTAGATTAATTAGCGTGTAAGCCTAGGGACCGATGACCTCAGCAGTTTGGTCCCATAGTCCCTACCACAAATTTCCAAATTTCGTCACCCTGATGATTTTTTCGAGAAAACAATTTTCGACAGTTTACAAGTCAGTCGAATCACGGCAGGCGTCCACACATCGTCTTTTTAGTTCGTGAGTAAATGCGTGCAGGATATACTTCGCACACAATTTTCTCTACTCAACACACTGTTCAAATGTTCAAATGTGTGTGAAATCTTATGGGACTTAACTGCTAAGGTCATCAGTCCCTAAGCTTACACACTACTTAACCTAAATTATCCTAAGGACAAACACGCACGCACACACACACACACACACACACACACACACACACACACACATATGCCCCAGGGAGGACTCGAGCCTCTGCTGGGACCAGTCACACAGTCAATGACTGCTGCGCCTTGCACCGCTCGGCTAATCCCGCGCGGCCAACACATTGTGGAAAATGTCTTGAACACTTGACTTACAGTCAACATCTGGGAATACAACTCAAACCATAGGCAGGAGATTGTCTGCACCCTGACTTTTTGTTGGTTTCTGTGGTTTGAATTGCCTTCCCTTGATATTGACTACTTTGGCACACTATCCGTATTTCTATTTTCAAACATTTTCTATGTGCTCGTTCTTGTCTCATCTGCCATAATTGTGTAGCATTTTTAGGGTTTGACAGATACTGGTTCACATCCTGTCTTATTTATTGAGTCTCTCCTGGACCTTTGTTCGTATACTTGTATGTTGTTGAGAATCGGATCTCATTATTTTAACGTATCAGTTTTCCCCATAAACTATTTCATTCTATGCTTCTACGCTTATAACGAGTGACACGGTTTTTATTATAGTAATTGTCATACTACATTATATAGGGATAGCTACTGGAAGGGTTGACTGAGTTTTAGATTTCACTTCCTCTATGGTTGTACAGCAACCTACAGAGCTTGAGAGTTTACTTTGTTGATGACTTCTGGTTTTATTTTCTATTGTTTTATAGCTTTTGTTATATTTTTAAAATTTGGTTTTTTGGTCAATATGACGCACGTGGGACAGGACACGTGAATCACAGCTACATACTTAAAAAAAATGCTTTTTCAGAAATCTTAGTCTCTTACGTTGTCCTAAACGCACGGTTCATTTCTGTTTTTCTAGTCTTTTTAACGATTATTGCAGTCCTTCAAAATTCAATTACACTGCTATTGTTACTTTGCTTTATTACTTTATCATGTTTACGCATTCATTATTTCGTTTCCAACTTCTCAGTATTTGTATACGGAGGCAGATTCTCTGTCTTCAGGACGTTTCGTTACGTTAAGACCACAGTATATGATACCATTGTTTGTGCAATGGCTCCATTTCTTCAATGGAGCCTTTACTAATTAGTACAGCCTGAGGAATTTTGTTTTGTTTCGTAATATTATGTTAACATTGCATTTTATGCGATTTTTATTAATACAGTTGATGGGCAAATGACAATTCTGTCACCATTGTTCTTATGTCATGCATTCCAGTTTATCATGTTGATATCTTTAATCTCAGTTTTTATATCTTCTGCTGATGTGTCTGTATGTTTAATTTATGTTGCGTATGTGATTTGTTGTCTATTTTAAGCTTTATTTTGTCGGCTTATACAGGACCCTGAAGACGGTGCCAATGACACACCGGAACTGGTAGTCCTTTAAAACAGTTAATAAAATTACGGCTGTCGGTATTTATTTTCTTCAAGTTTTTGTCCAGTTGAAGTTCCACTCATTTTACACAAGCCGGAACTACAGAAACTTGACATACTACGGCTGCCCGACCACTACTTAAAACTGCCTGCTCGCAACTGATTGGTCGAATGTACTGTACGTCTGTTGTTCACAGTTGTTGGTTCAAGGTGTCACCGTAGTTACTGCGCTAGCGTCGCTTGTACGCCATGAATGAAATTGTTTTAGACTGACGTGTGAGACCCAACTCGCTTTATTTGTTCATGAGACCCAGAAAATATTAGATACGGGCTCCCAGGTAGATGTCATTTTCCTTGAATTCCGGAAGGCGTTCGATACAGTTCCGCACTGTCGCCTGATAAACAAAGTAAGAGCCTACGGAACATCAGACCAGCTGTGTGCCTGGATTGAAGAATTTTTAGCAAAGAGAACACAGCATGTTGTTCTCAATGGAGAGACGTCTACAGACAAAGTAACCTCTGGCGCGGCACAGGGGAGTGTTATGGGGCCATTGCTTTCACAATATATATAAATGATCTAGTAGATAGTGTCAGAAGTTCCATGCGGCTTTTCGCGGATGATGCTGTAGTATACAGAGAAGTTGCAGCGTTAGAAAATTATAGCGAAATGCAGGAAGATCTGCAGCGGATAGGCACTTGGTGCAGGGAGTGGCAACTGACCCGTAACATAGACAAATGTAATGTATTGCGAATACATACAAAGAAGGATCCTTTATTGTATGATTATATGATAGCGGAACAAACACTGGTAGCAGTTACTTCTATAAAATATCTTGGAGTATGCGTACGGAACGATTTGAAGTGGAATGATCGTGTAAAATTAATTGTTGGTAAGGCGGGTGCCAGGTTGAGATTCATTGGGAGAGTCCTTAGAAAATGTAGTCCATCAACAAAGGAGGTGGCTTACAAAACACTCGTTCGACCTATACTTGAGTATTGCTCATCAGTGTGGGATCCGTACCAGGTCGGGTTGACGGAGGAGATACGAGAAGATCCAAAGAAGAGCGGCGCGTTTCGTCACAGGGTTATTTGGTAAGCGTGGTAGCGTTACGGAGATGTTTACCAAACTCAAGTGACAGACTCTGCAAGAGAGTGAAACACCCCCGTTTAATGCCTTTACTGGATTTTGTGTAATTTATCGAAGCCGCCAAACAGTTAATTATTATGATTATACGACCGTGTGCTTAATGGATGAAAGGCTATCGGCTTACCTGCTGTGATTTCGGGGATATTTCAACCGAGTGCGGCTGTTTTGCAACTGAATAGTGGAATGATTGAAAGTTTGTCTATTATCAAGGACCACAAAGGTTGCGATGTACAAACTGTATTGTATTTTCTACGAACACACAAATACTGAGGCAGTTGCTACCTTCGCCCTACACGTCTAATTACAGTTATATACACTCCTGGAAATTGAAATAAGAAACACCGTGAATTCATTGTCCCAGGAAGGGGAAACTTTATTGACACATTCCTGGGGTCAGATACATCACATGATCACACTGACAGAATCACAGGCACATAGACACAGGCAACAGAGCATGTTCAATGTCGGCACTAGTACAGTGTATATCCACCTTTCGCAGCAATGCAGGCTGCTATTCTCCCATGGAGACGATCGTAGAGATGCTGGATGTAGTCCTGTGGAACGGCTTGCCATGCCATTTCCACCTGGCGCCTCAGTTGGACCAGCGTTCGTGCTGGACGTGCAGACCGCGTGAGACGACGCTTCATCCAGTCCCAAACATGCTCAATGGGGGACAGATCCGGAGATCTTGCTGGCCAGGGTAGTTGACTTACACCTTCTAGAGCACGTTGGGTGGCACGGGATACATGCGGACGTGCATTATCCTGTTGGAACAGCAAGTTCCCTTGCCGGTCTAGGAATGGTAGAACGATGGGTTCTATGACGGTTTGGATGTACCGTGCACTATTCAGTGTCCCCTCGACGATCACCAGTGGTGGACGGCCAGTGTAGGAGATCGCTCCCCACACCATGATGCCGGGTGTTGGCCCTGTGTGCCTCGGTCGTATGCAGTCCTGATTGTGGCGCTCACCTGCACGGCGCCAAACACGCATACGACTATCATTGGCACCAAGGCAGAAGCGACTCTCATCGCTGAAGACGATACGTCTCCATTCGTCCCTCCATTCACGCCTGTCGCGACACCACTGGAGGCGGGCTGCACGATGTTGGGGCGTGAGGGGAAGACGGCCTAACGGTGTGCGGGACCGTAGCCCAGCTTCATGGAGACGGTTGCGAATGGTCCTCGCCGATACCCCAGGAGCAACAGTGTCCCTAATTTGCTGGGAAGTGGCGGTGCGGTCCCCTACGGCACTGCGTAGGATCCTATGGTCTTGGCGTGCATCCGTGCGTCGCTGCGGTCCGGTCCCAGGTCGACGGGCACGTGCACCTTCCGCCGACCACTGGCGACAACATCGATGTACTGTGGAGACCTCACGCCCCACGTGTTGAGCAATTCGGCGGTACGTCCACCCGGCCTCCCGCATGCCCACTATACGCCCTCGCTCAAAGTCCGTCAACTGCACATACGGTTCACGTCCACGCTGTCGCGGCATGCTACCAGTGTTAAAGACTGCGATGGAGCTCCGTATGCCACGGCAAACTGGCTGACACTGACGGCGGCGGTGCACAAATGCTGCGCAGCTAGCGCCATTCGACGGCCAACACCGCGGTTCCTGGTGTGTCCGCTGTGCCGTGTGTGTGATCATTGCTTGTACAGCCCTCTCGCAGTGTCCGGAGCAAGTATGGTGGGTCTGACACACCGGTGTCAATGTGTTCTTTTTTCCATTTCCAGGAGTGTATATAAATGATCTAGTAGATAGTGTCGGAAGTTCCATGCGGCTTTTCGCGGATGATGCTGTAGTATACAGAGATGTTGCAGCATTAGAAAATTATAGCGAAATGCAGGAAGATCTGCAGCGGGTTGCCACTTAGTGCAGGGAGTGGTAACTGACCCTTAACATAGACAAATGTAATGTATTGCGAATACATACAAAGAAGGATCCTTTATTGTATGATTATATGATAGCGGAACAAACACTGGTAGCAGTTACTTCTATAAAATATCTTGGAGTATGCGTACGGAACGATTTGAAGTGGAATGATCGTGTAAAATTAATTGTTGGTAAGGCATGTGCCCGGTTGAGATTCATTGGGAGAGTCCTTAGAAAATGTGGTCCATCAACAAAGGAGGTGGCTTACAAAACACTCGTTCGACCTATACTTGAGTATTGCTCATCAGTGTGGGATCCGTACCAGGCCGGGTTGATGGAGGAGATACGAGAAGATCCAAAGAAGAGCGGCGCGTTTCGTCACAGGGTTATTTGGTAAGCGTGGTAGCGTTACGGAGATGTTTACCAAACTCAAGTGACAGACTCTGCAAGAGAGTGAAACACCCCCGTTTAATGCCTTTACTGGATTTTGTGTAATTTATCGAAGCCGCCAAACAGTTAATTATTATGATTATATGACCGTGTGCTTATTGGATGAAAGGCTATCGGTTTATCTGCTGTGATTTCGGGGGTATTTCAAACGAGTGCGGCTGCTTTGCAACTGAATAGTGGAATGATTGAAAGATTGCCTATTATCAAGGACCACAAAGGTTGCGATGTACAAACTGTATTGTATTTTCTACGAACACACAAATACTGAGGCAGTTGCTACCTTCGCCTTACACGTCTAATTACAGTTGTATATTTTTACTGGTTGCTGATTTTCAGTACTTCGTCACACGCAATGCTGATGGTTAACATTCACAACAATCCTCACTGCAATCCATGGTTGCTGCTGGCCGACGCGGTTGACGCGAAACACGTAATTCGGCACTTGTCACTTTGTTTCATATCACTCGCGAATCGGTATTAGTGAGGGTCAACCCCACGACCATCAGGGGGACGTGCTGACTCGTCATACTCCGGTGAATTTTACCGTTTACAACTCACTCGACCACCATTCTTGCCCGTCTCTCCAACACTACTCCTCGCTCGACGTCTGTAGTACTACTGCGCACTCGACACTAGTCTCACTGCCTCCTGCAGCGCTTGACAATCGACTCCTGCCTACTATCGACCTGAGCGTCGGATACTAGCTTCTATGTTTGTGGGATCACGGATCCCTTACAAGAGGCACTCTGCATCGCGGTGTAGCTTGCTCGCCAGGTTTCGAGAGGGAGCGTTTCTGGATGAGGTATCGAATATATTGCCTCCCCCTACTTATACCTCCCGAGGAGATAACGAATGTAAAATTAGAGAGATTCGAGCGCGCACGGAGGCAGTCGTTCTTCCCGAGAACCATACGCGACTGGAACAGGAAAGGGAGGTAATGGCAGTGGCACGAAAAGTGCCCTCCGCCACACACCGTTGGGTGGTTTGCGGAGTATAAATGTAGATGTAGACTATGTATACCTCCCTTACTACGTCCCGTGCCCACAATCGTGGCCCACGAGAAAGGCAGGCCGTGCCGAGTACGTCACAGCGCGTGGCACTGTCTTACGAGTGCCAGCAGCCGTCCCTGAAGGGGAGCCGGTAACTATTTCAGACGAATTTTGTAATACTTGACTGCGTGTTCAAATGCTTGGAAGTTCTCCACAGCACACGACAAAATTAAGCCGACTAGTGTATGTCACAAGTTCGTTCTAGGGCCCGTATTTCTTGTTGGCTCCGCCACAATGCGGCATGCAGTGACGCGCTAGACAGTGGTCATAATGTTTTGGCTGGTGAGTGTAGCTCTTTCCCGCTGCGAGTGGCCTGTGACAATAGGAACTGCCGGCTCGCCGCCGATTGCCGGATGGTGTGTTGTGCAGCGGCCGCGTAACGGCAACGCTTCATCACGTGAGAGCGGAAGGCAGGTCGTTGCGCCGCGTTGCGTAACCGACCGCGCGCTGCACGCGCCGCCGACGTGTCGCTGATCTGCAACTCTGTGCTCGCGTGCGAAAAGCGGCAGTTGCGGAGGAGAAAAAGCGGCGCCGAGTTTGCTGTGCTCCATTTTTAGCTGCCCGGCCGGAGTAAGATTGATACCGTAGCTGCAGAGGGAACCCAAGCAAGCGCCGCCGTTCCCGCAGGGGCCGCTCATGTAATTAGCCGTTACGTAAGGCGCCCGCGGCCCAGTTTCCACGTGCCGGAACACACAGGCGTTGCAGAGAGACGCCCCACCGGGCTTTCGCGTGCGACTATTTAGTGCTACTGACTCAGAAAGTTCTCGATTCAGTGCAGCTAATCGCAGTGGCCCAGTGTGAGCTGTAATTATCATATGGCAGCGAAACTTGGTACAAGTTTTAGTGCTTTAATGCAGAACCGATTTACATGAGAAATAAATTAGTTCCAATTTTGGCCGCCAGATGTAAATCTAGCACTGTGAATGCAGGAAAGATGTATAGAAATGATTGCATATGTTATGAATTAGGAACGAGATGTGGGCAGAAAAGATAGAAGAGATTTTAGGCACTAGGGACAAGGGCGAGATTCGGCAAAGGGGTGAACAACTATGGCAAGAACTATGGGAGACGGATGAAACAGGGCGTAGGACATATGAACTTATTCCAAACATTAGGGAACGATTAAAAATGAAATACTTTGAACCCACCAGAGGACTAATCCATTTTCTCACTGGACATGGGCCTTACCCGACATACTTACGTCGGTTCGGGAAAAGGGCCACACCTGCGTGTGAATGTGGTGAACCAGAGGGCATTCCCGATCGTGTGATTTACGAGTGCCCCCTCTTCAATGATGCTGCTTCCACACTACGTGACCAACTACCTGACCATGACACGTACCACCTCATAAGACAACGAGACACTTTTCAAACTCTAAATGATACATTTGTGACGCTGCAGGCAGTAGAGTTAGTTAAGATCTTAGGAATTAAATACTAATACTTGTAAGAATTTAGCTGGCCATTGTAGTTATAGTATAGCTGTAGTTCACAATCCACTAAATTGTAATTAGCTGCAAATTATATCTAACAAACTTACAAATTAAGACCCACTAATCATATAAGGAAGTGGGTTATGTTGTATAATTATCATTGATGGTTAATAAAGAATTTTTTTTAAAAAAGAGGTCAAACAAGTTAGAAAGGTATAATGCTGATTTTATTATGAACTGCCACTTGCAAAATTTGGTCCTTATCAGCACCGGAGACGTCGATGAGATGCTGTACAGTGCCAGATTTGCACCTGGTGGCCAAATTTTTTTCCAATGTAAACCTGTTCTGCATAGCGTATCTACCAAGTTTATGATAGTTAACTCACACTGGACTCCATGAATAGCTGCACTGAAGTTACTACCACGTTACATTTCATTTCAGAATTTAGGACATCAGTTTTCAGACTGGTTTGATACGGCTAGTGGTGTTGCAGCTAGGTAGCGTATGGCAGCTAGGGCGCATGCTCTGCCACTGTTTCTATGGGGGCACAGTCTCCTGACAAGCAAAGAATCTGAAAAAATGCTAAAAGAAATTGGTGGGAAACAAACGGCAGAGTAGGGCGAGGGGGAGGAGAACAGGTAGCGCTAGAAGAGGAAGAAAGGAATGGACTAAAATAGGAAGTGGGCGGACTTGTATGAAAGGAAATCATGATTCGGACTGCAATGTGTTGATCGACAGTTTCTTAAAAAGCTACCTCTCCCTGGTATAGAGATGCTTGTTTTCAGCTGCTAAGTACATATGGTAGAATTACCAGAGATTCTACAGTAAATCAAAACTTGGGGACTGGAGGTCAGGACCAAAAAAATATGAAAATTTTTACTCATCAGATACGATTTTTCTTGTAATATATTAGGGACATAGTTCGTACATTGGTACATCGCTACTCAGAAGTATTGTTCTCTTTAACAAAAATATGAACGTTGGGCTGATAATACAAAAATATTTTGGAAAAAAAAATAATATTGGTTATTTCATTCATTAATCTTCCTGAAATATACTACTCATAACCTTGTCCCTCAAAAAATCCTTAATACAAAAAAATCGTGATCAAATATGAAGAAACACAGACACACACAATAAAGAATTACACTACTGGCCATTAAAGTTGCTACACCACGAAGATAACGTACTACAGACGCGAAATTTAACCGACGGGAAGAAGATGCTGTGATATGCAAATGATTAGCTTTTCAGAACATTCTCACAAGGTTGGCGCCGGTGGCGACACCTACATGAGGAAAGTTTCTAACCGACTTCTCATACACAAACAGCAGTTGACCGGCGTTGTCTGGTGAAATGTTGTTGTTCAAAATGGCTCTGAGCACTATGAGACTTAACATCTGAGGCCATCAGTCCCCTAGAACTTAGAACTACTTAAACCTAACTAACCTAAGGACATCACACACATCCATGCCCGAGGCAGGATTCGAACCTGCGACCGTAGCAGCAGCGCGGTTCCGGACTGAAGCGCCTAGAACCGCTCGGTCACAACGGACGGCTAAAATGTTGTTGTGATGCCTCGTGTAAGGAGGAGAAATGCGTACCATCAGGTTTCCGACTTTGATAAAGGTCGGATTGTAGCCTATCGCGATTGCGGTTTATCGTATCGCGACATTGCTGCTCGCGTTGGTCGAGATCTAATGACTGTTAGCAGAATATGGAATCGGTGGATTCAGGAGGGTAATACGGAACGCCGCGCTGGATCCCAACGGCCTCGTATCGCTAGCAGTCGAGATGACAGGCATCTTATCCTCATGGCTGTAACGGATCGTGCAGCCACGTCTCGATCCCTGAGTCAACAGATGGAGACAACAACCATCTGCACGAACAGTTCGACGACGTTTTCAGCAGCATGGACTATCAGCTCGGAGACCATTGCTGCGGTTACCCTTGACACTGCATCACAGACAGGAGCGCTTGCGATGGTGTACTCAATGGCGAACCTTGGTGCACCAACGGCAAAACGTTATTTTTTCGGATGAATCCAGGTTCTGTTTACAGCATCATGATGGTCGCATCCGTGTTTGGCGACATCGCGGTGAACGCACATTGGAAGCGTGTCTTCGTCATCGCCATACTGGCGTATCAACCGGCGTGATGGCATGGGGTGCCATTGGCTACACGTCTCGGTCACCTCTTGTTCGCATTGACGGCACTTTGAACAGTGGACGTTACATTTCAGATGTGTTACGACCCGTGGCTCTACCCTCCATTCGATCTCTGCGAAACCCTACATTTCAACAGGATAATGCACAACCGCGTGTTGCAGATCCTGTACGGGCTTTTCTGGATACAGAATATGTTCTCTGGTGCCCTGGACAGCACATTCTCCAGATCTCTCACCAATTGAAAACGTCTGGTCAATGGTGGCAGAGCAACTGGCTCGTCACAATACGCCAGTCACTACTCTTGATGAACTGTGGTATCGCATTGAAGCTCCATGGGCAGCTGTACCTGTACACGCCATCCGAGCTCTGTTTGACTCAATGCCCAGGCGTATCAAGGCCGTTATTATGGCTAGAGGTGGTTGTTCTGGGTACTGATTTCTCAGGATCTATGCACCCAAATTGAGTGAAAATGTAATCACATGTCAGTTCTAGTATAATATATTTATCCAATGAATACCCGTTTATCATCTGTATTTCTTCTTGGTGTAGCAATTTTAACGGCCAGTGGTGTATATACTTCACGTTTCTTAAGAGTGCCAATAAAATTTAATGTGTGCGATGTGCGCGACCATTTTTTATATTTATGTGCATTATATTTCCAGTTGTTTCCAGTGACCAAAAGCCAGGACCTTTGTCTTTCCGATTAAAGTTTACGCGAAAATCGAGACATCCGCAGCACTAAAGAAGGGGGAGGAGAAGAGGCAACACAAGTAGGGATTTTACTTCAGTAAAATGCGAAGTGAGCGGAGATGTATGAAATGAAATCATGGAGAGCTCTGGACTAGACAGTGTTGAGCGATAATTCTCACAAGAGCTACCTCTCCCAAGTGTAGACTCGCTTGTGTTTGGTATACGAAGCCATTCTCATGTCCTGTGAGCCAAAGCAAATGGAGTTTAATGACTATTTAGCTACTGTTATTTTGTTTATTACAGCTTTGCACTGATCGCCAATGGAAACTATGAAAAAGGATTCGCCTTACTGTTGTAAATAACGTGGCTTTTGCGTGTGCGTTTTCCGTGTTTGAAAATGGGCACCTTTTACTTAGTAGTTCAATAAACGAATAAACAGGCTAAGCAGCGATATGGACGTATGGACTAAACGAGAATGGAGTGATATAGGCAAGTGGGCGATTCAGTGAAGCGGAAGGGGATGGGGGGCACAAAGAACAGAACTTTGCCCTGGGCTATAGGTTTCCTAATTTCGCTGTTTCACTGCCACTAGATGCGACGTGTCGCTATTTCAAGTTCCAGAATCCAGTTGTTGCTTTTTATACCTGGTCACAAAACACTCGTTTTCCCAGATGTGACACTATTTTAGTTTGCCATCTAACCCCGTCTACCTGGCCTACATCTGTGATCCTCATGCCGTAATTCTAGACGCCGTTACGGGCTGTATTCGAGTCTGGGAGAAATTTTTTTCGGTCATCAGCCTTCTGTTTCAGTGCGGCGTGTGAAAACTTTCTCCCTGTACCATAATTTTCATCTCAGGGTAGCACTTATGCCCAGCGTCCACAATTATTTGCGCTACATATTCCAGTCTCCGACTTCCCCTACAATTTTTGCCTTCTACAGCTCTCTCAAGAATCAAACGTGTTGCTCCCTGATGTCTTAGTACAAAGGGCGCTCAAAACGTTTTGCACAGTCGTCTCTAATTTTTTTTATTTTTTGCAGTAGGAGAATAAAATTTTTTGTGAACATACTTCGAATATTTCGCTATAAGTTGATATATAAAAATATTTTCTTTTATTTACAGGTGAGCCATAATCGACCGTGAAGTAGATGTCAGATTACGACAAGGGTCGGTGATGGAGTTCCTCTTCAAGACCGGCGATGACTCTGCCACATCGATTCACAGGAAGTTGTTCCCTGTTTATGGGGAGGATACAGTGGATCGCAGCAGTATCCAACGGTGGTTGCAGAGGTTTAAAGAAGGTGATTTCTCTCTACTGGACAATCCACGATGCTGTAGACCATCGACGACAGTGAGTGATGAGAGCATTGATCAAATCATCCGAAATGACAGATGTCTGAGATACGACAGCTTGCTGAAATGACTCGTTTGTCATAGGGTAGTGTGGTATGACTAGTACAGTCACTACACCGTGACAATGCCCATCCCCATACAGCCCTTATGACACAGCCGACCTGTGTGAGCGAGAGGTTCTAGCCGCTTCAGTCTGGAACCGCGCGACCGCTACGGTCGTAGATTCGAATCCTGCCTTGGGCATGGATGTGTGCGATGTCCTTAGGTTAGTTAGGTTTAAGTAGTTCTAAGTTCTAGGGGACTGATGACCTCAGATGTTAAGTTCCATAGCGCTCAGAGCCATTTGAATCATTTTTGAAACTTATGACACAGGAGAAAATCTGGAAATTGGGTTGGAAAATTGTTCCTCATCCTCCCTACAGTCGGGACTTGGCTCCGTCTTATTTTTACCTCTTTGGTTGTCTGATGGCCCACCTGCGCGGTAAAACATTTGATAGTGAGAAAGACCTTATTTCTTGTGTCAAGCGATGGTGTCAAAGTCAATCTCCAGAATTTTACCAAAGTGCATTTACATCATGGAAAGAGCCTTGAGCCAGATGCGTTACAGCTCAATATATAGCTAAATGTTCCAAGTAGGTCCACAAAAAATTTCATTCTCCTCCCGCAAAAAATAAAAAAATTAGAGACGGCTATGCAAAACTTTTTGAACACCCTTTGTACATGTCCTATCTTCCTGTCTCTTAGTTAGTGTATTCTTTTCTCCTCCTATTTTGCGGAAAACCTCATTTATTATCTAATGAGATCTTTCAATATCCATAAATCTTCCGTAGATCACATCTCAAAGGCTGCAAATCTTTTCTGGTTTTCTCACAGACAAGAAGTGTTCTTGTTGTGTGGTCTTTAGTCCGAAGACTGATTTAATGCAACTCTCTACCCTACTCTGTCTTGTGCAAGCCTCTTAAACTATACACTGCAGCGTACATTTAACTTTGTTTATTGTAATTCATCTCTGCCCACCCTCTAGAATTTTCTCACACACATTTCCGCCATTACCAACTGGACGATTGATCCGTTGGTACATGTCCTATCAAACGATTCCTTCTACGACGGTTAGGGAAAAAAGTCATTGCAACTATTTCTTTATTCCGAATATCAGCCCAGTTGGAAAATGCGACATACAAATTGAAGGACGACGTATGTTCTACACGAGTGGACATTGAAGAACACGCGAACATTATCCTCCACGTGTTTACACTCATGTGACCAAAGTCATGGGATACTTCTTAATATCGCGTTGGACTATCTTTTGCCTAGCGTAGGGCAGCGAGTCGATGTGGCATGGACCCAACAAGTCGTTGGTAGTCCCCTGCAGAAATACTGAGCCATGTTGCCTCTATAGCCAACCATAATTGCGAAAGTGTTGCCGGTGCAGGATTTTGTGCACAAACTGACCTCTCGTTTATGTTCCATAAATGTTCGATGGTATTCGCGTCGGGCGATCCGGGTGGCCAGTTCATTCGCCCGAATGGTTCAGAATGTTCTTCAAACCAATCCTGAACAACTGTGGCTCTGTAACCTGGCGCATTGTCATTCATAAAAATGCCATCGTCGTTTGGGAACACCAAGTCCAAGAACGGCTGCAAATGGTCCCAGTTGGATCAGCTGGACAGAAGACCTAGTCCAGTCCATGTAAAGAAAGCCCACACCATTACGGAGCCACCTGCAGCTTGCACAGCGCCTTGTTGACAACTTTGATCCATGGCTTGGTGGGGTCTGCGTCATTCTTGAACCCTGCCGCCAGCTCTTACCCCATGAAATGGGATTCATGTGACCAGGCCACGATTTTCCAGTCGTCGTAAGTGCCACATTGATTTCTACGGTTATTTCATGCAGTGTTACTTGTCTGTTAGCACTGACAACTCTACACAAACGCCGCTGCTCTCGGTCGTTAAGTGAAGGCTGTCGACCACTACGTGAGAAGTAATGCCTGTATTTGGTATTCTTGCGACACTCTTGACACTGTGGATCTTGGAATACTGAATTCCCTAACGTTTTCCGAAACGGAATGTCCCACGCATCTAGCTCCAAGTGCCATTCCACTTTCAGAGTCTGTTAATTCCACTCGTGCGGTCATAATCACGTCGGAAATCTTTTCACGTGTGTCACCCGAGTGCAAATGGCAGTTCCGCCAATGCACTGCCCTTTTCTATTCTGTGTAAGCGAGACTACCGTCTCCTCTGTGTTTTACGTTAGTGTACAAGACAATACTGGTTTCAGCTACAATATTATTATAGCACAGTACACATACAGTTGACATGATAAGCCGGCCGCGGTGGCCGTGAGGTTCTAGGCGCTGCAGTCCGGAACCGCGTGACTGCTACGATCGCAGGTTCGAATCCTGCCTCGGGCATGGATGTGTGTGATGTCCTTAGGTTAGTTAGGTTTAAGTAGTTCTAAGTTCTAGGGGACTGATGACCTAAGATGTTAATTCCCATAGTACTCAGAGCCATTTGAACCATTTTTTTGGCATGATAAAACTGGGTCTAAAGGCCCCCAATGCAGCCACCCCGCAACGTTCACCACACGCTGCCAACGAAGTGGGAGGCGCTGAATACCTCCTGCGTCGCCATTTTCCGCAGCGTGTCACAATCGCATCTGTTGTCGCACAGTATTGACGATCTCCTCTCTTATCGTAAACTCGCTGTACCTTTCATACAAGATCAGTGTGACAGGGTGAAAGGTCAGGAGAGTACGGCGGCTATTCCAGTTCTTCCCATCCTCGGGGTCACAGTTGCCTCAGTACACACTGTGCTTTATATGGTTTTGCGTTATCGTGCAGTATGATTGCACTGTCCACAAGATATGGACATTTATCTCAGACGCTATGTCGTACATGTTCCCCTGTCCCAAAATTCATCGATGGCGATTATTAGTCTCAGTAAGTGGCCTCCGTTCTGTTAGCAGCGCGCCATGTGGCCGGAGAACATTGCATATCGCATCCACCATTGAACTTCCGTCAGTTCATGCGGTACCCACAGCGATGAGACTTCCTGCAGTTGCAGCTCTGTCCGCAATATGCTATGAATGGCGCATTCCTTGATGCCATTTAAACTAAAACTAAACTTCTCCCGAACAGGCAATGAAGGCCCAACAGTACAGACCGGCCTCCGTGTCATCCTGAGCCCACAGGCGTCACAGGATGCGGATATGGAGGGGAATGTGGTCAGCACACCGCACTCCCGGCCGTATGTCAGTTTCCGAGACCGAAGCCGCTACTTCTCAATCAAGTAGCTCCTCAGTTTGCCTCACAAGGGCTGAGTGCACCCCGCTTGCCAACAGCACTCGGCAGACCGGATGGTCAACCGTCCAAGTGCTAGCCCAGCCCGACAGAGCTTAACTTCGGTGATCTGACGGTGTTACCACTGCGGCAGGGCCGTTGGCTCCTTCATGCCATTTGCCGTCTGTAATTCCTGTAGTGTCTGTCTTTCTCCAGGAGACGCTCAGTGACGGTACGTACAACCTCGGCCCACACACTGACAGCTCGCCCCGAGCGTTGCAGATCAATGGTTGCCACATGTCTTTACTGAGAGTTACCAGCAGCCCACATTACAGACTTACTCCAAACATCACTAAGTTCAACATTGGGCAACATGAGGGTGGGGATGGTCAGACTACGCACCACGCTACTGTACAGTATGGATGGCTGTTATCACCAAGAGCTTCCAGCAATTCACTGTGATATTGTTCCGTATTTCTTCCACAGAGAACGGCTATTTTGATGTATGCACGCTGTCCAACAAAGATTACTTCCATCTCACACGAGGCTCGCCACACAACTGATTTCGCAGTGCGCTATTACCAGCAATCGGAGAGCCAGCTGTTGTTGTGAATACACGCTATACCTGCGTAACTTCCGTGCAACAAGCAGCAGTTTGTGATCCACCAAAACTCGTATTAATAAAGTTTTACCCTACCAGAACTCTGTGGTCTTGGGAAAGCGTCTTTGAGTCATAGTCAAAATGTCTTCGGCCCTGGGTTCAAATCCCGCCGCTGCTTAAATTTTGGTTAATAATCAGCATTGGCAGCAGAAGACTTCTGGCATAAGAAGTCGCCCTCATTCTACTGACGGCCTTGTCAAAGAGGGTGGAGGAGCGAACAGAGGTTCAGGGCACTCACTTATACGAGGGGTGGGAAACTGCCCCTGAAGGCGGAAGAATCAGCAAAGATCAACGGCATGAGGAAGCAGAAAGGAATGGAAACCACTGCATTAAAGACACCTAACGTGTATCCACAGGACATGGGGCCTGTAATTGAAGAAGTGTCTTGATGATGTCTCCTTTAGCAAAAGATTCCGGAATAGTCCCCCATTCGGATCTCGAGAGGGGACTGCAAGGGGGGGGGTTACCATTGAATAATCAACTAAATAATAACATTCTACGAGTCGGGGCGTGGAATGTAGAAAATCTGAAAACGGAAATGCAAGGCTCAATCTAGATATAGTAGGTGTCAGTGAAGTGAGGTGAGAACAGGACAAGGATTTCTGGTTAGTTGATATCAGCATCAGTATAAGCACCAGAAAACGGTATAACGGGTGTAGGATCGTTATGAATAGGAAAGTAGGGCAGTTACTGTGAACAGTTCAGTGATAGGGTTATTCTTATCAGAATCGACAGCAAACCAACACCGACAGCGGTAGTTCAGGTATACATGCCGACATCGAAAGCTGAAGATGAAGAGACAGAGAAAGTGTATGAGGATATTGAAAGGGTAATACAGTACGTAAAGGAAGATGAAAACCTAATAACCATGGGGGACTGGATTGCAGTTGTAGGGGAAGGAATAGAAGGAAAGGTTACAAGAGAATATGGGCTTGGGATAAGGAATGAGAGAGGAGAAAGGTTAATTGAGTTATGTTATAAACTTGAGCTGTAGTAGCGAATACTCTGTTCAGGAATCACAAGAGGAGGAATTATACTTGGAAAAGGCCGGGTGATACGGGAAGATTACAACATGGTCAGACAGAGATTCTGAAATCAGACACTGGATTGTAAGGCATACCTAGGAGCGGATATAGACTCAGATCACAATATAGTAGTGATGAAGAGTAGGCTGAAGTTCAAGACATTAGTCAGGAAGAATCAATACGCAAAGAAGTGGGACACAGAAGTACTAAGGAATGACGAGATACGCTTGAAGTTCTCTAAGGCTATAGGTACATCAATAAGGAATAGCTCAGTAGGCAGTACAGTTGAAGAGGAATGGACATCCCTAAAAAGGGCGATAGCGGAAGTTGGGAAGGAAAACAGCAACAAAGAAGGTAACTGCTAAGAAAGCATAGGTAACAGAAGGAATACTTCAATTGATAGATGAGAGGACGAAGTCCAAAAATTTTCCGGGAGACCCAGGAAAGTCGTTGAGGATTGAAATAAATGGGAAGTGAAGGGAAGCTAAGACGAAATCCACGAAAAATGCGAAGAAATCGAAAAAGAAATGATTGTCGGTAGGACTGACTCAGCATACAGGAAAGTCAAAACAACCTTGCAAGGGTGACAACAGTAAGAGTGCAACGGGAATTCCACTGTTAAATGCACAGGAGAGAGCGGATAGGTGGAAAGAATACATTGAAGGCTTCTGTGAGGGGGAAGATTTGTCTCATGTGATAGAAGAGGAAATAGGAGCCGATTTAGAAGAGATAGACCTGGTATTAGAATCAGAATTTAAGAAAGCTTTGGAGGGCTGAAGATCAAATAAGGCAGAAGGGATAGATAACATTCCATCAGAATTTGTAAAATCTTTGGGGGAAGTGGCAACAAAACTACTATTCACTTTGGTGTGTAGAATGTATGAGTCTGACGATATATCATCTGACTTTCGGAAAAGCATCATCCACACAACTGCGAAGACGGCAAGAACTGACAAGTACGAGAATTATCGCACAGTCAGCTTAACAGCTCATGCAACCAAGGTGCTGACAAGAATAATATACAGAAGAATGGAAAAGAAAACTGAGATGATCAGTTTGGCTTTAGGAAAGGTAAAGGCACGAGAGAGGCAATTCTGACGTTGCAGTTAATAATGGGAGCAAGACTAAAGAAAAATCAAGACACCTTCATAGGATTTGTAGATCTGGAAAAAGCGTTAGACAATGTAAAATGGTTCAAGATGTTCGAAATTCTGAGAAAGATGGCGTAAGCTGCAGGGAGAGGCGGGTCATATACAATACGTACAACAGCCAAGAGGGGGATAATAAGAGTGGACGACCAAGAACGAAGTGCTCGTATTAAAAAGGGTGTACGACAAGGATATAGCCTTTCGCCCCTACTGTTCAATCTGTACAATCGAGGAAGCAATGATGGAAATAAAAGAAAGGTTCAGGAGTGGAATTAAAATTCAAGGTGAAAGGATACCAATGATACAATTCGCGGATGACATTGCTATCCTGAGTGAAAGTGAAGAAGAATTACATGATCTGCTGAATGGAAGGAACAGTCTAATGAGTACACGGTATGGTTTGAGAGTAAATCGGAGAAAGACGTAGGTAATGAGAAGTAGTAGAAATGAGAACAGCCAGAAACTTAATATCAGGATCGATGGTCACGAAGTAGATGAAGTTAAGGAATTCTGCTTCCTAGGCAGTAAAATAACGAGTGACGGACGGAGCAAGGACATCAACAGACGACTAGCAATATCAAAAAGGGCATTCGCGACCAAAAGAAGTCTACTAATATCGGATATCGCCCTTAATTTGAGGAAGAAATTTCTGAGAATGTATGTCTGGAGTACAGCATTGTGTGGTAGTGAAACATGGACTGTGGGAAAACGGGAACAGAAGAGAATCGAAACATTTGATATGTGGTGCTACAGACGAATGTTGAAAATTAGGTAGACTGATTCGGTAAGGAATGAGGAGGTTCTGTGCAGGATCGGAGAAGAAAGGAATATGTGGAAAACGCTGGTAAGGAGAAGGAAAAAGATGATACGACGTATCTTAAGACATGAGGGAATGACTTTTGTGGTACTAGAGAGAGCTGTAGAGGAAAACAGAGTTTGCAATACATCCAGTAAATAATAGAGGACGTTGCAAGTGCTACTCTAAGATGAAGAGGTTAGCACAGGAGAGGAATTCGTGGCTGGCCGCATCAAACCAATCAGAAGACTGATGACCCAAAAAAATACCATATATTTGTTTTCTCACCAACTCTAATTAGTATTTCATTAGATATTCAATCTACCCACCCAATCTTCAGCATTCGTCTGTAGCACCTAGAGTTAAATTCTACCACAACGACGGTTTGGTAGTTTTAGTACACTATACAAACGATGTAGTAGATGGTATGATTAGGGGTAGTATTGGCAACATTGGCATAGAAAGAAACATAAACGAATGAGTAAGAGAGAAATTGGGAGGCGATGATTTCTCTTTGGTTTTTTGTTTGTTTGGTTGGTTGGTTGTTTTGCAAGTAACTAGAACACCGTATCATTGAGTGCTAGTCCATTGTACATTTTATATCCCAGAAGAATGTAAGCTGGATTTTATAATTAATAAAAATTTGATATACCCAAAACAATTACTTTTGATGCAAGTACAGTTTACATGCACAAACATAAGAAAATCTATATAATTATTGTTGTCATTTTGTACTTACTAGAACGTTGTTCATCATGATCAAAGGCAAGACTCTTCTATTATTATTGATAAATGCGAAATATGTTCATCTATAACAAAAACATGTTTATATAAGTTCGACGAAGTGTTGAAGCGATGTTTGATGTATTTTTGCCGGCCGCGGTGGTCTCGCGGTTCTAGGCGCGCAGTCCGGAACCGCGCGACTGCTACGGTCGCAGGTTCGAATCCTGCCTCGGGCATGGATGTGTGTGATGTCCTTAGGTTAGTTAGGTTTAAGTAGTTCTAAGTTCTAGGGGACTGTTGACCACAGCTGTTAAGTCCCATAGTGCCTCAGAGCCATTTTGAACCATTTGATGTATTTTTGTTTTTACCTACCTTTTGAGGAAATGACGTTTTTTGGCGCTACATAATAAATCATTTTTTTACTACAATACCACTATGTTTCACCTTAAATGCCAACAATATTTGAATGAAACTTGAATTAAACATCGACAGTTTGATAAATATTATTTACTTTTAAGTAACAGAGACGAGGATAATTATGTAGAACAAAAATGTTCCATAGGTACCTGGCCCTTTATACAGGGTGTTAAGGTACGGCCAAACCTTCAGGAAACATTCCTCACACATAAATAAAGAAAATATGTTATGTGGACATGTGTCCAGAAACGCTTAATTTCCATGTTAGAGCTCATTTTAGTTTCGTCAGTATGTACCGTACTTCATCGATTCACCGCCAGTTGGCCCAATTGAAGGAAGGTAATGTTGACTTCGGTGCTTGTGTTGACATGCGACTCATTGCTCTACAGTACTAGCATCAAGCACATCAGTAGGTAGCATCAACAGGTTAGTGTTCATCACGAACGTGGTTTTGCAGCCAGCGCAATGTTTACAAATGCGGAGTTGGCAGATGCCCATTTGATGTATGGATTAGCACGGGGCAATAGCCTTGGCGTGGTACGTTTGTATCGAGACAGATTTCCAGAACGAAGGTGTCCCGACAGGAAGACGTTCGAAGCAATTGATCGGCGCCTTAGGGAGCACGGAACATTCCAGCCTATGACTCGCGACTGGGGAAGACCTAGAACGACGAGGACACCTGCAATCGACGAGGCAATTCTTCGTGCAGTTGACAATAACCCTAATGTCAGCGTCAGAGAAGTTGCTGCTGTACAAGGTAACGTTGACCACATCACTGAATGGAGAGTGCTACGGGAGAACCAGTTGTTTCCGTACCATGTACAGCGTGTGCAGGCACTATCAGCAGCTGATTGGCCTCCACTGGTACACTTCTGCGGATGGTTCATCCAACAATCTGTCAATCCTCATTTCATTGCAAATGTTCTCTTTACGGATGAGGCTTCATTCCAACGTGATCAAATTGTAAATTTTCACAGTCAACATGTGTGGGCTGACGAGAATCCGCACCAATTGTGCAATCACGTCATCAACACAGATTTTCTGTGAACGTCTTGGCAGGCATTGTTGGTGATGTCTCGATTGGGCCCCATGTTCTTCCACCTACGCTCAATGGAGCACGTTATCATGATTTCAAACGGGATACTCTGCCTGTGCTGCTAGAACAAGTACGACACAACATGTGGTTCATGCACGATGGAGCTCCTGCACATTTCAGTCGAAGTGTTCGTACGCTTCTCAACAACAGATTCGGTGACCAATGGATTGGTAGAGGCGGACCAATTCCATGGCCTCCACGCTCTCCTGACCTCAACCCTCTTGACTTTCATTTATGGGGGCATTTGAAAGCTGTTTTCTACGCAACCCCGGTACCAAATATAGAGACTCTTCGTGCTCGTGTTGTGGACGGCTGTGATACAATACGCCATTCTCCAGGGCTGCATCAGCGCATCAGGGATTCCATGCGACAGAGGGTGGATGCATGTATCCTCGCCAACGGAGGATATTTTGAACATTTCCTGTAACGAAGTGTTCGAAGTCACGCTGGTACGTTCCGTTGCTGTGTGTTTCCATTCCATGATTAATGTGATTTGAAGAGAAGTAATAAAATGAGCTCTAACATGGAAAGTAAGTGTTTCCGGACACATGTCCACATAACATATTTTCTTTCTTTGTGTGTGAGGAATGTTTCCTGAAAGTTTGGCAGTACCTTTTTGTAACACTCTGTATATCCTCATTCGATTTCTATACAGTTCACCGCTTCCGGTTTTTAGGGGAATGTAGTAAGACACCGGTGGCATATGTAAAGAAAGCGACCTTTATGAGGTAACGCCCGATAGGTACGCAGCACACCTAATATGGAGGTAAAGCGAATACGACCGTCACTGACCAAAGCTACTATGTAAACTACCTTAGTCTAAGCTTACTTAATAACTGTCTACGGTAGTTTTACAACTGTAGTAGCACCATATTTCATAATTATCTGCTCTCATCTTGTCTGATCTGTGCTGTCGTCCATGTTTCACAGCTGTACGAGGCTGCACTCCAGACAAACAACTTCCTAATACTCACAGGGCAGCTTTCTGTGAGTTAATTTACGGATTATTGCATAACCAACTAAACTTGGTTCCACAGAACCTACTGAATTGCTTTTTAATTTAAATTTTTAAATTAATTTTTTAATCAAAATTGTTTGCTACGGCCAACGTCCTAGATACTCTGTTTCACGGGTTTCTCCTATATTGCGTACCGTAGCAGCAATATCCATGCCTGCACGTAAGCCCGTTATAGGACAATGGCGCGGGATGACGGAGCAGAACCGCCGGTGCGTTCTCCGATGGTGAGGCAACAGCGGGCCTCCCTGCTGCCGCGAGGACGCAGGAAATCCCCGAAACGTGTAGGCGGGTACCAAGCCTCTGCTCTCGCCACTCTTCCTGGCGCTGGTGAGTCAGTAATTATTCGTTTCCTTCATCGCTGTTAGATGCGACGTACCTTACGAAATACATTGCTTAAAAGAATTAGGGTTCAAATGGTTCAAATGGCTCTGAGCACTAAGGGATTAACTGCTGTGGTCATCAGTCTCCTAGAACTTAGAACTACTTAAACCTGCCTAACCTAAGGACATCACACACATCCATGCCCGAGGCAGGATTCGAACCTGCGACCGTAGCGGTCGCGCGGTTCCAGGCTGTAGTTCGACTGTAGCGCCTAGAACCGCTTGGCCACTCCGGCCGGCACAGAATTAGGGAAACACGTGTATCTACACCTGCTTTGTTAAATCTGCACTCACGAAAAGACCATTAATGTAGAGTAATGACATTTTGGGAATACATCTGTCTAGTTAACATATCTAAGTGATTAACATTTGCAAGACTACAGGTTAATGTAAGTGCGAGACAAGCCGTATAAATATGAAATGCTGGTACATTGATAACCGGTTTAACTGAAAGAATATTGAATCCAATCATTCGAACGTGCATGTATTGTGTTGTATAGGTGCCGGGTGGCAGTTTATGGGATGCAGTTCCACGCCTGTTGCACTTGGTCGGTCGGTATAGGAACGGATAATGCTAGTCGTCGATGACTTTGTAGTTGACCCACACGTGCTCCATTGGAGACAGGTCTGATGATGATCCAGCAGGTCAAGGCAACACGTCAGCGCTCTGTAGAGCTTGTTGGGTATGAGGGCTAGCATTATCTTGTTGGAAATCACTCTGAAATGCTCTTGATGAATGGTAGCACAACAGGTCGAATCACCAGACTGACTTACATATTTGTAGTCAGGGCGCGTGGGACAACCGCGAGAGTGCTCCTGCTGTCATATGAAATCGCACCCCAGGCCATAACTCCAGGAGAAGGTCCAGTGTGTCCAGCACGCAGACAGGCTGGTTCCAGGCTCACAACTGGCCTCCTCCTAACCAAAACACGGCCTTGTCGCTGAGGCAGAACCAGTCAGAGCTCCACACTGCCTTCCACTGAGTTCTCGCTTAGCATTACTGAAGCTCGAATGGCGGTGGTCTGGGTTCAGTGGAATGCACGCTACACGGCGTCTGGCTCGGAGCTGCCCTTGAAGTAACCGATCTGTAACAGTTGGTTGTTTCACTGTGGTGCCAACTGCTGCCCATACTACTGCTGCAGATGCAGTACGGTGGGCCAGAGCTATATGCTGAAGACGATGCTCTTCGCTCCCGGTAGAGCTACTTGGCCCGAAGCGACCAAACATTCTAGTGACCACCTCTGCCAGTAATCATGTACAGTGGCCACATTCCTCCCAAGTGTTTCTGCAGTATCGCAGAAGGAACATCCGGCGTCTCATAGCCCTCGTTCAAGCTCAGTGAGGTGTCGATAATAGAGTCTTTGTCTCTTCAAAGGCGTTCTTGACTAACATCCACTCACTACCCAATCTCAAAGATAACTAACGTTCACAACCGAAACAGTGTGCATTTAAAGCAAACGTGGTTTGTATCCTCCTAGTGGCCATACTAGCGCCATTCTTATGCGACTGGCGTGAAATTTGAACTGACATTGTATTTCAGATTTAAAAACATGCCTATCGAATTTCATTTATGTCGCACACGTCCTAGTTGCTGCCAGGATTTTGTTTCCGTCAGTTTATTTCTCCAACTATCTACCGTCAGCTGCCTGCAGCATTCACGTAAAATGCCTCAAAATGGCGCCTAAACAGTACAACCGTGTGGTCGGCCGATTGCGCAGAGGGCTCCAACCTGAGAGGCAGTCAAATGAAAACGAGGCAGATGGGCAAAAGTAAATAAACTATTTATTATTCCAAAAGTAATCATCATATGTATTGAAGTACAAGACGTAAAATCGTCATAACTTCTGAACGGTTTGCGTTAGGACGTTGAAACCGCACTGTTTGCCGCGGGGCATGACGGGAGTTAATATGTAAGTATGATTTGTTTTAGCGATGAAGCCCACTTTCATTTGAGTGGGTTCGTCAATAAACAAAACTTGGCGCATTTGGGGGCAGAGGATCCGTATTTCGCGTTCGAGAAGTCTCTTCAGCCTCAACAGGTGACTGTGTGGTGTGCAATGTCCAGTCACGGAGTAATCGGTACGATATTCCTTGATGCCACGTTGACTACCGAACGCCACATGGAGGTTTTGGAAGAAGATTTCATTCCCCCACTATCCGAAGTGACCCTGATTTCGACACGACATGGTTGATGCAGGACGGAGCTCGACCCCATCGAAGCAGGAGAGCGTTGAATGTCCTGGAGGAATACAATGGGGACCGCGTTCTGGCTCTGGGTTACCCAGAGGCCACCGGCTTGGGCCCCGATTGGCCGCCATATTCTCCGCATCTGAATACATGCGACTCCTTTTTGTGGGGCTACATTAAAGACAAGGTGTACAACAATAACCCCACTCCGTTGCCGGTACAGGTAAGCTTGAGCACCCGCGGTGCTGGCAAAAGGACGGAGAGGTCGGCCAAAGCCGCACTCGGAGAGGGGGGGGGGCTAAATGTGACGCGATGTGCGGCTCTGCCGTGGAGCCTATCGCCTTACGACAATTTTTGGGAGTAATTAGAGACTATGCATGAATATGGCTTGTTCATTTTTTTATGTTAGGGTTAGAGTGGCGAAATATAATAATAATCGATATTAATTAAATAAATAATTAATTAAAAGGAAATCTAATAAATGAAAAGTAAAAGGAACCTAAATATTTCACACGCACACACACGCCACTTTTTTAGTCTCTATAATTAAAATAACTTTTGTCAGAAAATGCACACGATATTATCAACTACTTAAAAAAATCACTTCATTCCTTAGTTAATTCTACTCTTTTTTACCTTTTTTATTGTTTGAAGTGATGGTCGGTAGACTCTTGGCGTGCTGAAAAACGTTTAATTTGGGTTTCTATAATCTCAGGGAAATTACTGTCTTCTTGCCTCACGAGAAAATTCAGAATAGTTTCATTTAATTTCGTGGGTATCGCGTTGGCAACGTAAGAAAAAATGTAGTAAAGCAAAATCTGTAACATTTATACATTGGGCCTTGGTGATCGTTACTATGAAATGAAAGCAGAAATGCCAAATTAAACAATTATTGTTAAACGAAAGAAGCTTTTTATACAGACATCTGGATCTCGTGCATTAATCTCACAGTTTTGAACATAACAAAGAATTTTTGCCGTATTCCGGCGAAATACGCAGAAATTACAATAATCTTAGCTCGACTCTGGAGCGAAAGAAAAAAGTATTCATAGTAAAGTCATATCAGTAATCGCAACTGGCGATAATAATGGCACAATTAAACAAATTCCTAACAGGAATACATTTAAGTTCATTTGAACAAAATGGAAAAAAATAAGAGTCTGATAGCGTGAGATGCTGTCGGAAAGGCGCGCAACTAAAGAAGAAGAGAAAGAAAAGATGAGCGTGCGTTCTTATGTAGAACAAAATACAGATGATAATGCTACGCCGCTCTCATTATCCTACGCGTACATATTCGCTGACTTGCGGCGCAGTTCATTGACTCAGTGGTTAAATTATATCTTCAACTCTTGATATTTCGGTAGGAAAGGAAAATAGTAGGTTATTACGTCGCGGGCAGGGCACAATATTACACGGTGCGAGGTAGGGGTAAATTTGATTTACGTTTCTTTTATTTTTGTAGATTAAACTTAGTTTAATAAGAACATAGGTCCACGAAAAAAAAAGTCGCTAGGGCGCTAGGTCATAAAGTCAACTAAAGAAAGGGGGTAGCCTATTTCATTCGCGATCAAAAGTCCTCGGTCTCGGGTTCGAACCCCGTCACGGCTTAAATTCATCTTGAACAATGTATTCGTGATTACTAACTGAAATTTATTGCAGAAATCAGTTAGTCCTTCCTCATTCATAGTCTCATTCCTAGACCATGCCCATATTCTCCCGTAACCCTCTCTTCTACTCCTTCTACAACCTTATTCCAGTACCCCATGACTATTAGATTTTCATCTCCCTTTACGTTCAATATCCTCACATACTTTCTCTCTCTTCATCTTCAACTTGCGACGTCGGCGTGTATACCTAATGTACCGTCGTCGCTGATGATTTGCTGTCGATTCTGATGAGAACAACCCTCTCACTGAACTGTTCACAGTACCTCACTTTCTGCCTTACCTTCGTATTAATGACGAATCCTACTCCCGTTATACCGTTTTCTGCTGCTATTGATATTACCCTCTACTCACCTGACCAGAAATCGTTGTCCTCTTCCAATTTCACTTCACTGACGCCCACTATATCTAGATTGAATCTTAGCATTTTCCTCTTCCATTTGCTAGCTTCTATACCACGTTCAAACGCCCGACGTTCCACGTCTCATTGTAGAACGGTATCCTTTCGTCGGTTACCCAGTCTTTTTCTCATGGTCACCTCCCCGTTGGCAATCCCCTCCCGGAGATCCGAATGGGGGTTTAGTCCGAGATCTTTCGCCAATGGAGAGATCATCATGATACTTTTCCAGTTACATGCCAGTTGTCCTGTTGATGCACATAATGTCTTTAATGCATCTGCATGCTCATGCTGTTGATCGTTGCTGATTCTTCCGCCTTCAGGGACACTTTCCCACCCCACTGGCACCAGCGTGCCCTGAACCTTTCTCCGTTCCTGCGCACTCTTCGACAAGGTCGAATGAGGGTATCTTCTTATGCCGCTATAATCTTGGAAATCTCGTAGCTTAACTGAGTCCTAACTCCATAGGTTACGGTTGTGGGATTCACGCTGTCTGTAAGCGTTTAACGCTTGTGCGAGATCCGTCGCATGCATGTGGGTTTTGTTAGGATTGGATTTGAGTCAAGATTTATGTGTCTACTTGCCAGAAAACTCTTCACAATCTGACGTACAATCCGTTATTTTCTCGTTGTAGAAGTTGCTCTTATTTAATCGTGTTGTTCATATTTATTCTTGCTTTCGAAAAGGATAGCTCGGTTTGCTACTTGTTCTAGATGTTTGAAATGAGATCTACGCATTATGTACTAGTTTCTTTTCCCTGTAAATTACAGAACGAGGAAGGAGATTTCAACGTTTTTGTTTCCGAAAGATGAAAACATTCGCACTTAGTGGTTACACGTCTAAACCCTTGAGTGTTGTAGTGTACATATGACATGTGTATGCGTGGTTGCCGAAATATTGTGTCCACAAAGGAAATAATACGCGTATAAATGAATTAAACAGCCCTGCCATTGACAGCCCACGCCTACAGAAATGCGTTAGACGAGGTCGTGATGATATTCTACTCTAGCTTAAGTGCGACGGCGATAATGAATGTATCTAGAATAAATTCAACTAGACACCGTCAAATTATTTATTTTTAAACAACAGAAAAATGCAAAAGCATAAAATCAACGCATTGTCTTAAATCCTACTCTTAATCTAGCTTTGAGACTGGAAGAACATCTGTGGCTTTCCTCAAAATCGCTCCCACGTTTATTAGACGGACACACTAGGTTGGTTGGTACTGAGTAGCTCCAAGAAACCGAACTCTTCCACCCTGTTCGGCACTAACAGTAAAGAGCCGGAGAACAAGAAGAAGGAACTCAACACATTTACTATGATTGTTTCCCCATCTGTCGAGCCGTGGTGCGTTACAGAACTGGGAAACGTGGTAGCCGGCCGTGGTGGCCGTGCGGTTCTAGGCGCTGCAGTCCGGAACCGCGGGACTGCTACGGTCGCAGGTTCGAATCCTGCGTCGGGCATGGATGTGTGTGATGTCCTTAGTTTAGTTAGGTTTAAGTAGTTCTAAGTTCTAGGGGACTGATGACCTCAGATGTTAAGTCCCATAGTGCTCAGAGCCATTTGAACCATTTTTTAAACGTGGTACTGCACCGTCGATCTGGTCGGTGACGTTGATCGCCTTGCAGAGGATGTTCGCTGTGTACCTATAAATTCTGTCTAACAGTGGACGTAATATACCGTCTGAAAACTCCTAAAGCTGAAGCTACTTCAGTAACACAAAAAATGGTTCAAACGGCTCTGAGCACTATGGGACTCAACATCTGAGGTCATCAGTCCCCTAGAACTTAGAACTACTTAAACCTAACTAACCTAACGACATCACACACATCCATGCCTGAGGCAGGATTCGAACCTGCGACCGTAGCAGTCGCGCGGTTCCGGACTAAAGCGCCTAGAACCGCTCGGACGCTGCGGTCGGTTCAGTAACACACAGAACATTAGTCGAGACGTATGATTACTCATAAACCAGGAACAGAGACTCAACTCAAGTATTTGTTCGTAAAGAAGCAGTTAAATGTGCCTCAGACTCCACAGAGAAGGAAAGAATCGGCACTCTGCTTAGCCAGAAACCACTGAACTCCCTCCTAGTGGCGAAATCAACACTTTGTAAGTGGGCTGCTTCTGTGTTGGCAGCGCTGTGTAGCGCTTTGCATTGGATCTCTGACTGCACTTTCTTTGTAAGAGACTCTGTGATTGGTCGCACTCGTTGTTGGGAGTTAATCGCCGGTACTGTTCGGCAATTGGAAGTTAGTCGCCAGCAGTGATGGAAGTACTGTTGGGCAGTTGGAGGTGAACGGCCAGCAATGATGGATGTTAAATGTGAGAAGTTAGCATTGATGGAGGGTAGAGGTCCCAAGTGTTAGCGTAGGATAACGATCTGGAAGTATCCGACTTGGAGATTGAAAATTATTCATGATTGTATATCTTTGTACTGCATGTCAATGACGATTTATATGTGTGTTTGAACTGGATGTCACATTATTAAGGTAAAAAAATACATTATTTGGTTTGCAACAAAATCTTTCCTTTGCTAAACACATGCCTATTAGTAGTTAGTGGCTTTAGTAGTTGGAATCTTTTATTTAGCTGGCAGTATTGACGCTCGTGTATTGCAGTAGTTCGCATAATGAAGATTTTTGTGATGTAAGTGCTTAATGAAATGTATAGGTTAGTGTTAAGTTTTCTTTTTAGTCAGGGTGATTCTTTTTAATTAATTATTTGAAGTCAGGTTCTAATTTTTTTTGAGGAGTCAGATTTCGTTGCGCTAGAATATTGTGGGTCAGTGTTGGCATGGTAAGAAAAAATAAAGAGAAAGTAGGCTCAGTACGTTCAGTTTTACTCAACTGTTTCAGACTGAAATAACGTAGAAGTTTCATCTTATCAGTCGTTCAGCAGTTTGAGTGCATTTTCACACATTTAAATAAAGAAGTTTCAACTTTGCAAATTGTAACGGTGCGACTTTTCATTGACCCCCGTGTCAGCAAAGTCTCTAAGTCGCTGTAAAGTTCCACTCTGTTCCCTTTAGAGCAGTAAAACATCCCTCTCGGTCGAACACAAGATACGGTGTCTTTTCTAACCTCCCTCCCGCCGATCGCCGCTTTCACAGGAACGCGCAACGGCTCACGACTCCCTGCTGTCGGCGTCCAGCTCAGATTAATTCCGAGGCATGCAACGCTACAGAAAATGTTAGTACTTGGTACTACCCAGTATCAACCAAAGAAATGATCAGTTATTCCATCGCTCATCGGAAATCGGGATCTCACATCGAATAAAATATGCTAGCGAACTGGTATAATATTACATGTGTAGAGACAAAATGACCTTGCCTCGTCGGCGGTGTGAGTCTCCCGCATCGTCCCCTACGCTCCTCGGAGTATGGGACCTCGTCATCATCAGAGACAAAATAGTGCCGCCTTACAATTTAGCCTTTTTCATTTCTACAAACAACCACCATAGTCAGTCTTTCTCTCCGTCAGAACGGGCCTCGGAAATCCCAATGGTACCGACCAGCCTCCGTGTCATCCTTAGACGACAGGCTTCACTGGATGCGGATATACACCGATGAACAACAACATTATGACCACCTGTGTAATAGCGTGTTATCCCACTTTTCAAAGACAGTACAACAGAGATTCTGCTTGACATGGATTCTAAAAGCCCTTGACAGGATTCCAGAAGTATGTGGCACTAGATGCCTACGTGCAGGTCTAGATTCCTGCAAATTATGGGATGTTACGGGATGGTAATGGTGCTTGATGTGTGTTCCAATTGGCACAGATCAGGCACATTTTCTGGCCAAGACATCGAATTGAATTCACTATAATGCCCCTCAAACCACTGTAGCAAGATTCTAACATTGTAACACGGATAGTTGTCATGCTGGAAAATTTCGTTGCCGTAGGGGTGATTTCAAGCATGAAACAGTGCAAGTGGTCCGCATAATGTTTTGACTTATCAGTGTACAGATGTAGCCAGCACACCCTCTCCCGGCCGTTGTCAGTTTTCATGATGGGGCCCGTAGCTCCTCAGTTGGCCTTACAAGGGCTGAGTGCATCCTGATCGCCAACAGTGCTCGGCAGACTCGGCCGGTGACCCCTCCAAGTGCTAGCCATGCCCGACAGCGCTTAACTTCGGTGATCTGACGGGAACCGGTGCCACTACTGCGGTAAGGCCGTTGGCTATAATCAGTAACTGAAATGAATATGTTTCCAGCATCGCAAGTTCTAGATATCCCCTAGACAGTAGGTTCGGTCGCTGTAGACAATTGTATGGGGGCTGTTATGATGTCTCAGTGTAAGGGAATGGCGGACGTTTCGACATGCCCTTCTGAATGTCAGAATGATCTGCATGGTCATTTAATAAGAGGTTCCCGCAACGGTTAATTAACAGCACAGAGGTGGCCCTGCTAAACATAAGACACGGGTGCTACACCTCACAAAAGATGACGAACAGGGTGAACGAGTAACTGTAAAATGAAACAGTAGTCAACATTGACCCCCGTTCATTAACAAGTTCCCTGCTAACATACGTGAATAGCAAATTATTACAGGATCGGTTCTATCACAATAAGTGCAAAGAATAAGAAAATTAACAATTGTTGATGGGGCAGTGCTAAACTAACACTTGAATGTCCCGGGGAAGACTGATTAGCTTCTGTGGATGAGATCTGCGCATGAATTATAGGAAGACAATTCCACGATGGACACACAGTTACTGCTTTAATCCATCAGAAGAATAAAAAAACTACACATGCAAATAACAAAAATGGCTCTGAGCAGTATGGGACTTAACTTCTGAGGTCATCAGTCCCCTAAAACTTAGAACTACTTAAACCTAACTAACCTAAAGACATCACACACATCCATGCCCGAGGCAGGATTCGAACCTGCGACCGAGCTAGGTGGCGCAGTGGTTAGCACACTGGACTCGCATTCGGAAGGACGACGGTTCAATCCCGTCTCCGGCCATCCTGATTTAGGTTTTCCGTGGTTTCTCTAAATCGCTTCAGGCAAATGCCGCGATGGTTCCTTTGAAAGGGCACGGCCGATTTCCTTCCCCGTCCTTCCCTCACCCGAGCTTGCGCTCTGTCTCTAATGACCTCGTTGTCGACGGGACGTTAAACACTAATATCGTCCTCGTCGTCGAACCTGCGACCGTAGCGGTCGCGCGGTTCCAGACTGTAGCGTCTAGAACCCCTCGGCCACCCCCGCCGGCTGCAAATAACATCGCTGATCGGGTCATTAATGAGCCTTCAGTCACTCAAGAACAGTATATTCACGAAATGTAACTAGTCCTAATCGCGTGTCTATAAACGCGCAGTAATTCTCACACGCTGCTCGACAAACTGCGATTTCTCACCATATTCGGCACTCAGTTGCGGGAGAGCGGCAAACACCGTGATCTGCGGCTGACTGCAGCACCTCAGCTCACTATCGGATCTCCAGACCAAGCGTGTCCTCTCTCATATCCCACGCTGAGATGCTCTCCTCATGACCCGCAGAAAATGTGCTCACCACTACGTCACGAACTGAAATCCATTCTCCTTACACCCATACTGAGTTGTGCTTTCCACCGACATCGAGTTCTTTCTCCTCTACAAGTCCAAGTAGTTCCCGTCACCAGTGAAAAAGGCTCTGCAAAATGCTGTCCAAAGATTTTTTCGTTAACAAGATAACTATTTTCCCTCTGAGCAAAAGTTTTACAACATTAAACAATCTTTACACACCACTGTATCCAGTTCTTGAGCAATTTTGAGCTACACTCCGACTCCTCAGCTAAGTCATCTACTTCAACCAATACCATTGTCTCTGCATCCGCATTTCTTGGAAACTATTATCCTGACTTCTCCTACTGGGTAATTTTTTTTGAATAACCAATGAGAAGCCCTCTTTACATTTTTTTAAGCCAGAGATTAATCACCCCGTAAAAAACAGCGCCGGAAAGTCGGCTCATCGTTTTTCAAGGAGAAAAAGATCCCTGTCCATAATGCAGGTCTGTCACTTCTCGTGGAATGCTGAGAACTTTATCCGTCATTGACTTCCCCTGGTCCAGCCTTCTTGGAAGGCGATTTGTCGACACAAAGCAATGCTCCTTTGAAATGTATTTTGGTCAGCTGGCGCTGCTTGTGAAAACTTAAACTCTGCACGAGTGCGGATGTTCTGTGGATGCAACCCTGGACCCCATATCGCCCGAGGTGCATTATGCGAAAAACTTCTGGAACGGAACCAAGCCTGGGTCACTGTCCGCTACCTGCCCTGACACTAGGAAAGAGGTTGGTTGGTTGATTGGTTGCTTGATTTGGGACGAGGGGACCAAACAGCGAGGTCATCGTTCCCATCGGACTAGGGAAGGATGGGGAAGGAAGTCGGCCGTGCCCTTTCAAAGGAATCATCCCGGCATTTGCCTGAAGCGATTTAGGGGAATCACGGAAAATCTGAATCAGGACTGAAGGACGCGGATTTGAGCCGTCGTCCTCCCGAATGAAAGTCCAGTATGCTAACCACAGTGCCATCTCGCTCGGTCTAGGAAAAAAGGAAGTAATATAAACGTATCCGACTTAATCATGGTGGTCAATGACGTCACTAATTACTATTGTTAACTATTCCAGAAATTGACAGGAACAGAATTCAGATAAAATGTTTTTAAATTAATTATGGATAACAGACAGGCTGCAGCGTATCCAGTTTCGTAGGATTCAGGCTCTCAAAAGAAACTGAAAATAATGAGTGCACCAAAAATGAAACCTGCAATATTTGCCGACTTCTGTGTCAAAGACCTGACACTGAGTTCTGTACAAAGACCTGAAGATCAAATATCTATTAGGCATTTAGAGTACATTCATGAATGTCAAATAAAAGAGAAACCTCTCAGAATGACTCAGATGTAGTGTTCTTCATAGGATTCGTATCGCATCGCTAATTAAACTTCTTAAATTCATGCGATACATTTGAAACACTTGTTCCCACTATTGATGCGTTTATTGCAAGCCCTAAATAATGACATTAAACCATAATTACTGAATCTGGGCAGAAAGGCATTAAAGAACCATCTGATTTAATGTTTCGAATTGTCGTTAAGGAATACTAATTATTTCAACTTTTCACATCTGATGACTTTGAAAGATTGTTCCAAAGTATCAAAAATCATAAAGGAGGGCTTGAACTGCATTTAAAAGTAACAGCTGACAACACTCGCTCTTCTGAGACGTGTATTTGAGGCTTTTATTCCTTCTCACTTCTTCTACAGCTTAAATTTATCTGCGTGAAATGTATAGCGAGACCCAAAGTTCCATTAACATCTTAAAATTCAATATTTCACGGAATAAGGTAGGTAGATTGATAAATTTTGATGCACATGTTTGAAATGACTTGGGGTTTCATTGAAACAAATAAAAATGTGCAAAATAATCAACAGATGACGCTTCATACGATACGAAAGCAATAATTAGCATAGCAAAGATGATGATCTTTATAACAGATACTTAACATATCGGCCGTAATTCATCAACAATACCTGTGGTCGAGGAACAATGTTGTGAACAACACAGTACATCGTTAAGATGATTGTGCGATAATTCTCGCACTTGTTGGCTCTTGAAATCTTTGGAATTGTGTGGATAATATTTTCCTAAAGTCTGATGGTATATCGCCAGTCTCATACATTCTGTACACCAACATGAATAGTCGTTTTGTTGCCATTGTCCCCAACGATTTTAGAAAATATAATTGAACATTATCTATCCCTTGTCCGCCCCCGGTAGCTGAATGTCAACATGATGGACTGTCTATCCTCTGGGCCCGGGTTCGATTTCCGGCTGGGTCGGGGAATTTTCTCCGCCCAGGGACTGAGTGTTGTGCTGTCCTCATCATCATCCTATCATCCTCCTCGACTGCAGGTCGCCGAAGTGGCGTCAAATTGAAAGACCGGCACACGGCGAACGGTCTGCCCGACGGGGTCCTTTGCCATGCGATTAAATAAAAATAAATAAATATCCATCCCTTCTACCTTATTTGATCTTAAATCTTCCAAAGCTCTTTTAAATTCCGATTCTAAAACTGAATCCCCTATCTCTTCGCTATCGACTCTAGTTTCTTCTTCTATCACGTTATCAGATTGTAAGGAGCAGCCTATTTCTATTGTATCTAATTATTTACTTTATTATTTTTCTCCTGTTTTTAATTTAATGTTTTCTTTGGTTGTTTGAGTAATTTTCCCTTACTTAACTTACAAGTCTTCCCCCTTTTATAGGCCTTCAGTTTACTCTTTCCATCCATCCACTCTCCGCCGCATTTAATAGTGGAACGCCCACTGCGTTCTTAATGTTGCCGTCCTGGATTTTAGCTTTTGACTTTTCTGTATGCTCACTCTGTCCTTCCGTTAAAATTCCAAAATGCTCTAATTCACGAAATAATGTCGGCAGAAAGGTTAAAAACGACACTCATTGGTGAAATGACATGGTATTTCAATGAAATCGATAACGAGTGCAGAAACTGGCCAATGGATGGCGCTGGACATCAATTCGTCACTGACGCCGCATGAGAATCGTGTATAAAATGAGCTGTAGTGAGAGAGGCTGTGACCCCCCTTCTGTACTTGTTGTACACGGCGGACATGCCGCCGCCGTCACCCCCCGTCCACCTTCTCCAGTTTGCCGATGACACCGCCTTCCTTGCCCTTGCCCCCACCCTGCGACGCTCCCAACACCTTCTCCAATCCCATCTTGACCGGTTCACCGCTTGGTGCAACCAGTGGTTGCTCAAGGTCAATCCTTCCAAAACCCAGGCGATCACTGTAGGCAAAACCACTCCCTCCTTCCGCCTCCTTGATTTCTATCTCACCGTTTATGGCCGTCCCATCGCTCTCACCCCCACCCTTAAGTACCTTGGCGTCACCCTCGACCGTCGCCTCTCCTGGACTCCCCATCTCCAGACAATCCAAGCCAAGGCACGTTCCCGACTCCGTCTCCTCAAGCTCCTTTCCGGCCGAACGTGGGGTCTGGACCCCTCCACCATCCTCCACACCTATAAGTCCCTCATCCGCCCTATCCTCTGTTACGCCCATCCAGCCTGGATCTCCGCCCCCCCCTTCCTTTTATAAATCCCTCCAAATCCTTGAACGCCATGCTCTCCGCCTTGCCTATCGCATCCGTCTCCCTTCCCCCACGCGGATCCTGTATGACCTTATCCCCTTCCCCCACCTCCTCCTCTTCCTCGAAAGGATACGAATCCTATACACCTCCCGTAAACTCGATCCTCCTCACCCGCTCGTCTCCCCGATCCTCTCCCACCCCCGCCCGCTGCCGCGCCTGTACTCCCATGTCCCACCCAGTCTCTATCTCTCCACCCTCCTTACCCTCTCCCAAGGTGGCTTCCGCCAGCTCCCCCTCCCTGATGATGCCCTCCTCCCCTCCATCTACCCCTCCTACCAACTTTGATCCTCCCGCCCTCCTCCTGTGCTTGCTCCTCAGGGCACCCTCCCTCCCTTCTCTCCCTTTTCCCTCCCTCCTCCTTTTCTCGTCCCTCGTCCCCCGGGCCCCCCCTCCCCTGTCCCTATCCTCCTGTCCCCGTCTCCTACGCCATGGCATCCTCTTTTCCTCCCCTCTCCCCCTCCTCATCCCTGTTGCCCTCTTGGCAGGTCCCCGGACTCGCACACGCTCAGTGGACATTCGCGCGCCGGAGATCACCGCCATCAGTGTATCGTGTGTGCCGTCATGTTTAGTGTTCAGTTTCGCCGTCACGCTCCATTGTTCACCAGTGACATCGTCTTCTTCAGTGTTTGTGCGTCGGGTCTCCAGTTCATAGTGTGGATTGTCCTCAAGTGTGAACGGCTTCTTGTGCTTTTATATTCTTGTGTCTCCTGTTTTTTCCCGCCGTTTTTCTATGTAATGTCTCTTCTTTGTTTTATCTCCATGTACTCTCTTCGGCTGAAGAGCGGCGTATTGTGCTGCTGCCAGCCTACCTGGTTGTTCAGGTTTCAAAATTACAATAAAGAAAAAAAAAAAAAAAAAAAGAGAGGCTGTGAGATGCACAAGCCGTCCCGGCATCTTGACTGTGCCAGAAAAGGCACTGTTAGCGAAGCTTCACTACCAGAATGTAGAATCCCCTACTGCAGCTTTACGATCTTATCGCCTTAAAAAGGTTATTCGAATAGGTGAACGTGCTGTGACGAACGTCGCTTTGAAGATAATGATCACGAGATTCGAAGCCACCTGTTGTTTAGACGACCAGAGACTACCGCTACTGCCACTCAGACAGTTCAGGAAGAAATGGAGATCTTATTGGGTTCATCTCCGCATTGTGAAGACAGCGCCCATGAGGTCAGACGTTGCACAGGCATTCCACACACTAGTACTCTCCCATGCTATCCGTACAAAATGCAACGTCATCGTGAACTGTTAGCCACTGATTTTGTGACGCCGACAGCATTTGCTGTGTAGCCACTTCAAAAACAGCGGAATATGACGATTGGTTGTCTAACATACTGTGGACCAACGAAGCTCATTTCACACGCTGAGGGTCTATCAACACCCACAGCTGCAGAATTTGACCTACCGAAAGTCATAGAACTGTCGTGGAAGCCCTATTGCATGATGCGAAAGTCCTGGTGCGGTGTGTGTTTACCGTGTCACTCGTGTTCGGACCCTCTTTGTTCGAAAAAATGTGGGATGCTGCAGTTCAAACTGTCAGCGTAAAGTTTGCAAAGTACACCGATATGTTACAGAACCGCATCATCCCTAGCCTGGCTCATAACCACTTGGTGGAATGTACGACCTTTATGCAGGACGGCCCTTCGCCCCACATTGCTACATGTGTGAAAGATCTCTTGCGCATATCGTCTGATGAGGATCGCGTGCTGAGCCGCCACGTCCGTAACGCTTGGCCTACCATTTCCCCAGATTTCAGTCTGTGTGATTACTGGTTGTGGGGTTGCCTGAAGTCGCAAGAATAATATACAGAATAAACCATTGGGGCCGAGCGGTTCTAGGCGCTACAGCCTGGAACCGCGCGACCGCTACGGTCGCAGGCTCGAATCCTGCCTCGGCCATGGATGTGTTTGATGTCCTTAGGTTAGTTAGGTTTAGGTAGTTCTAAGTTCTAGGGGACTGATGACCTCAGATGGTAAGTCCCATAGTGCTCAGAGCCATTTTGAAGATGTGTCAGGTGACGATCAGTTTGGTTTTAGGAAAGGTAAAGGCACGAGAGAGGCAATTCTGACGTTTCGGTTATTAATGGAAGCAAGACTGAAGAAAAGTCAAGACACGATCATAGAATTTGTCGATCCGGAAAAAGGGATCGATAATGTAACATTGTTCAACATGTTCGAAATTCTGAGAAAAATAGGGGTAAGCTATAGGAAAAGACGGGAAATATAGGTACAAGAATCAAGATGGAACAATAAGAGTGGAAGACCAGGAACGAAATGATCGGATTAAAAAGTGTTAAAGGGATGGAAGTAGTTTTTCGTCCCTGCTGTTCAGCTTATATATTGGAGAAGCAAGGTTTGAGAGTGGAATTAAAATTCGAGGTGAAAGGATATCAATGGTAAGATTCGCTGATGACATTGCTATCCTGAGTGAAGATGAAGAAGAATTACATGATCTGCTAAATGGAGTGAACATTCTAATGAGTACAGAATATGGACTAAGAGTTAACAAATTCAACTACCTAGGCAGCAAAATAATCAATGTCAGTTGGAGCAGGGAGGACACCAGAAGTCGACTAGCACTAGAAAAAAGAAAAAAGGCCCTTCCTGGCCAAGAGAAGTCTACTAGTATCAAACATAGGTCTTAATTCGAGGAAGAAATTTCTGAGAATGTACGTTTGGAGCACAACATTGTTTGGTGGTGAGACATGGACTGTAGGAAAAGCGGTATAGAAGAAAAGCGAGGAATTTGAAATGGGGTGCTACATAAGGATGTTGAAAATTAGGTGGAGTGATAAGGTAAGGAATGTGGAGGTTCTCTACAGGATCGCCGAGGAAAGGAATATGTGGAAAACACTGACAAGGAGATGTGACAGGATGGTAGAACTGTAGAATGTAAAAACTGTAGGGGAAGACAGGGACTGGAATACATCCCGCAAATAACTGACGACGCAGGTTGCAAGTGCTACTCTGAGATGAGAAGGTTGAGACGGGAGAGGATTTCGTGGCGAGCCGCATCAAACCAGTGTGAAGACTGATGAGTCAAAGAGAAGGAAAAAAAGCAGACTTTTGGGTCACCCCGTACAGCAGTTGATGACTTATATGTCTGTACCCAAAAATAACACTGGAAACAGCAGAGTGAACCGGCAGCGTTGCCGCGCCTGTTCCTGTGCGTAGCACTCAGACTGTGACGTCAGAGGCTCCCTTTCACGAAAGCGTCGACCCCACTCCTCCGGAGTGTGTGGACTCTCGGCCACAGCCTCCGCGCCGCATCACTCGAGATCCGTCCGCTATAGCGTCCTGTGCGGTTCCGCTCCAACTCTCTCTCTCTCTCTCTCTCTCTCTCTCTACACACACCGCCCGCCACCCACGCGACTGGGAAGTCCGCTCCGGTGGCTCAGTGTGTCCGGCGGCTGACGCGGGGGTTCCCCGACCTCCGGCACCACGCCTCGTTTGGTGTGGTCTGCCGGCCGGCGCCGGATGTGGCAGCCACCAGCGGAAAGCCTGCTGTGTGCGTGTGTCGCGTTATAGCTCTGCGGAGGCTACTGTGTCGTATCTGCTGCCAGCTGGCGTCACTTACTTTAGTGACGCAGAAAACCTTCCTTCATACTCGTGGCCGCCGGCAGAAATTTTTCCAATAGAGGAGCAAGAAAAAGCACACTAGTGTTTGCAAAAAGTGAAGCAACGATCTGCGACACGCCAAGAAAGAGGTGCAGTAGAGGCGAACTACAGTAAGTCATTTAAACTGCAGAGAGGTGGCGTGCAATTAGGCCCAACAGCGCTCTGTTTTGTATGACGAGACAGATCAGTGACACCCAATGATCAGTCATTGCGGAGCCGTCATACAGAGTCGAAAAGTATTACCAAGTGCCACTACGTCTCGCCGACATCACATGTGAGTGCGTTCGAACGGGGCAGTTCGGGTGGTCTCCGGGAGGCGGATCTGACCTTCCATGACATTGCGGCTCGTACTGGGCACGATGCTACAGCAGTGTGGTGTATGTAGGACCAGTGGAGAGAAAAGGGCCATACAGAGCGCCGACTTGGTACTTGACGACATAATGTGAACACAGCACGAGATGACGGCCATCTTGTCCGCATGGCCGTAACGGACAGAACAGCTTTATCCAGTTATGGCTCGACGTTGGAGCTCTGCGAGTGTGGACGTGTCCGTGTCGACGGTTCGACGCAGTTTCTTTAGGCTGGATTGGAAACATGCATACCATTCCATTGGATTCCACTGATCAGAAACCACCAACGCGGCAGAGTGCAATGGTCACTTGAACGCCGACAGTAATGGCCGCGTCGCGTTCGATATCCTTAGGTTAGTTAGGTTTAAGTAGTTCTAAGTTCTAGGGGACTGATGACCTCAGATGTTAAGTCCCATAGTGCTCAGAGCCATTTCAGCCATATTTTGCAAACAAGTACGATGCAGTATCGCGGAAGCGAATACACTGCTGGCCATTAAAATTGCTACACCAAGAAGAAGTGCAGATGATAAACGGCTATTCATTGGACAAATATATTAAACTAGAACTGACATGTGATTACATTTTCACGCAATTTGGGTGCATAGATCCTGAGAAATGAGTACCCAGAACAACCACCTCTCGCCGTCATAACGGCCTTGATACACCTGGGCATTGAGTCAAACAGAGCTTGGATGGCGTGGACAGGTACAGCTGCCCATGCACGATACCACAGTTCATCAAGAGTAGTGACTGGCGTATTGTGACGAGCCAGTTGCTCGGCCACCATTGACCAGAAGTTTTCAGTTGGTGAGAAATCTGGAGAATGTGCTGGCCAGAGCAGCAGTCGAACATTTTCTGTGTCCAGAAACGCCCGTACACCGTACACGACCTGCAACATGCGGTCGTGCATTATCCTGCGGAAATGTAGGGTTTCGCAGGGATCGAATGAAGGGTACAGCCACGGGTCGTAACACATCTGAAATGTAACGTCCACTATTCAAAGTGCCGTCAATGCGAACAAGAGGTGACCGAGACGTGTAACCAATGGCACCCCATACCATCACGCCGGTTGATACGCCAGTATGGCGATGACGAATACACATTTCCAATGTGCGTTCACCGCGATGTCGCCAAACAGGGATGCGACCATCATGATGCTGTAAACAGAACCTCGATTCATCCGAAAAAATGACGTTTTGCTATTCGTGCACCCAGGTTCGTTGTTGAGTACACCATCGCAGGCGCTCCTGTCTGCGATGCAGCGCCAAGGCTAACCGCAGACATGCTCTCCGAGCTGATAGTCCATGCTGCAGATGGTTATTGTCTTGCAAACGTCCCCATCTGTTGACTCAGGGATCGAGACGTGGCTGCAAGATCCTTTACAGCCATGCGGATAAGATACCTGTCAACTCGACTACTAGGGATACGAGGCCGTTGGGATCCAGCACGGCGTTCCGTATTGCCCTCCTGAACCCACCGATTCCATATTCTGCTAACAGTCATTCGATCTCTACCAACGCGAGCAGCAATGTCGCGATACGATAAACCGCGCTCGCGATAGGCTACAATCCGACCATTATCAACGTCGGAAACGTGATGGTACGCATTTCTCCTCCTTACACGAGACATCACAATAACGTTTCACCACGCAACGCGGATCAACTGCTGTTTGTGTATGAGAAATCGGTTGGAAACTTTCCTCATGTCAGCACGTTGTAGGTGTCGCCACCGGCGCCAACCTTGTGTGAATGCTCTGAAAATCTAAACATTTGCATATCAGAGCATCTTCTTCCTGTCGGTTAAATTTCGCGTCTGTACCACGTCATCTTCGTGGTGTAGCAATTTTAATCGCCAGTAGTGTATATTACATCGGCAGCTAGCGGCCGAATTCAGGTGCGATGATGCAGTTTTGATTACATTGGTTAGTACGAGAACGCGCTTAATTGGACGTATCTACGTCTGCATCCACGTACCTACTCCACAAGCCACCACATGATGCGTGACGGAGGGTACCTTATATCACTACTAGTCCTTCAGTTTCCTGTCCATGTATCCCGTAAGAGCCCTAATTTCTCCTATCTTACCTTCGTGATCCTTAAGCGAAAAGCACTTTGGCGGCAGTAGAATTGTTCTGCAGTCAGCTTCAAATGCTGGTTCTCTAAATTTATCGATAGTGTTCCGCGAAAGAACATGGTCTTTCCTCCACGGATTCCCATTTGAGTTCGCGAACCACCTCCATAATATTTGAGTGTTGTTGGAACCTACCGGTAACAAATCCAGCAGCTCGCCTCTGAATTGTTTTGATACCTTCGTTTAACCCGACCTAGTTGGGATCGGAAGCAATCAAGCAGTACTCAAGAATGGGTCGCAGTAGTGTTCTACACGCGGTCTCCTTTACACATGAACGACACTTCCCTAAAATTCTTCCAATAAACCGAAGTCGATAGTTCACCTTCCTTGCTACAGACCTTACGTGCTCGTTCCATTTCATGTCGCTTTGCATCGTTCCGCCTGGATATTTAATCAACGTGATTTTGCCAAGCAGCACACTCTAATGCTGTATCCGAACATTACGGGATCGTTTTTCCTACTCAGTAACATTAGCTTACACTTTTCTACATTTAGAGCAAGCTGCCATTCATCACACAAACTAGAAATTTTCCCTAAGACGTCTTGTAACCTTCTACAGTCACTCAACGCCGGCTGGTGTGGCCGAGCGCTTCTAGGTGCTTCAGTCTGGAACCGCGCGACCGCTACGGTCGCAGGTTCGAATCTTGCCTCGGGCATGGATGTGTGTGATGTCCTTAGGTTAGTTAGGTTTAAGTAGTTCTAGGGGACTCATAACCTCAGATGTTATGTCCTGTAATGCTCAGAGCCATTTGAGCCAGTCACTCAACGACGATACTTTCCCGTATATTGCCCTGCACAGTAGTTCCTTCTCTAGATTGTCACACAGATGACAAAATGATAGGTATCGAAATAGTTGGCAGAGGGATAGAAAAACAATTTAAATCGCTCAAAAGAGGAAAGGCGCCTGGACCTGACGGGATACCAGTTCGATTTTACACAGAGTACTCGAGGGAACTTGCCCCCCTTCTTGCAGCGGTGTACCGTAGGTCCCTAGAAGAGCGTAGCGTTCCAAAAGATTGGAAAAGGGCTCAGGTCATCCCCGTTTTCAGGAAGGGACGTCGAAGAAATGTGCAGAACTATAGACCTATATCTCTAAGGTCGATCAGTTGTAGAATTTTGGAACACGTATTACGTTCGAGTATAATGACTTTTCTGGAGACTAGAAATCTACTTTGTAGGAATCAGCATGGGTTTCGAAAAAGACGATCGTGTGAAACGCAGCTCGCGCTATTCGTCCACGAGACTCAGAGGGCCATATACACGGGTTCCCAGGTAGATACCGTGTTTCTTAACTTCCGTAAGAGGTTCGATACAGTTCCGTTTTTTTTTATGGGACTTAACATCTGAGGTAATCAGTCCCCTAGAGCTTAGAACTACTTAAACCTAACTAACCTAAGGACATCACACACATCCATGCTCGAGGCACGATTCGAACCTGCGACCGTAGCAGCAGCGCGGTTCCGGACTGAGGCGCCTAGAACCGCTCGGCCACAGAGGCCGGCTTTGATACAGTTCCCCACAGTCGTTTAATGAACAAAGTAAGAACATATGGACTATCAGACCAATTGTGTGATTGGATTGAAGAGTTCCTAGATAACAGAACGCAGCATGTCATTCTCAATGGAGAGAAGTCTTCCGAAGTAAGAGTGATTTCAGGTGTGCCGCAGGGGAGTATCGTAGAACCGTTGCTATTCACAATATATATAAATGACCTTGCGAATAACATGGGAAGTTCACTGAGGCTTTTTACGGACGATGCTGTAGTATATCGAGAGGTAACAATGGAAAATTGTACTGCGATGCAGGAAGATCTGCAACGAATTGACGCATGGTGCAGGGAATGACAATTGAATCTCAATGTAGACAAGTGTAATGTGCTGCGAATACGTAGAAAGAAAGATCCTTTATCATTTAGCTACAATATAGCAGTTCAGCAACTGGAAGCAGTTAATTCCATAAATTATCTGGGAGTAGACATTAGGAGTGATTTCAAATGGAATGATCATATAAAATTAATCGTCAGTAAAGCAGATGCCAGACTGAGAGTCATTGGAACAATCCTAAGGAAATGCAGTCCGAAAACAAAGGAAGTGGGTTACAGTACACTTGTTCGCTCACTGCTTGAATACTGCTCACCGGTGTGGGATCCGTACAAGATAGGGTTGATAGAAGAGATAGAGAAGATCCAACGGAGATCAGCGAGGTAGGGGATTTTGTTGAAATTTCGGGAACATACCTTCACCGAGGAGTCAAGCAGCATATTGCTCCCTCCTACATACATCTCGCGAAGAGACCATGAGGATAAAATCAGAGAGATTAGAGCCCACACAGAGACATACCGACAATCTTTTTCTCGATACAGTACGAGACTGGAATAGAAGGGGAACCAATAGAGGTACTCAAGGTACCCTCTGCCACACTCCGTCAGGTGGCTTGCGGAGTATGGATGTAGACGTAGATGTAGATATACCATAGCTTCGTCAGGCAAACAGCCGCAGATTGCTGCCCTTCCTGTCCGTCCTTATATAGAGAACAAGAGTGATGCTATCACACTCCCCTGTAGCACTCCTCGTCAATAAATTTAAAAAAAGCAAGATTCATCAATATCAGTAGCATTCTGTTATTATCACTCGGCGAACTGAATATTAACAGGTCTGGAAACGACTGTTTTAGTCGGCTACGGTGGTATTGTTCCCCCCGGGGCGCATCATACATCACGTTTTTAAAATATACGGGACGAAATATTACGAACACAAGTGCGATGTATTTAATATTAGTCGTCGCTGACACATTGTGTAGCGGGCTCAGTATAAAAAGCAAACGGTATGTGATAGGCTTTCTGGAATGTCCATCGACCTGAGCTTCGTTATCTACTGTATTCTGGATCTTATAAACGAATAGAAAAAGCAAGGTTTCATACGGCCGGTGCTTGAGGAAACCATAAGATCTGTTCGGTCTCCAGTAAAGTCATTGTATGCAAATACTAAAGATGTTCCATAACTCTACAACATATTAGTGTCAGCGGACTAGTTCTATAGTTTCGCGCGCCTGCCTGCAACCAATCTAATATATTGGAACGACCTGAGCGTTCCAGCAATGTATGAAAAATCTGTTAACCCTGTTTGAATGGCAATACCGGAGATAGCGACTCTCATAACTGCCGGCCGCTGTGGCCGAGTGGTTCTAGGCGCTTCAGTCCGGAACCGCGCTGCTGCTACGGTCGCAGGTTCGAATCCTGCCTCGGGTATGGATGTGTGTGATGTCCTTAGGTTAGTCAGGTTTAAGTAGTTCTAAGTCTAGGGGACTGATGACCTCAGATGTTACGTCCCATAGTGCTTAGAGCCATTTGAACCATTTTGTACCCTCGTAACTGTTTGAAAGTACAGAGAAGTGCAAGGAGATGAATCTGTGTATGCCACTCTAGTGTATTTTAGACCAGTTTCGTGTTTCGTCAGACTTAGGAATAGGTAACCAAAGGTATGCGTGACTGAAACCTCTCTTGCCGCTGCTGAAATACTGCCGTAAAAGCATTATCGAATAACAAGCGTCGTTTGTTGCACTGACGTCATTCGTCTCTAGTTAAGCAACGGACGTTGCACACGCAGATTCCCCCGTTTTCCTTGTTTGTGGCGCGTAGCTTAGTCTGGACAACAGTCGGCCGAACCGTTACTCGGACACGCCTGCGCATCGTGTTCACGGCAGTTCGTGAGCTGCATGGGGATGGCAGCACGTCTCTCCATTTCGGCATGATGAGTTTGCTGTGGCCTTCGCAATTACGCTGCCCCGTGCAGTCACGAGCGCCATCTCATCTTCGCAGAGAATCTAATTGGAAGGATAACAACTATCCGCACGATGCCCTCGAAAGATATTCTACAGTAACCTCTGCGTCTAAGCATAGTCAACGTGTACGAAATTGGGCACAATTCTAGGACTGTCAGTGGTGTAAATACTACCAGGAACAGGATTTTATGTGTATGGGAGACGTATCAGTAAGGAAGACAGAATGCGAAGAGCAACGAGAAGAAAGAAGTCCTGGACCGTTCAGGTCAGAGGAATAGACTAGGGAATGAAACACTATAGTGATATGCTCTAGAAGTAGTTTGACAAGTAAACTAAATACTAAGAAAATTACCAGTAGCTTTGACATATAGTTACTATTTTCGTGTGGAGTAGAGATCTGTTGAGCCATGTCACGGGATGTGGATAAACAGAGCGTTTCTCGTTTCTCTTTGCATGCATCGGAACTCTAATTCATGAAATAATTGTCGTGTGCTGTAAACTGATAACAGAGATAGCTTTATATATAGACCTATTGTTATTTCAAAGAAGCAGGATTTGTGGGAACAGAGAGCTCCGCAGTTTCAAGTCTCTTATGATGATCCTGGAGCCAGGTGTTAAGTTTCGTAACATTTAATCAAAATTAAAATCTGAAATACACAGTATTTAAAATCTTGAAAATGTCGTTTCGCTCTATAAGACATCCTCAAACAACTTGAGACTAAAATCATCTATATCTATATTTCGCAAGCCACTACGCTGTGTGACGGAGGTAAAGACTAAACAGAAACTCTACACAAACTCACCGAGAGTTGTTTAGCTGTACAAAGACTGTTTTTCCAATGATATGTGACCTTTTACGACAGTGAGAGAATCCATGCTTAATCCTTGACGATTAAATACAGTTCCTTTACGCACTCTTGCTAAAGTGCCAGCAGTCAGTTTACGTTTTCCTCATTATTAGATAATATATTTGTTATAAATAGTATATATGTTCCACACCACCATTTCATTGATTCCTTCTTCCCCTCTACAGCCTCCCATCAATTTCTCTTTTTGCCTGTTCCTCGTCTATGTCTACAATCTGCAAGCAACTGTGAAGTTCATGGCTAAGGGTACATGGATACGTTCCAGTTTACCAGTTATTATGCCTTCTTCCAGCTCCATTCAGGTAAGGATCGCGGGAAGGATGACTGTTTGAATGCCTCCTGTGCGTGTTGTAATTACTCTAATCTTATCCTCACGATCCCTATCTGAGTTATACGCACGAAGTTGTAGTATATTCCTAGAGTAATCATTTAAAGTCGGTTCTTGAAACTTTGTTAATAGGCTTTCTCGAGATAGTTTACTTTTATCTCAAAAAAAAAATGGCTCTGAGCACTATGGGACTTAACATCTATGGTCATCAGTCCCCTAGAACTTAGAACTACTTAAACCTAACTAACCTAAGGACATCACACACATCCATGCCCGAGGCAGGATTCGAACCTGCGACCGTAGCGGTCACGCGGTTCCAGACTGAAGCGCCTAGAACCGCACGGCCACCCCCGGCCGGCCACTTTTATCTCAATGTACCACTTCAGTTTCTTCAGCATCTCTATGCCACACTCTCACAGATCAAACAAACCAGTGACCATTCGTGCTGCCTTCCCCTGTATACCTTGAGTGTCCCCCGTTAATCTTGTAAATAGGCTATTTAGGTTTTTATGTAGGTAACACCACGTAGCGCTCTGTATTAAAATCGCTGACTGCCCTGTGTGCAGTCTGTGGCTGGTTGGACTCTTTGTTGGAAGTTATTCGCCAGTGTATTGTTGGGCAGTTGGATGTGAACAGCCCGTAGCGTTTGCAGTTGGAGGTGAGCCGCCAGGAGTGATGGATGTGGGGAGAGAGATGCCAGAGTTCTGAGATATTAATATGAGAGGACGATCTGGACGTGTGTTCGTCAGAAAAAGGAAATCTGTTAAACGGAATGTCAAGAATTTATATATATATATATATATATATATATATATATATATATATATATAATGACTTTTGAATATTATTAAGGTAAAGACATTGTTTGTTCTCTACCAAAATCTTTCATTTCCTAACTATGTCTATGAGAATTTAGTGCCTTCAGTAGTTAGAATCTTTTATTTAGTTGGCAGTATTGGCGCTCGCCGTATTGCGGTAGTTCGAGTAACGAAGATTTTGGTGAGGTAAGTGATTCATGAAGGGTATAGGTTATTGTTATCAGGCTATTCTTTTGTTAAGGATTATTGAAAGTCAGATTGCGTTGCGCTAAAATATTGTGGGTCAGTTTATAAATGATCAGAATAAGTAAAGAGAAAACAGTCTCAGTACGTTCAGTTTCACTCTGGAGTTCGAAAATCAAGTAACGTAGAAGTTTCACGAGCACAGTCAATCTTTTCTTACAAAAGGGGAAGTTTCAATCTTATTGAGTACAGATTCCACACACCTGAGCTGTATTCAAGGATGAATGATTTTTAAGCAGTCTCCTTTGGACACTAAATGCATTTCTCCAATATTCTACCAATAAACCGAAGTCTACCACCTGTTTACCCACAACTGAGCCTAAGTGATCATTCAGTTTCATATCCCTTCAGTGTGTTACATCCAGGTATTTGTATGAGCTGGCTGGTTCCTATTGTGATTCATTGATGTTATAGTCATGGGATATGACGTTTTTTCGTTTTGTGAAGTGCACAGTTTTACATTTATGAACATCTAGAGCAAGCTGCCAATCTTTGTACCACTCTGACGTCTTCTAGATCTGACTGAAATTTGTGCACCTTCTTCCAGACAGTGCTTCATTATAGCTAACTGCATCACCTGCAAAAAGTCTGAGGTTAATATTAATACTGTCGACAAGGAAATTAATGTACAACACGAATAGTAAGGGTCCTAACACACTTCCCTGGGGCACACCCGAAGTTCCGTCTACATCTGACGATTACCCTCCATCCAAGATACGTGCTGGGTCCTCTCTACCTAAAAGTCGCCAATCCAGTCACAAATTTCGCTTGATACCACATATAATCATACTTTTGACAATAAGCGTAGTTGTGGTACTGAGTCAAATGCTTTTCGGAAATCAGAAATACGGCATCTACCTGACTTTCTTAACCGAAAGCTTTCATTATGTCATGTGAGGAAAGTGTCAGTTGTGTTTCGCATCACTGACGTTTTCGGAATGCAAGCTGGTTAACAGGGAGTAGGTCATTCTGTTCGAGGTACCTCATTATGGGACTCTTCAAGCTTTTACCGACGGATATGTTGTGAATAGTCTTCACAGGTTTGCCGCCGGATGACGTTGTGCAAATTTCATAGTATTTCCTCGGAGCACCTGTTCGACGTCTTCAGGTGGTTAAAAATTGCTGGTGACTAGGTACGACTGACGGTATCCGCACATGCCTCTTCTGTATTTCGTCCCGGTCTGTGTCTGGTATTAACCCATTGGAGGTTTCGCCTACTGATTCGTGGGTTTTGTCGTCAAGTGCTTCTAGTGTTTATGCGTCTTCACGATTGGCAGTTTCATGGGCAGTGTCCTCTTCTGGTGGACTCCTCTCTTTAAAGGTGGAGAAGTGCCACGGGCCGTTTGTGGCGGTCACTGTCGTCATTGATTTGTCCGAGTTGGTTGAGAAGTGGGTTGTCAGAAACCCAAGTCTTGTAGAATTTCGCTGCTATCTGGCGAAATCTGTCGATGACTAGTGGTTCCTCCGCTGCTTCATGGAGATATTTGGCGGGGAAATATCGTGGCACGTGGTGAATTCTTCTGAGAGTCTTGTTTTGCAGCTTCTGCAATCGGTCAATGTGTGTTTTTGCTGCATTTACCCAGACTCTACACGCGTAGTCCATTATTGGTCGTACACACGTTCTGAAGAGATGCAGTCCGTCTGTTGGAGGGAGCGTCGAGTTCTCGTTGATGAGTGGGTATAGTTGACCCAGTCTCTGAGACGATTTCCGCCAGGCTGCTTCTACGTGTTTCTTCCAGGTGAGTCTATCAAGTATAACTCCCAGATACTTTGCGGAATCAGTCCACTGAATGTTGGTGCCGAAGAGCTGTAAATTCGGTATAACCGGACGGTGTCTTTTAGTGAGCAGCAGAGCTTGGCTTTTGGTGGCGTTGAAACCAATTCTCTTCTTCGTTGCCCAGCTTTCTAAGTCTGAGCAGGCTTCTTGCAGTCTTCTGTGGAGGCTGACGGTATCCGCACGTCTACGTCCCTGTTTATAGAACACGCGCGCGAAGAATGCGCAGGCGCGGAAATCACGCACGCGCAGTTATTTGCGGATAGATGCCGCCATACTCGAACGCCCTCTGCCGAAAATCGCAGAGCGGTCCTTCTGCGTGTGCGCTATACTCTATGTTTAGTAGCAGTGCGGCCAAACGTTACTCGCTAACAAACCATACTAGACCAATGTTACGACCGGTCTGTTATCAAAAAAAAAAAAAAAAAAAATCTCGATTTTCTCGTTGTGATTTAATACCAACCAATGCACGGTTCCAGGCTATGCTCACTTGAAATCCTGCATCACTGTTGATGAGATTATCAGCTGTACGGATATGTATTTCTTCCTTAATGACGCAGTCCCAGAAAGATGACGCCGGCGCATAAAACTTCCGTCTATTCATAAATCATGCGATGTCCTGTATTCAGGCAGTGTTGTGCAAGTGCCGACTTTTCCGGTTGGCGTAGGAGTGTATGACGCTCATGTTCATCGCAGCGTTCTCGTACCGTGCGACATGTGCGGCCGATACATGCCGCCCCTCATTGACAAGGAATGTTACATATATCAAGTTTCCAAACCCAACAGGTTCCTCAGTTTTGTAGATGATCGAAAAACACACTTTATGTCATATCTTCCGAGGACTCCTCCGATTCTTGACGACACGGCACCCAAATATGGCAAGATGGCCAAAGTGGTGGGCGTCTTCGTATCTTCATTCTGCTCCGTGGACTGAACTCGCTTGGGCCTGAATGCATGGCGTATCTGTTTCTCTATATAGGCCACACATGTCGCACGGTACAAGAACGCTGCGATGAACATCAGCGTCCTACGCCAATCGGAGAAGTTGACAACTGCAGAACACTGTCTGAATACAGCACATCGCATGATTTATGAGAAGACGGAAGTCTTATCCCCCGGCGTCATCTTTCCGGGCCTGCGACATTAAGGAAACAATATATATCGGTAAAGCTGATAATCTCATCAACAGGGATGCCGGATTTCAACAAAACACAGCCTGGAGCCCTCATTAGCTACTACTAAATCATGACGAAAAAATCAAGTTTTTTTTCGATAACGTTGGTCTAGTATAGTTTGTTAGTGAGTAACGTTTGGGTGCACTGTTACTAAACATAGCGTACAACGCACACGCAGGAGGACCGTTCTGCGATTTTCGGCAGAGGGCGTTTGAATATGGCGCCATCTATCTGCAAATCATTGCGCATGCATTATTTCCGCGCATGTGCATTCTTCCCTCGCGTGCTGGATATACAAAATTACTCCTCAAAACCACTGAAACTAACACTTATTTCACTCATATTTTCAGTGGTACGAGGATTAAGTTGGGCAATTTCCTCAAATTCACCAGTTATTTTGTCCATGTGACATATTATCCTGCGTCAGTATTCACTTGTGTGCTGTTTTACCTTATGCATTTCAATACTTTTAATCTTCGAGTACGATGGACGTTCCAAAAGTAACGCATCTTTTTCTGAAAACATGTTGGTTTTATTCAGGATTCCAGTACACCGTATTATTCCCAACTCTTTTGGCTACGAAACCCTGATTTTCTACATAATCTGCATTCAGCGTGACAGCCGTACGCCACCCAACAGGGAAGGCCTATACGTCCGTATTGTATCACACTCTGGTCGACGTCGGAGCCAGTGTCTTGCAACATCAATAACCTCCACATCACGCACGCATTGCTTCCCGCGGAGTGCATCTTTCATGGGGCCAAGCAGACGGTAGGTGAGAGATGCGGGCTGTAGGGTGGGTGAGGAAGAACAGTCGGGTACGAAGAGTTGCGTGAGGCCTTGCGTTTCTAGAACAAGTTAGCCTGTACTTTTGTAGCGACAAACACGCTGAAGTCGTTTCTTCAGTTTCCTGAGGGTAGCGCAACACACTTCAGGGTTGACCGTCGCCCCATAAGGGAGGACATCAAACAGAATAGCCCGTTCAAAGTCCCATAAGACCGCCGCCGTGGCTTTACCGGTTAAGGGCGCGGCTTTGAACTTTTTCTTCTGAGGAGGAGAGGTGGTGTAACGCCAGTCCATGGCTTGCCGTTTCGTTTCCGGTTCGAAATGATGAACCCGTGATTCATTACATGCGACGATTTTCGACAAAAAAATTGTCACGATTAGCCCCGTAAAGTGCAAGCAGTTACACTTCCATGGTCCTTCGTTGCTGTGTACGGTCTTCTGTTAGGCTGCGAGAACCCGGCGGGCACAGACCTTTGAGTATCCCAATTGGTGGACGAGCGTGTCATCACCACCAACAGAGACGTCCAGCTGTGTAGCGAGGTGTTAGAGTGTGATCGGTCGATTTTAAACATCATGAACTGATGATGACGATACAAAGTTGTTATGGTGACGTGATATAAAATTTCTAAATGCGACGCAAAAATGAAAACTAGGCTAGGTGACAAATTTATTGTTGTAGAATATGTTTACATGGATTGCTAGATGACTGTAGCTTAGGGTCATCTGTGCTTCAGAAACTAATAACAGACCAGTACCGAGAGCAGAATAGCTGTGGCAGCTCCGACCTTATATATGATACAGTCTCCATGTAAGCACACCGTACGATAAATGTCACACAAATCAACGTGTAATAACGCTCCTAACCTACGTAGTGTCTCAGGTCAGCGAGGAACAGTGTCCACCAATGTCTTCAGGTAAGCCACATCCAGATGGAAACTTTACTGACGTTTATGTCCAGCAGACCTATCAATTTTTACTACCTGTTCTGAATAGTCCTATACATTTTCGTGGCATTAAGGACGGGTGACTTCGCGTGGAAGGTGAAGTGTGAAAATGTGCCTGAGTTTTCGTCAAATTAGGGACATATAAGCTCACCGAACAAATAATTAGTCACCCCAGTACTCATGCACAGATGAATCGTTAAGCCTTTAAGATGGCGCAGCAATCAAGTCACGAGCTCTACCACTGTCACTACGTGAGCATAAGGCAGTAACGATCAGTGAGCTATGTCTGAAGCGGACATTGTAGAAAAACATGAGCCTATGTAAGGACGTGAGAGAGTGGCAAAAAAGGGGCAATCGTATTTGGCCGTGCCCATGGCCATTCGGTGAGTGAAGTTGCTGGAGTCGTTGTTGTTTCGCGGCGAACTGTTCAACGCCTCTACAAGCAATGCAGTAAGGGCCCCCACACGCTACCATTACTTTGTCAATTTATCATATTTGCCAAACATCTCACCTTGTACGGTGCTGTTTGACGTGTTTGTTAAGCATAGATCGTGTTTGACGTGTTTGCGAGAAATTTTGATTGACTAATAGTTTTACAACTTGGCAGACGTTGTTTGTATCTGTGTTTCGCCCTTATGTTTAGTGAAACATAGTTTTCTTACAATTTATGACACACTATTGTGAGTTTTGACAATTGTGGAAACTACAAATACGGATAAAAACAAAATAGCACTGGTAATTATGAAAGTGGTAGAGGTGTCACCTCTTTCCCATCCATATATTACGCAGGATGAAGTTATGAACAAAATCAGTATTCTACACGTAACATGGAAACAATGAAATAAAAACATATCGAGTTATCCGGTTCTTCCACTGACGATGTGGGCTATATATTCCCATTGAGCCGTGGCGACTGGCGCTAGTTATACTCCACTTGCGTCGCTGAAATCGACACTCGTCTGGTCTTGTATCTCTGACCATACCGCCTTTGGTTTTCCGGCTTGGCTTGTGGCCGAGTTCTCTCTCTCCGGTCGGCGTTCAACGAGGCAGCATGTGTTGAGGGCAGGCCCTCGTCTCTGTCCGCTGTGCCTGGGCCTCGCCGTCTTTGCGTTTTGCCGTGCCCATGGTGGACGGTGCAGATTAGTCGCCGCGTTTGCGTGCGAAACGGTGGCGGGCCCGTCATCTCATGCTGGACATCTTCTCATTGCGTAACTGGAAGCATTAAGTTAAGTATGATTCGTATTCTGCTGTTAAGCTGCGAAGATTTGTGAAACTTATGGTGACATGTTATATCTACCGGAGATCCGTTAAGGATGGTTCTGAATGAAAGAGTTTTATACGGAACCTACGAAGTCTTAGGCTTCGAAGTGTTGTTTCCGCGAAGCGGAGCCTGATTAGAGTTTTACTGCTCGTTTTAAATGTTCCTTGCAGTGTTAATGTAATGTATTATATTAATTAGTGTGCTCTTCGCCCAGTTTTGGTTTTAGACTTTCTTTGATATGAAGGGCAGAGCATTTGTTAAGTCAGTTTCATTGTGGTCACTGATAAGCTTTAAAAGGCCTTTTGTAGGATTAGATATTGTCACTTGAGCCTGCCGTCTTACTCTCACGCCCTCTTTGGGTCCTGAACGAATGTAGTATTCCTTTGCGTGTATTTGGTCTTTCATTGTGTATTCTAACTTTGTATTGTATTGTATGTTAACCGGGGACTAGAAACGACGGAGAGGCTCCGTCCCCGCCGCAGCCGCAGCAGTCCACAACCCCACGACGACTACCGCAGTCCACGTCATCCCTTCGCCGCCCCACACCGAACCCAGGGTTATTGTGCTGTTCGGCCCCCGGTGGACCCCCCAGGGAACGTCTCACACCAGACGAGTGTGACCCCTACGTTTGCGTGGTAGAGTAATGGTGGTGTACGCGCACGTGGAGAACTTGTTTGCGCAGCAATCGCCGACATAGTGTAACTGAGGCGGAATAAGGGGAACCATCCCGCATTCGCCGAGGCAGATGGAAAACCGCCTAAAAACCATCCACAGACTGGCCGGTTCACCGGACCTAGACACAAATCCGCTGGGCGGATTCGTGCCGGGGACCAGGCGCTCCTTCCCGCCCGGAAAGCCGTGCGTTAGACAGCACGGCCAACCGGGCGGGCCCTTTGTAGCCTTACTTTAGTTTTAGTTTTTTATAGATTTCGGAAGCGCTCTTTCTGGTCTGGCCGGTTGTCAGTTTGCCTTGCCGCGCGGACCTGGCCGTTGCTTCCCTGGCAGTGGTGTTGGCGTCCTACTTGACAGCAACCTCACTGTGGGTCCTTGCGGAGCCCTGGCCAACTAAGCGATTCACTTAAACAGTCTATCGTTGCTGTATTTCAGTTGGTGTTGTTAATCTTTCACATGAATATGTTTACAATGCATCTTCATCCAGTCGTTTTTTAGAGCTGACCTTTTCATTTGTTGATGCAGCTAGCAACTGATTTAAATCTAAGTTTTTAAGATTCTGAATTTGTTTGCTTTTACATTTGTTAAATTCTAGCATAACGGTTCTAAATAATTTAGAATTTTAAGTAGAAGCTTCTGCCATTTGTGAAAGCTGGTTGTATATTTTCTTAAGAGGACAAAGGTCCGAATTAAAATTTTATATTGTTATTCTCAAAGCTGTTCTTTAGTTGAAATTGAAATGATGAACCAGCCACAAGTTTGTCCATCAGCAAAGATACTTAGTTTCCTAGGAACGTTGAGTAGCTGTGGTTAGCAGTACCATAGCTCACCCATGTTGTGGTACTTGACTGAACTGTCATAAGAAAACCAAGTAGAAGAGAATAAATTTTTGCTTATTTGTGTCTTCTTTTTCACTGTGAGGGCGAAGTAATTCCAAACAAGTTATTAATAGTGGAATTGTCCATTCGAAGAAAGTTGATGTAATCATCGAGTTCTGAGAGTAATATTTATTCTAACAAGTTTTCAAGAGTATGTCTCTGAATTTAAGCCATACCCTGGACCACACTCTTGTTCTTTTCTTGTACTTCGTCTTCTTTTTCTTTAAACGCACTGCCAAAGTCAGTGCCTGAAATCTTTTGTCTTCATTTGCGGCCATTCTTACTAATGTCAAAATACTTTCGAATACGTACAGCGTCTGCTTCAAAATGAAATTAAACTGACAGACTTTGTTTGTACGTGTAAGGGCTTGTTTGACAAATCCATGGCTAGATAAGGGCTGATTTGACAAACATGTTTACTCATTTACGGGGGTCTTAACACACGTGGCCACGAAACAAGTCCTCAGAATTGTGGTCGGAAAAAGATCCTGACTGAAAGGGACCGGAGACGCGTTTCTCGGCTTTTGAATCAAAATCGCTTCCACATCTGACAGGAAATGCTGCAGGCAGTGAATGAAGGTCCATCCCAACCTGTTAGCGAAATAAAATTGCGACGGGAACTGCATGCAATGAATAACTGGAGTCGGTCGTCTCGCAAGACGCCACTGCTCACACGGGCACATGAAGACAACAACAGCGACGCTCACTGTGATTCGTGTACTGAACACTACCGCACCCTGTTACATCTCGATTGGCCTGCAAAACCATCTGACTTGAACTCCGTAGAAAATCTGTGGGACATGCTGGAGCAGCGGCTAAACGCCGGCATCAGCATCCTAACAGTTTGGTAGTATTGCCCGATCAAATCCTCAGCGTGTGGCGTAACCTGGATGCGACGTACGCACACTTAGGTCTGTTGATATTTTTTAAAATATCAGGTTTCCGATATACCGATATTTAAAGATATATCATCATCGGCCCTCAATATGTCGAGAAAACGTATCGATATATTGACGGAAAAAAATCGACATACCTGTCTATAAAAATATCCGTTGCACATTGTCAATATACCCCCGGTTTTGGGGTGTATATTTAAGTATTGATTATTATTACATATTCTGCGCATCAACAAGCTAGCAGCCGGCTTTTCCCCATTAGAGCAAGAATTGAAAGGAAAACGATGCACGTTTACACTTGGCGATAACCACTTTGCTAGCTACGGTAACTGCATCTAAATGGCACATGAGTCCGTTATTCAGTTTCGTCACAAATCGAATTTGTGTGAAACATTTCATGTCGATTTCCCTGTTTTATTTATTTTTCTTCCAGTTTTGCAAACGCCAGATACTCAGCAGCTGTAGTGTCAAAATTGTGTGGTGAAGTTAAACGTTGTACTTCCTGTTGGTTGCGCCGAGTGCCAATTTCGTCATCATTGCCCCTCACCCGTCTCCGCCCACGGCAAAGACCAATATAATCATTTAGATTTTTATTCAGCATTTTCAGCAACTGCTCTTGAAGAATGCCTATACCAAGAAACAGCATGCCAGTTGCGTTAAAAATTCTTTTTTAACGTAACTGTTCTGCTATTTCTTCTAATTGGAAATCTTGTTATTCCATTCACACTGCTACGTCCCAGTGCAATCGGACGTCTTTTGTGCCACCTATACTTGATTCACAGAGTCGAATAGAAAGACTGGACGTGATGAAAGGTTAAAAAGTAGCAACACACCTTCATTCCTTCACACAGTGAAAGTAAAATTATGTTACATTGCGATTTGAAAAGAACAATTTCAAATTGGAAAAAAATGTATTATGAAATAAAAATATCGGCAGTCGATATTGGCTTTTCGACATCTATATATCACGGAGAGAAGTATCACCATTGTATATACCTATATCTCTTGGAAGAAATATCATCAGCAACCCTAACCTACCCAGCCTTGTGAACTCACTTCCTAGCCGAATCCAGGCAGGCAGTTACGTCCTGGGACGAAATGCTTACATGGCAGACGCTCTATCCATCTGAGCCACCAACAGCACAGAGGATAGTGTGATTGCAGGGATTTATCTCTTGCACGCTCCCTGTGAGACCCATATTCCCAACTTAATGTCCACACACTACATTCGTAGTGCCCCTGCCCGCTACACTCATTACTCGCGGCAGACAATCTTACCGACTCGCGTAAGAGTTCGGGCAATATGTGTGCATCCGCACAGAAGAAGGAAGTCAATGTCCAGTTAGCCTTAACTATATGAAGATGGTATCTTTTCTTTCGGACATGTCCGAAAGTACAGATACCATCTTCATATATGACTAACTGTTTGTCTGATGATCTTGTATGCTGCCCTGTGAATACTGCTGTCGTCCTCTTGGAAGATATGTGTGTCCGCATCACACTCATCATGAAGATGTAGAAGAAAGGGCAACATTTGGTTACCGAACATGTTGAAATGAACAAAAAATGGTTCAAAAGGCTCTAAATACTGTGGGACTTAAGACCTGAGGTCATCAGTCCCCTAGACTTAGAACTACTTAAACCTAACTAACCTAAGGACATCACACACACACAGCCATGCCCGAGGCAGGAATTGAATCTGCAACCGTAGCAGTAGCGCGTTTCCGGACTGAAGCGCCTAGAACCGCTCGGCTACAGCGGCCGGCTTGAAATGAACAGATTCGTTCACGTTCACGGTAACCTGAACGAGTGTAGCTAACAAGGAGACGGCACGACCTTGGGGTCCAGGATTTGTCCGAAATTTTGTGTGGTGAAACGGACTCCTAACACCTCACGTGGTTCAAATATTAGGACGCACTACTCGGAAAATCCCGAGAAACATCGATCCAAAGTTTCTTAGGTGCCTTATTAGTATAAAATGTTAGTGCATTGCCGAGCCGCCGTCTGGCCTACATGGTGGGGTCCCGGGTTCGATTCCCGGCGGGGTCAGGGATTTTCTCTGCCTCGAGATGACTGGTGTTGTGTGCCTTTCATCATCATTTCACCATAGCCGGCACGGTAGCTCAGCGTGTTCGACCAGAGAGCCGGTTGGCCTCTGTAATAAAAAACTGAGTGGAAGGATCAACCACCGAACTTGAACAGGATGTCTTGTGACGTCCGCAACGACAGAACACAACGATCAACAATGGAAAAAAAAGAAACATGGTTAGCGGTCGGACCCTTACGCCAGAGGTCTCGGGTTCGATTCCTCCTCTGGAACTTTTTTTTTCCTTCTGTTGCTTGCAAAATTGCAGCGCATTGTTACAGGAGAATTGTCAAAATTAATTCCCGGGAAAACTGTATAAAAATTCATTCTATAATTCACCATCAGTTATCGTCACCAATATTCTGAGACATGATTCAGTATGCCTGGTTTGCCTCAAAATTATCAGAAACTCAAAACATTTTCGTAAATGTTAATGGGCCATATTTTTGTACAGACGTATTGCAAACGCCCTATGATTGTAAAAAATCCGCTTTTATATGTTGCACAAGATGTCGCAAAAATTATTGCTTTGTTCGTTTTTACGATAATTACCACTGCAGTTCTTGTTTATAATTATTACATGTATAAAAATTGAATGTCTCACAATCGAATTTGTTGTTCTGATTGAAAACCCAATGATTCTCCCTATATGCTTTACAATGAAAAATGGAAAAGCCACCGACATGAATTGTGTTGTTGGAAAAAAAGAAAATAATTTTTATTCAATAATGTAACTAATTTGTTAAAGATAATGTAGGTTTGGGAAACTTTCTGAATAATTGGTGGAATAACAAAAGAAAATGAAACAGAAGAAAAAAAAGTGCCAGAGGAGGAATAGAACCCGAGACCTCCAGCGTAAGAGTCCGAGCCCTAATCATCAAGGCCAGACGGCGGCTCGGCAGTAGACTAACATTTTATACTCATAAGGCACCTAAAAAACTTTGGATAGTTTTTTTCCGGGATTTTCCGGGTAGTGCGTCGAAATATTTTAACCACGTGAGGTGTTAGGGGTCCTCTTTCACCACACAAAGTTTCGGACAAATCCCCGACCTCACGCTCGTGCCGTCTCCTTGTAAGTCATGATACGCAAACAGCCCCAGAACATCACAGGATCACCTCCGGCCTGAACTAAACTCACCACACATTGCAGGCTAAACAGCTCATTGCACCATCGGTGGTCTTGACACTCTGTATCTTTCGAAAAGGATGAAAATCGCGAGTCGTCGGACCACACTAAAGCCTCCACTCAACTGCCGTCTAGTTTCTGTATTGCTTAGTCTATTTGTGACACTTATGGTTGAGCATTTAACATACTCCTGAGATGCTAACAAGATCTTAGCCTAGTGGTCTATACAGTGAACAGATAACTCCCCATAAGATCATGTGAAATATTAGGGGAAAAAAACATAAACTAATGGACATCTGTTTTAAGACACAAAGGAATTAAAGACAACAGCTGCCAATGGGAATTGATTTACATCAATGGGGAAGGTGGAAAATCTGTGCTGGACCAGGATTCGAAACCAGGCCTCCTGCTCACCAGGTAGATGTGATGACCACTACGCCAACTGGACACAGTGATCACCACAACCGCACGTATTATCCTAAGCCGCCTCCCATCAGACCCAAATTCTTAACTTATACCACACACTACCGGTGTAGTGCCCCTGCTCTGCTCATCAGCCCCATTACTCTTGGCATCTCGCTGATTCCAGTAAGAGTTCGAGCTCTGCACCGAGGGGATCATCCGCCATCGTCATGTGCAAGGGTAATCCGTGTGGTTGTGGTGACCACACTGTCCAGATGGCACAGTGATCAGTACAGCTGGCCAGTGAGCCCGAGACGCAGGTTCGAATCCCAGTCTGGCATAAATTTTAAACTTGTTTCATTGGTATACGGTATATCAGTGAATCAATGCCCACTGGCAGCTAATGTCTTTAATTTCTTTGTGTCTTGATTTATGGTGGCTGCAGGATCAAAATGTTCGAAGGAACAGATAGAATTTAAACAAGTGTGGCCCAATTAAAAATGGCATATGTATAGCATGGCTCACATAGATATAGCGAGAACGGAGTTTCATTAAACTATCACATGAAACAAAAGGTCACAATAAAATCCTGTTTATTACTAAGATGCATTAACTTCATTGAATAAAAAAAACAATTAATGACAAAGCACACAAATGTTCTGATGAAATATAAAGGGAACACGGTAAGATCTTGCCACAGGGTGGTGAGACTGGAAGTGAAATGGTAGAATTAGTTATGACTACGTAAACCCCCAAGGATTGAGCAATTAGTCAACAGATTAACCTCTTCACATCTGAGATATTACAAAAAAATTCGCAGCAATTTTTTCATTTCATATTTTCCACAAAATTAATGAACAAGAACGATAAAAATACAAATGAAATATTCTTTTGACATTCACAAAGGCGTAAATAGAGGTCCACATTGTAGACCTCAGTTCTCACTTGTCGCGAAAACGTACTAGCCTTTGCTTTGTATTTTCTTTCCACTTTCTTCGATAATAACATCTTATTCAGCAAAACACACACACACACACCGTGTGTGTGTGTGTGTGTGTGTGTGTGTGTGTGTGTGTGTGTGTGATATGGAAAAGTAAACTGTATTTGCTATTGTGTGGACTGAGGGAACGAAGAGTTTAAAGAAAGGAAGCCAGAAAAGTAGATTCAAGCATCAGCACGTTTGCCTAAGTGCACGCTAGCTCCCTGCATGAATGAATTTAGAAAAACAGGAATCTAACTCGAAACAAACAACTTTGCGGTCCGCTCGTCACGATGCATACAAATGCGTCTTATGCTTACCATAGCTCTAAAACTCGAAAGCAGTGGATGGCTGATATGGTAGCTGCGAGTAATTAAGTCCCACCCCGGACATCTGTGATCATCTGTAGGATGAAATCCTTCCTCTCTGCAGCATTAAGACAAAGTGTCCGTTCTCTCAAGGTAGCAGACTAAATGTGTATCTGCTCTGGAGTTCTAACACAGTGTGTCCATCCGTTCTCCTACTCAAAAATCTTCCTGGCTTTTCCAGCAGCGGATTCTCTTTTGTCAGTCACTGTAGACACGTTTGTAGCGAGGATAGAATAATAAACGGATAATACTTCAGAAACTCTGAAAATCTCGGATGCAGCAGAGAGGAACACGGAATCATTATCTCGGAAATCACTCAGGCTGGGTTATTTCCAAGGATTTTTACTCTGAGAAGCGTACTATTGTATGAATTCCCAATTAACAGGGATGGGTATTTACTCACAAACTTTCCGCGCTGACGACAAAAGACTAAAATATAGTTGAAACTTCCTGGCAGATTAAAACTGTGTGCCCGACCGAGACTCGAACTCGGGACCTTTGCCTTTCGCGGGCAAGTGCTCTACCAACTGAGCTACCGAAGCACGACTCACGCCCGGTACTCACAGCTTTACTTCTACCAGTACCTCGTCTCCTACCTTCCAAACTTTACAGAAGCTCTCCTGCGAAGCTCTGGTAGAAGTAAAGCTGTGAGTACCGGGCGTGAGTCGTGCTTCGGTAGAGCACTTGCCCGCGAAAGGCAAAGGTCCCGAGTTCGAGTCTCGGTCGGGCACACAGTTTTAATCTGCCAGGAAGTTTCATATCAGCGCACACTCCGCTGCAGAGTGAAAATCTCATTCTGTAAAATATAGTTGGTCGGCGTTCTGAAGAACCTGTAGAGAGAGATACTCTGTGGTTTCGAGAATATGATTCACCTTCTGCAATTACGAGGGGGGGAGCCGAGCTTTGCTGGGAAGGCAGCGGTGGGGAGAAAGGGTCTCCCGTTTTGAGCACCCGTGTTCCACGGTCGCTCAGTATCAGCTTTTGTTGGTACAGACGGACTTGCTGTCTTTGCTCTCAAGAGATTTTGTAGTTAGAACGTTTAGGCACTGTACTGTTGCGAACGTATACAGTTCTGGACTTCGCCTCCAGGTAGGGAGTCGTCGTTGAGTACACAGCGTTCAGTGATTGAGAGCATTTCTTCTGTCTGTACTCACTTTGAGACGTTATCTGAATTCCGTCCTTATGACTGGGAGTTCGCATTTCTTGTGTATAGAACACAGAGAGGAGAAGACGGTATTAGATTATACTAGTCACAGGACCGCCTTCTGCAGTCCTAGTGTTTCAATGAGATGTTTTATTTTGTGGCTAGAGTTCTTCCATAGTCGCAGACGTGTACGAGAACCATCACTCCGACTCACTGAACGCAGTACATACGGTGATATTGCTAATTGCTTCAGATTATTAGGGCTATAAAGCTAAACAGCTGTGATTACGTAAGCTTTATTTCCACCGAGGTTGCACACCACTGTAGATCATCTTTAAAAGTAGTGTCTTCTAGTGTTTGGTACCTAGGTGATGTCAGTCAACTCGCGTTATTTATATTAGATTACGTAGCCATAAAAAGGGACAGATTTGGGCAATTGATCAGTAATATTGGTTAGGAAATTCATTTGTACCTCTTTATGTCTAGCCGGCCGGAGTGGCCGAGCGGTTCTAGGCGCTACAGCCTGGAACCGCGCGACCGCTACGGTCGGAGGTTCGAATCCTGCCTCGGGCATGGATGTGTGTGATGTCCTTAGGTTCGTTAAGTTTAAGTAGTTCTATGTTCTAGGGGACTGATGACCTCAGGAGTTAAGTCCCATAGTGCTCAGAGCCATTTTGAGCCTCTTTATGTCCATTGTGCATTGATATATAAACATTTGTAATCTATAACGGGGTTTTAATCTACAATAAATGTATAAGCAGAAACAGCATTTATCATTTTGTAGTTACTAGTTCCCTTAATCATTTATGTGTATGTTGTAATTCATATATTAAAGAGCAAGAAGGAGGAAATAATATCACCATTAAGAGATCTGCTTCAGGGGGTTGTCAGACAGGGCCAAATCTTCATTTTCGCGTTCAGTATTTTCCGTTGCGCACATTCATTTTTACACCCACCTTGAATAACATTTTGGACCTGCAAGCAACTTTGCCTTTTAGCTCGGAATATTTTTACGACACGCTTGCCATTGGACAATGGCGTCCTTCACTTTCCCACCGCCGCCAGCGGTCCATCTTATAGAAAAACATTGCATACATTTTTCACTAAATAGAAACTAATTTGAAGACTACTTACTAGATTTGCAATCATTAGTGCTTGTTTGATTTTCACTCACATTTTCATGAGTCTCTAGTAATTTGAAAAAAAAAAAAAAAAAAAAAAGGCTCTGAGCGCTATGGGACTTAACATCTGAGGTCATCAGTCCCCTAGTCTTAGAACTACTTAAACCTAACTAACGTCAGGGCATCACACACATCCATGCCCGAGGCAGGATTCGAAACTGCGACAGTAGCAGCAGCGCGGTTCCGGACTGAAGCGCCTAGAACCGCTCGTCCACAATGGCCTGCTCTAGTAATTTGAATGAATTTGTTAGTCTAATTACAATAACGGGCAATAATTAGATTACAGTATAGTTTTGGAAAAACTGTCGTGTAACACATCGAAGATGTGAAATTTTATGTGACACTAGGCGCTGGGAAGACAAGTGCTGGCACGTCTAAGTTCTTCACTGAATCAAAAGGTGTCAGGCTGGGCTGTGCTCCATCCTGTGCAAGATCTATACAGAACACAACTGACGTCGCAAATGGCGGTGGTTTGGGGTCAGTGGAATGAACGCTCCAGGGCGTCTGGCTCAAAGCTGTCCCTGAAGTAACCGATTTGTAACATTTCATTTGCCCGCCCGGTTGGCCGTGCGGTCTAATGCACGGCTTTCCGGGCGGGAAGGAGCGCCTGGTGCCCGGCACGAATCAGCCCGGCGGATTTGTGTCGAGGTCCGGTGAACCGGCCAGTCTGTGGATGGTTTTTAGGCGGTTTTCCATTTGCCTCGGCGAATGCGGGCTTTTTCCCCTTATTCCGCCTCACAAGGGAACATCCCCATCGCACCCCCCTGAGATTTAGTTATAAGTTGGCACAGTGGATAGGCCTTGAAAAACTGAACACAGATCGATCGAGAAAACAGGAAGAAGTTATGTGGAACTATGAAATAATAAGCAAAATATACAAACTGGGTCGTCCATGTGTAATATAGGCACTATTAAGGGCAATATGAGACTAGGAGCGCCGTGGTTAGTGTGAACAGTTGCAGAATGAGAGGACTTCAGTTCGAATCTTCCCTCGACCGAAAATTTTAACTTTTTATTTTCAGTTTATGTGAAAAACTCTTATGTTTTCATCACTTTTTTTGGAATGATTATTACATCCACAAGAAAACCTAAATCGGGCAAGGTAGAAGAACCTTTTCACCCATTCACCAAGTGTACAAGTTAGGTGGGTCGACAACATATTCCTGTCACGTGACGCACATGCCGTCACCAGTGTCGTATAGAATATATCAGATGTGTTTTCCTATGGAGGAATCGGTTGACCTATGACCTTGCGATCAAATGTTTTCGGTTCCCATTGGAGAGGCACGTCCTTTCGTCAACTAATCACACGGTTTTGCGGTGCGGTCGCAAAACACAGACACTAAACTTATTACAGTGAACAGATACGTCAATGGACGAACGGACAGATAATAACTATGCAAAAATAAAGAAAGTAAACTTTTCACTCGAGGGAAGATTCGAACCAAGGACCTCTCGTTCTGCAGCTGCTCACGCTACTACGGGACCACGGCGCTCCTGAACTGAAATTGTCCATGATGTTGCCTATGTCGCCCATGGACTACTCAGTTTGTATATTTTGCTTATTTTTTCACAGTTCCACACAACTTCTTCCTGTTTTCTCAATTTATCTGTGTTCAGTTTTTCAAGGCCTATCCACTGTGCGAACTTATAACTAAATCTGAGGGGGGTGTGATGGGGATGTTCCCTTGTCAGTTACACTATGTCGGCGAGTGCTGTGCAAACAAGTTCTCCACGTACGCGTACGCCACCATTACTCTACCAAGCAAACATAGGTGCTACACTCGTCTGGTGCGAGAACTTCCCTGGGGGGTCCACCGGGGGCCGAACCGCACAATAAGCTTGGGTTCGGCGTGGGGTGGCGGAAGCGTGAAGTGGACTGCGGAAGTCGTCGTGGGGTTGTGGGCCACTGCGGCTGCGGCGGGGACGGAGCCTCTCCGTTGTTTCTAGGTCCCCGGTTAACATACAATACAACAGTTCGTTGTGTCACTGTGGTGACCACTGCAGTGCGGGTTGTTCCTGCAGACAGACTCATACGCAGAACACGACGGTCTTCAGTCTCGGTAGTGGCACGTGGCTGTCCGGAAATCCAGCCTCCTAGCTACCGTACATTCTCGTGACGACCACTACGACCAGTCGTGCACAGTGGCTACATTTCTGCCAAGTGTCACCGAGCGAGGTGGCGCAGTGGTTAGCACACTGGACTCGCATTCAGGAGGACGACGGTTCAATCCCGTCTCCGGCCATCCTGATTTAGGTTTTCCGTGATTTCCCTAAATCGCTTCAGGCAAATGCCGGGATGGTTCCTATGAAAGGGCACGGCCGATTTCCTTCCCCATCCTTCCCTCACCCGAGCTTGCGCTCCGTCTCTAATGACCTCGTTGTCGACGGGACGTTAAACACTAATCTCCTCCTCCTCCTCTGCCAAGTGTCTCTCCAGTATCGCAGAAGGAACATCCAACTCCTCGTAGCCCTATTACGTGACCTCGTTGGTACTCAGTGAGGTGCTGGTGAAAGAATCTTCATCGCTTCAAAGCCACTCTTGACTAAAATTAACTCACCACATCAAATCTCAAAGGTAACTAATGATCACGACCGTTACGGCGTGTATTTAAAACAAATTTGATTTGCATCCTCATTGTGGCGCTACCTAAGTCGAAACAAGGCCCCGGGGGTAGACAACATCCCATTAGAACTAATGACAGCCTTGGCAGAGCCAGGCCTATCAAAACTCTTCCATCTAGTGAGCAAGTTGTATGAGACAGGCGAAATACCCTCAGACTTTAAGAAGAATATAATAATTCCAATCCCAATGAAAGCAGGTGTTGACAGATATGAAAATTACCGAACTATCAGTTTAACAAGCCACGGCTGCAAAATACTAACACGAATTCTTTAGAGACGAATGGAAAAACTGATAGAAGCCGACCTCGGGGAAGATCAGTTTGGATTCCGTAGAAATGTTGGGACACGTGAGGTAATACTGACCCTACGACTTATCTTAGAAAATAGATTACGGAAAGGCAAACCTACGTTTCTAGCATTTGTAGACTTAGAGAAAGCTTTTGACAATGTTGACTGGAATACTTTCTTTCAATTTCTGAAGGTGGCAGGGGTAAAATACAGGGAGCGAAAGGCTATTTACAATTTTTGCAGAAACCAGATGGCAGTTATAAGAGTCGAAGGGCATGAAAGGGAAGCAGTGGTTGAGAAGGGAGTGAGACAGGGTTGTAGCCTATCCCCGATGCTATTCAATCTGTATATTGAGCAAGCAGTAAAGGAAACAAAAGAAAAATTCGGAGTAGGAGTTGAAATCCATGAAGATCAAATAAAAACTTTGATGTTCGCCGATGACATTGTAATTCTGTCACAGACAGTAAAGGACCTGAAAGAGCAGCTGAACGGAATGGAAAGTGTGTTCAAAGGAGGATATAAGATGGACATCAACAGAAGCTAAACAAGGAAAATGGAATGTAGTCGAATTAAATCGGAGATGCTGCGGGAATTAGATTAGGAAATGAGACGCTTAAAGTAGTACATGAGTTTTGCTATTTGGGGAGCAAAATAACTGATGATGGTCAAAGTAGAGAGGACATAAAATGTAGACTGCAATGGCAAGGAAAGCGTTTTCTGAAGAAGCGAAATTTGTTAACATCGAGTATAGATTTAAGTGTCAGGAAGTCGTTGCTGAAAGTATTTGTATGGAGTGTAGCCATGTATGGAAGTGAAACATGGACGATAAATAGTTTGGAGAAGGAGAGAATAGAAGCTTTCGAAATGTGGTGCTACAGAAGAATGCTGAAGATTAGATGGGTAGATCACATAACTAATGAGTAGGTATTGAATAGGATTGAGGAGAAGAGAAGTTTGTGGCACAACTTCACTAGAAGAAGGGATCGGTTGGTAGGACATGTTCTGAGGCATCAAGGGATCACTAATTTAGTATTGGAGGGCAGCGTGGAGGGTAAAAATCGTAGAGAGAGACCAAGAGATGAATACACTAAACAGATTCAGAAGGATGTAGGTTGCAGTAAGTACTGGGAGATAAAGAAGCTTGCACAGGATAGAGTAGCATGGAGAGCTGCATCAAACCAGTCTCAGGACTGAAGACCACAACAACAGTGGCGCTACTAACGGCGCTCTTATGCAGCTAGCACGAAATTTGAGTAGACATCATCTTTCAGATGTAGAAACACGCTTACCAACTTTTGTCTGTGTCGCACTACTCCTTCTTGTTGCGATTATTTTTCCCGTCAGTGTACATTCTCATTCCTCTGCGCCAAGTTAGTGAACTATTTGTCACTGGTCATTGACTGTGTAAGAGAGCCTTTGCTATTAAATGAGAAAATGGTTATAGCTGTTTACAAATTAGTCAGCTGTGCAGAATATATCCGTACTTCCCATCTAATAAAAATAAAACGTGCTTTTCTTCAGTTAAATACAGGAAATGAATAACTCTTTCTTTCGCTTCACTCCTCAGATAATCACTTTTCCGTAGCAATTAGCAACCTGACCAACTAATTACGACTAAAATTGCGGTAGAATTTTTAAATGGAGCGAAAATCGATTTTGAGATGTGAAATCTGGCATCCAATTCCGCTTTTCTAGAATCGTTCCTGGAGTTCTGGTACAACCAACCAGAAGCTGTTCTGGGGAATCGGTTTACAGGAAAGCAGATCTGGGAGTTCCACTTGAAGAAGAGTGTGCGCCTCCCAGCGTGTTCTAGGTCACACGTGGTCGCTTCGTTTCGTCAGAACGCATGCGTGTGTTGCGCCCGACACTTCTACGGATGAATACCAAGAACTGTGAAGTGTAATCGCCTCTGCTGTGTGCTCGCGCGTACTGACACATCTTCATATATCCGTCCTCGTTTAGGATTCGTTTAAATCACTTGATGCGAATTCCTGGTGGGTCCTTTAACCAGGCATGGGATGGCGTTCTTGTCCATCATAGTTTGTTCTCAGTCTCTGATGACCTCGTTCTCCACGGGTCGTAGTTATTTAATTTACTCGAGTGAAATCATTTTGGAGATTTCATCCTAATAAAAAGAGATAAACAACTGGATCGTTGAGTTAACAATGTGTTCATGTCACAGAGAGTTAATTTTCCGGGAGATACAGAACACTGTTTTGCTATAGAATAGGTTCAACCTCTTTATTCCTGAGATAAAAAATTACAGGAAATATTTTCCAGCCAACTAATAAACAACCATGACACGAATGCAAATGAAACATATGTTTGATGATTCGGTAAGGCATAAATGGTGGTCCACATATGTGGACGTCAGGTCTCACTTATCGTGAAAACGTACCTGCCTTTGCTTTCCTCTTTCTTCAGTAAGAACATTTTATTCAGCAATATACATATTTTATTTGAAACTGTAAACTGTATATGCCTAAGGACACAGAAAATAGGATTCCCAGTGTTAATATTTTGAGTCATATCATTTCCAATACAGGTTTTTGTTCATCCTCTTAAATAAGATAAATGCAAGAAAATAATAATCATACAACAATTTCTGGCAATTAATAATTTGATACTGCCAGTAAATATATATTTACGGTACGTTTTATTACAAAATTCAAAACAATTATTTTTCACAATACATAAATACATTCCACATTTAATGCAAATGTCTCTTGTCTTGGAATTGCTGCCACATTTCCAACATTTTGAGGCATTCCTTGCCTCAACAGGTTTCGTTATTTGGCTAACATTGTAAAACCTAACTTCTGAAATTAGTTCCAACACAGCTCGTTTTAACTTTCTGTTCACATTTTCTACAACATCTACATCTTCACTGTCAGAGGAATTCACTGTACAAGGACGTTCTCCTCTCCTAGCTATTGTCACGACGTTCTTACCGTTTATCAGTCAGTTTCATGAAGCTCAGAAGGGAGAATTCGTATCTTCCCAGTCACATAATTCCACAGTGCTGTCATTAAGAAGAACTAACTGCTCATCAGTTAATGTTTCATGGATTGCTGTAGAGTGTAGAAAAAACGGTTGTTTCCATTATCGAAGACCAAACTGAAATTAGTAAATGTGCATTATGACCTGAGGTGCACGTACGAGGGCCTTCAGAAAATGGGTTATTTCATAGTTACGAACAAAATTCATACAAATCTGATTTAATTCTCAACATCTAGAATAGTTAGCGAACATTAGGTAAAAAACGCAAATTCTCAATTTAATATTTAGGCATAATAATTATTTACATGTCTTTTTCATTTGTAGACGTAACCATATCCTGCGTACGAACAACTATAAGCTAAGGCACAAATTGTTCCTTGCAAGGTGCTGCGCTCTGATTCTAAAAAGAAGAATTAGAAGGTCCATACTCACAAATCATCAGTCCATAAACGGAATAACATACCTATTTAAGGAGACAATAAATCATGAACAAAGGTGTGAACCGAGGAACGAAGAGATTAAGCATGATGACGTGGCGTTGCTATGTAGCTACTGGCCCCAGGGTGAAACAATGTAAGCCATCACAACATACTTTAGCATCGAGTGTGAATAGTAATCCAGTTTGAGTATGTTGGAGGTGACCCCTTTTCAAACCTGATGATGTTGATGAGGCAACTACCCTTAAGTTTGCGGCAGATGGATTGTGTTATGCAAGTATGTATTAATCATATGTAACATAGCACTAAAAAGTGTGTTATGTCCATACAGGTTTATTCATAACATCCACAAAATAGAACCGCTACCAAAATACAGCAGAGCAGACCATGGTGTGTATGCTTCAGTCATCTTGTCCATCCTTCGATGGCCACTAGCAGATACTGTTATAAAATGATTCTTGCTTGTCAGGCATGTAATACAGAATTTTCTTCACAACACTTTTTTTTTAAAGGAACCACTATATGCTTGTTTATCCGGACATGACCACTTCTCTGACTCAGTACCAATCTAATGAGCACATCTCTTGATGGGACATAACCCTTTGTTGTACGAAACAATGCGTACAGATATAATGTTCAGGTATCACCGATAAATGCAATTTGAAGAGAAAAAGTAGACGTGACTCCTTTTCAATCTCACTGATTCAATTAAAAAGTCAATACATTCTTACAGACAGGTTTATCTGATAAACGATTTGTATGTTGTGTCTAATGTTTTTTGTGTGTTCACGTATTGACAAAGAAATTGTAAATCGAGAGAAGGAGTTCTGACATTAGGCTTGATAACGAAGACAAGACTTAAGAATCATCGAGACACTTTTGTAGGATTTGTTGGTGAAGAAAAAGCGCCAATACAAGGGGCGTTCGATAACTACTGCAACGCTTTTTTTTTTCTCAAAGCAGGTTGGTTTTATTTAGGATTCCAATACAGCATACTATCCCTCAATCGTTTAGCTAAAAAGCCCTATTTTTCAACATCATCTCGTTTCAGTTCTAAAGCCTTGCACCACCTCACTGGGACGGACTGTATGGGTGCGTGTCACCACTGTATTGGTCGATGTCAGAGCCAACGCTGTACTGCATCCTTAACCTACTCCTCATCCACGTTCTGCTTCCCGCAGAGTGCGGCCTTCATTGGGCAAAACAGACGGAGGTCGGAAGGTGCGAGATCCGGGCTGCAGGGAGGTAAAAAAAAAAAAAAAACAAAAAAAAAAAAAGTCCAATGAAATGTTGTGAGCTCGTGTCGGGTGCGCGGACTTGTTCGAGGCCTTGCGTCGTTATGGAGAAGAAGTAGTTCGGTTGCATTTTTGTGGTGGCTAACACGTTAAGATGTTTCTTCAATTTCCTGAGGGTAGCGTAATACTCTTCAGAGTTGATCGTCGCACCGTGAGGGAGAACATCAAACAGAATTATCCCTTCACAGTCCCAGAAGACCGTCGCCATGACTTCGGCGGCTGAGGGTGCAGCTTTGAACGTTTTCTCCGGAGGGAAGATGGTGTGACGCCACTCCGTGTTTCCGTCGAAGTCATAAACCCATATTTCATCAACTGTTAAGACCTTCGACGAAAAATATTCGGGATCGGCCACGTAACGCGCAAGTAGCTCCGCACAAATGGTCCTTCGTTGCCCTTGATGATCTGTTAGCCGGCGAGGAACGCAGTGTGTGCACACCTTTGAGAACCCCAGCCGGTGGACGAGTGTGTCAGCAATACCGACAGAGGCGTCCAGTTGAGCAGCGAGGTGTTTGATTGTGATCCGTTGATCACCTCGAATGAGAGTGTCCGCACCTTCCAACATGGCAAGAGCCACAGCTGTGTGTGGCCGACCGGCACGCGGGAGATCGGACGCGTTTGCCCGATCTTGTTGCGATGATGACAGACGCGTCTCCCAACGACTGTTGTTCAGTGCCAGGTCTCCGTAGACGTTTTGCCAGCACCTGTGAGAATCTGCGACGCTCTGATTTTCCTGCAAAAGAAACTCAATGACAGCTCTCTGCTTGTAAAGAACTTCCGTTACAGACGTCATTTTCTACATCTACATGGATACTCTGCAAATCACATTAAAGTGCCTGGAAGAGGGTTCATCGAACCACCTTCACAATTCTCTATTATTCCAATCTCGTATAGCGCGCGGAAAGAACGAACACCTATATCTTTCCGTACGAGCTCTGATTTCCCTTATTTTATCGTGGTGATCGTTCCTCCCTATGTAGGTCGGCGTCAACAAAATATTTTCGCATTCGGAGGAGAAAGTTGGTGATTGGAATTTCGTGAGAAGATTCCGTCGCAACGAAAAACGCCTTTCTTTTAATGATGTCCAGCCCAAATCCTGTATCATTTCTGTGACACTCTCTCCCATATTTCGCGATAATACAAAACGTGCTGCCTTTCTATGAACTTTTTCGATGTACACCGTCAGTCCTATCTGGAAAGGATCCCATACCGCGCAGTAGTATTCTACAAGAAGACAGACAAGCGTAGTGTAGGCAGTCTCCTTAGGAGATTTGTTACATTTTCTAAGTGTCCTGCCAATAAAACGCAGTCTTTGGTTAGCCTTCCCCATAACATTTTCTATGTGTTCCTTCCAATTTAAGTTGTTCGTGATTGTAATACCCAGGTATTTAGTTCAATTTACGGCTTTTAGATTAAACTGATTTACTGTCTAGCCGGAGTTTGAGTTTCTTTTAGCACTCATGTGGATAACCTCACAATTTTCGTTATTTAGTGTCAACTGCCACTTTTCGCACCATTCAGATATCTTTTCTAAAACGTTTTACAGTTTGTTTTGATCTTCTGATCACTTTATCAGTCGATAAACGATAGCGTCATCTGAAAGCAATCGAAGACGGCTTCCCGATTGTATCCCAAATCGTTTATATAGATAAGGAACAGCAAAGAGCCTATAATACTACCTTGGGGAACGCCAGAAATCACTTCTGTTTTGCTCGATGACTTTCCGTCAGTTACTACGAACTGTGACCACTCTTGACAGGAAACCACAAATCCAGTCACATAACTGAGACGATATTCCATAAGCACGAAATTTCGCTACGAGCCGCTTGGGTGGTACAGTGTCAAAAGCCTTCCGGAAACCCAGAAAATCGGAATCGATCTGAAATCCCTTGTCAATAGCACTCAACACTTCATGTGAATAAAGAGCTAGTTGTGTTTCGCAGGAACGATGCTTTCTAAACCCATGATGACTGTGTGTCAATAGACCGTTTCCTTCGAATTAATTCATAATGTTCGAACACGATATATGTTCCAAAATCCTGCTGCATATCGACGTTAACGATATGGGCCTGTAATTAAGTGGATTACTCTTACTACCTTTCTTGAATATTGGTGTGACCTGTGCAATTTTCCAGTCTTTGGGTAGTATCTTTCGTCGAGCGAACGGTTGTTTATGACTGTTAAGTATGGGGCTAATGCATCAGCATACTCCGAAAGAAACCTAATTGGTATACAGTCTGGACCAGAAGACTTGCTTTTATTAAGTGATTTAAGTTGCTTCACTACTCCTAGGGTATTTAGTTCTACGTTACTCATGTTGGCAGCTATCAAGCTTTTGAAAGCTACGTAAAGCGCCGCCACCTATCGGAACTTCATGAAAATATAGAGGGTGAAGTTTTGAAAATTTGTGGTAAGTTCCTGTGGGACCGAACTGCTGAGGTCATCGGTCCCTAGGTTTACACACTACTTAATCTAGCTTAAACTAATTTACGCTAAGGACAACACACACACACACACACACACACACACACACACACACACACATATGCCCAATGAAGGGGGAAGCGGCGCGAACCGTTGCAAGGCGCCTCACAGGGGAAGACCACGCTGCTACCCTGCGCGGCGTTATGGAGGCTGAAGCGGGAATATTCCACGTTGCCGACAACAAATTCCGCATTTTTTTCAACTGAAGTTGGCCGAGAAAAAAAGTTACTTTACTTACTGAAGGACCCTCGGAAGATGGAGCAAAGCGAAATTCGCAGTAAATTGGTTACACGCTATGGGGAGAGGGGGGAATGCTGTTGTGATCTTCACGCCGAAGACTGGCTTGGTGCAGCTCTCCTTGCTGGCCTATTCTGCTCATTTCGGCGTAACTGTTGCGAACTATATTCACTTGAACCTCCGCACAGTAACTGTGCGGTGGTCTCCCTCCACAGTTTTTAGCCGCAACAATTCCCTCCATTACGAAATCGACTATTTGACGTGCCTGTCAACTGATCCCCTCATTTATTCAAGATGTGTCGTACGTTTCGTTTTTCCGTATTCGAGTCAGCACCTTTTCATTAGCTATTAGATCTATCCATCTAATCTTCAGCTTTCTTCTTGTGTGAGTTGTTACGATTTACTCCCATTCAATGGTACACCACATCCATAACATCAGAGAAGACTTCATAAAACTTCAGTTCATATTCGATGATAAAATATTGCTCTTACAGAAACACTTCTCTTGCTATTAGCAGTCTAATTTTTATATCCCCTCTACTTCGGCTACCGTTAGTTTATTTGCTGCCCAAACAGCAAAACTAATCTACTTTTAGTGCGTAATTTCTTAATCCTTCAGTATCGCCTGATTTAATTCGACTACATCCAGTTACTCGTGTTTTACTTTTGTTGATATTCACATACAACCTCGTTTCAAGACACTGTATATCCCAGTCAGCTGATCGTCCAAGTCCTTTACTCCCCCTGACTCAACTGCAATGTAGTGTGTAAACTTCATAGCTTTTATTTCTTCCCTCTGAACTTTAACCCGGTTTCCAAATTTCTCCTTGATTTCCTTTACTGCTTGCTCAATGTACAGATTGAATAACATCGGGGAGAGTCTACGCCCATGTCTCTCTCCCTTCTGAACTGTTACCTCCCATTCATGTTTTTCGACTCTTATTACTGCAATCTGGTTTCTGTATAACTTGTAGACAACGTTTTTCTACTGTATATTATTCCTGCTCGCTTCAGAATTCCAAAGACTGTATTTCAGTCTACACTATTAAAATCTTTGAGTCTACAAATGCCGTAAACGTAAATTTGCCTTTCTTCAACCTGGTTTATGGGATAAATCTCAGAAACGGTATTGCTTCTCGTGTTTCTGCAGTTCTCCAGAAGTCAAACTGATCCTCCCTTTGTTTGGTTTCTTTAGTTCTTTCTAGTATTCTGTAAATAATTCGTGCCAATATTTTGCGATCATGACTTATTAAAGTGTGGTTCTATAATATTCATGCTTTTCAGCACATTCCTTCTACAGAATTGGAGATTTTACTTTATTCTCTGAAGTCTGAGAGTATTTTGCCTGTCTGATACATCTTGCATACCAGAGGGAACAGAGTTTTCGTGGTGTTTTCCCAAATGTCTCAATAATTCTGAGGAAATGTCTGGTCCAGGCACTTCATATCGACTTCGATGTTTCAGTGGTCAGTCGAATTTTCTCGCAGTAACATGCTCCAACTCATTTTCATCTACTTTCTCTGTGCTTTCCATTATATTCTCTTCAAGTTTGTTTTCTTTGTATAGACCTCCTAAACGTGCCTCCAACCTTTCTACCGTCCTTTCTTTCTGCAGTTCTGGCTTGCCATGTGACCTGTTGACATATTAATGACTACAAGCGATATGCGCGACGACAAAATCATCTTCGCATCGACCCATTGAATGGAAGTCAGTTGTTACCTTCTCCAGTATGCAGAGTGCAAGTCACAGAACAGCAGCCAATATAAAAATGGATATGTCAGTAATATCACAGAAGTGAAAAAACATCTTTAACCGTTTCATCGACAGGTAACACTGTACAGATGTATCGTAAACAGCAATTTCGATTATATCTACAAAAATTATCTGTTCCATTACCTCGTTCTATGCATGTTGTTTTCGGTGACATAATGGGTCCTGTTATTTTATTTTTATTATTAACGACGCAACACTGAGGATGCCATATAGTCTGCACTAACAATTTTTATTTGTGGAAGATTTATGCTGTGACACTTTCCGTGAATATGCTCACCATCACATTTATTGTTAGATAGTCAAATGTATCTCACACGTTTTCCTCCGTTGCTGTAGAGGTTCCATAACTGTAAGAAACTCATGGCGTTGTATAAAAATTACTTACTTCAAATAATTACTAGTTGTGAGACATTGCCTGCACAAATTAGGTTGCAACAGTAAATACTTAAAGCAGCCTTAAAAAAAAGTAACGTGAATATTCATAATCTCTCCAACCAACGTACGATTGTGGACTTTTTGCATGGCACTCGCGTGATTTTTACTGTTCCTAAAACCTCTGTACTACGAATCAGGATTTCCAAAACTCAAGCTAACAGCTTCCCAAATACTTACTTTCTCCGCTCAATCAGTGGCAGAATAGAATGGTGGCCATAGGTACGCAAACAAAGAAAATAATCAAAACATCCGTCTACAGCCGCCTAGAGTTATCTACAAAACACATCGTTATCTCCTATCTTTTCCTCCTACGGCCATGATTCAACAACTTTAATTCGTGGAAACGGCGCCTGTAACGATAGGTTGGACAGTATCAGTTCCATTTTGTTGCATCGACACCGAGCAGTATGTAATATAATCGCAGACACTGCACGAGGCACAATATCTACGTAAACGCCGAACAGTAACTCTGTAGATTTGTAGAAGGCATCCGTACACCACCAGACAATGTGAAAATACCATGCTAAGATAAAAAAATTATCTTCGTTTGCAGGTCATGTGATGTGCGTAGGTAGAACACACCGTTTTATACAATTACAACTCAGACACAGTGTGCTGAAATAGAGCAGTGTCTGATAAGCATAATATGTGTTCCTGTATGCGACGAGCTTTGTACGTGTCCGTACAGATATGTTTGACACTTTGCAGTCTGTAATTAGTTTCTGTTGTTCAGATGTTCTCTTCATATCAGCAGGAATAAAATACACAAGAAAATTTCTCCATAGATTGGGATAATGTACAGAAGAATATTAGTAACAAAATACCAATTATGGAAGTACGGCGACATACTAGCGGGCTGTTAACGGCTTTGTAGAAACAAGAAGAGGCTGAACGCTACCGGCCTGTCTTAATGACACTTGTGTCTCAGCTGTGGATTTGTTGACACGGCAGTCCATAGGTTTACTTCCAAACGCTATAGAGACATATGGGCACGAATAAATCAGCAGCTAGCATTTCTCAGAAGAAATGACGGTAGATTCATCACTACAGAAGAGTTAACTGCTCCAGATGTGACACTTGCCGAAAGAATACGCAGTCATTTTACTCTGTGGAAATTTCGTTAATTTTGTCAGTCATAAAAGACGCTCGGAAGACATGGAATACTACAAATGCCACGTCGTGACAGAATTCTAAAACCGACACAACAAAAAGAACTACAAGAAAGAATTTGACAACAAGTTACGAATAATACTTGGCACTGGAGAAACAGGATGTGTTGCAGGAGACATTGCAGTACATAAACTTGCAAATCACAAGCGTGGACATTATGCATAAATTTACTCTACGGTCGAATGTTTTATCGATGTGATACATGCTATCCCATGACACAAACTTCCTAAAGAATGTAAAAATTCCATACCTATATTGCCTTCAATTATTAATTTAGTTTTCATTCTTATTAAATTTTCTTTTAATTTGCCTGTGAAGAATTTCCAGTACCTTTGCAACAACTGCTTATATAAGAAAGGAGAAGATTATTATTTTCTCCTAAGAAGACCACTGCTTTGAGTTTATTTTTGTACTTGAAATATGCTTCTCTGTCATTTACTGTACTTAAACTGCTTTTTGATTAACTGTACTGCGAACAGTTTTTTTATTTTCAACACTTGTATGAACATTATTTTTAAACACAATGCCTTGTCAATAAAGTGGTCATTAAAGCATTGTTGTCTTGCAACTCACACTGCGGAAGGTGCCGGGGTTACTTGCTTTATCGTGGTATTATTCCACCTTAGTTAACCCACGTTTGACCATCCCGATTTAGGTTTTCCATGATTTCTCTAAATACTTGAGGCAAATGCCGGGATGTATTCTTTGAAGGGCACAGCCGACTAAGTTCACCATCCTTCCCTAATTCGATGGGACCAATGACCTCGCTGTTTGGTCCTCTACCCCGAATCAATCAATCAACAAACCAACCATCCACCTTCATTTGGGTCTCTTCTTTCAGATGCATTCCACTGTCATTATCAAAAATAATTGGCCCGTGGGGGGATCGAACCCACGACCTTCGCGTTATTAGCACGACGCTCTAACCAACTGAGCTAACGGGCCAGGCGCTGATTTTGTACGAGAGCAGAGTATATCAACGGTTTTTCTGGAGAGTAGAGTATATCAATACTATATTGTTGTACATGATTAGTTCGTAATTAAGGGATTTTTTGTCAAGAGAATGATCCTAACGTCTACATGTGTTCATTACAGGGAAGGTAAATCATGATAGCCTCCTTGGGACCTGAATCTGCTCCTGGCGTATGGCAGTACAGTACCTCATCTTGCCTCAGTGTGTCGTCTTGTGGGGTACAGTGTCATATAGTACTGTTAGTTAAAAGAATCAGAAGTTTGTTTTCTTACAGACACTGAGATGACGGATAAAGTGAATTATGAAAACATGAGATTTTTTCAATCTAAAGGTACTGAGGAAAAACCTTTAGAACCGCTGCAGCCATCAATCGTAATACACGAATTTGATAATGACGTGTGGAAAAGTTCATCCCACCTTATGTAACTTATAGGTACAGTGACCAAAATGTAAATTAAATAGCAAACACTGAAGAAGCCTTGCAGAAAATAAAGGCGAAACGCGTATGGCCCTAAAATTGTATTTCATTCAGTTGCTGTCAGACAGTACATAAAGTAAAAATTATCAATATACTGTAATATTACACGCAGCTGAGGAAGACAGGACTACAAAAGTTGAAGACTCTACATAAATGTTGTGCAACTCGGTTAATTACCATCGTATGTAAAAGTACCCAATAATTGAATCGCCTAACCACCTGGACACATTGAGATAGGAATTCCCTTGTCTGAAACCAGTCTTGTGTTACCATCGGTACAGGTTGGCTATTCAGTCAAGTTCATGGTGGGGTGTGGGTGAATTGTTGGCTTGTAGTTGATGAAGTGACGTAGTGCACATTGTCTAGCTTATTTACTGAGATTCGAGTAAGCTAGGTGTAGTGAGGCATGATACAAAAAAAGAGATGTGTGAATACAATTTGCAAAATATAGTGAATTTATCCTAACTATAAAATATGCAGTAATTCTTTATTTAAATTGAGAGAAGAGTTACTTCAGCTATCTATAGACATCACAAATGATTCGCAGTGAACACAAAGGAGAGCCTTTGTCTTGCGAACCTCTAATCAGAAAAAAAATCCAACGTGTCAACTTGTAGCCATCAATAACAGAGGAAGTCCTTTAGAGATATCAGAAAATCTCAAGCAAGTGTACCTGACACCGTTTTAGCAAGACAGTACTCAAGTGTTCCAACTCTTCAAAGCCTTCTTTCAAATGTTTGCAACAACTCCACTGAATACCTGAACTGTGTGTGGCAACTTCTCCTTTTTTAGTCTCTGCTGGTACAAGTTTTTTGAATTGAAAAGTCTCCTTTTCTTAGTCTTTACTAAGCTGCCTCAGAAATATTATAAATAGCGTATTTTCTTATTAGTATAAACCTCAAACCAAGCACATAAATAGTATAATGCTAAATTTTACTACAGTGAAATATGGGCCCTTCATAGAAACCAAAGAAAAGTTAGTTTTAAGAATATCACACGATTTTTAGCGGGTCGTCAAAAATTATTTTTTTTAACTGATCATTTTTTGATAGTTTTTAAATAGCGAACAATTTTGAAATAATTCCTTTGAGGCACATTGAACTGTAAAGAATGGTACAGCGTCTGCTTTTAAAACACTATTTTCATTGTAATAGGATTATTTTGTCTCTGATGACTGTATTAAAATGGTTCCTGAGTAAACTATGTAAATTTTCTTTAATGTAAAAGCAATGAAAATATTAAAATATTTGAATGAGATCATTTTCGGTATTAGGTCACTTATCTACGAAACATTAAAACAAGTAAACTGCTAACACTTTGATCGACTTTGCAGCATTTGTCTTCAGCGGGACTTCATTTAGTTACTATGAAGAGGAGCGCTGCAAATTCGATGGAAAGTTGACTTTTAGGTGTTTTAACGTGTCTTAATGACAGGGTCTAATATACAGAATGATTACATTCAAACTGATTCTGGCCAAGGAGCCTATGAACTTATATAAAATATTTTTTTATAAAAAATAAACAAATTTCTGAAAAAAAATAATGGTAGACCTGTCACAGACCAAATATGAGCAGTAATAGTTTGCTGTTTCGAACACAAGAACTTTTTTGAAATAAGAAACACTCTTTTTCATCTATTAGAAAGTGTCTACATCTTACGTGAAACGGCGTTTAATGTGTTAAAAAGTATCTATGTTTTACATGAAATGGTTCTGTTTGGGACTGTAGAGGACACTTGTGACCTTTGTATCGAATTACGCTATTCGACTCATTGTCTTGCTCACATACTGCTTTATTAAAACTGATCCTGGTTTTGGCTTCGCAGCCATCACCAGATATAAAATTCATAGCAGTGACACGTAGAAGTGCGCCGATGTCCACTGTTATAACTTTTACACCTGATAATGGCTGCAAAGTTGAAAATGGTAATCTGTTTCAAATAGACATCGATTTCTGTAATCGAATCTATACTTTATGTCTGAAACATCCTTAGTATCAACTATCAAAAAAATTGGTATATGGATGCATCAGAAAACACTGCTCACCCTACATCCGAAGTTAAATAAACGAAACAAGTAAAAATACTCATTATTAATAAATATATGGTTAAATAATTTCGTCTTTGTTAATGCAAATATTAGATTCAAAACGAAATTCGATTTACTTTTTCATTTTGTAAGGTGTCAGGCAAATCCAACATCTTCCATGAAAACCCTGACATGATAAGCAAATCCGGCAGTATGTCACATAGCTCCGAATAAATCCTGACATTAAATTAACCAAAGTAATACGATTAACGAGTGAGCAAATGGAATACCACAGACTAACACAAGAACGCCTAAATGCATATCATACCTTGCCACCGTGAAACAGACGCAGTTCCGAGGGAAGAAACGAGAACAGAAGCCGAGAGCAGAACCGTGTTAAGCTAGAAGGCCCTACGATAAGGGACGGACACCCACATCGCCGGCTGACCGCCAGGACCACCCCCCAGCCCATGTTAAAAGATAGAGCCCTCCAGAAGAACAGTATAGATCTTATGATAACACTAAAAGGGCCACACCAGCTGCATGTTTTAGCGTGAGACTTTTTCGCGTTTCTGTTACATTGCAAACGTTATAAACATTGCCTCACCACGAAAAGTATAACGTTTCTCACTGGATAGACAGAATTTTTGTAGGCGGAGCTTAAGGTTAACATTGAGACCCTGATTGGACAGTTGAAAACACAGCCAGATAGCTTTTTTTAAACCAACTTCGGCAAATTGTAGTAAGGAGAAGTTAAGAGAGGAGTTGCTTCCGAGACGGCGAGGTGCGTGGAGCTGTGCTGCCCGCTGCCCCCTGACGCTGCCTAAACACCGACAAGGTAATGAACACTTCACTCAGAACTGCAGAAGTCTCATCTGTTACATCCCCTTTTTACGTAACACTAGTGTCGATCGTCAATTAAATCTCATGGTGTTCACATTTGCTACTTGAAGTAAAAATCTGAAATGCGATGATTTTTCTGTTATATAATTATTGAGAAGCCACATCAGCCACTGTAATTTACGACAAGTTAGATAAGTAATTAAAGATAATTGAGGGTCGCTGTAGACCATTTTGATAGTTTTCTCTTTTATGAAACTTAACTTAAATCTAGATTATAGATGTAATATGGCATAGGTCATCCTTCGATTCATTGTAGAACTTGGAAACCCATTCAGGGAATATTCGTTCACATTTTTGTTGAACGCAGCTGGTTTTTATCATCCTGTATTAAAATATTTCCTTTTATCAATAGTGCAATTTATAAACAATGTTTTGTGAGTAGAATAAAATTTCCAATGGTAAACTTAACTGCTTTTTCGACGTTATTTTACCAGCTAACTAAAAATAGGAAAGCCTTGAACCCCTTCCACTAAATTTAGTTAGTATTAAGATTCTTTTACAGGGAGTGCAGTGGAGCTGACGCTGAAATCATTAAGTATTTGATTATATCATCGCTAGTCTCACTGAACTCTTCTGAACTCTACATGTCATGTGTGGTCTGGCGTCTCCTTACCAGCAACAGGTCCCAGGTTCAAACTAGTCAATTCCCTAAAAAACACGCTCAGAACGTCGTTGCGCGAAAGTGGTAGGGAACACGACTTAGAACAAACAGACACCACGCAAAATGTTAGAATCTTTTGTTAAATGCGAAACAGAAATAATAGTAGTTTCTTTTGTAAACACTCGATATATCATCATTTTATCTGCTCTCTGTATCAGTAATATCTGCGCAAGTCACATGTCATTTTATCTGTGGTTGCGACATTCAGTTGTCACCTGACAACGGTGTACGAAGACGAATGCCGGTTCTGGAACAAATAAATAGATATTTTGCAGAAAGGAGAGTGTTTCCCATTTAACATTCACACTTTATTGTAGTTCGTAATACTAAGTTAGGCTCCAGTTCGATTAGCCTGCAGAGCGTAGACAGGAGATGCGAACAGCAGGAGAAAACGAGGCCCGTTTTCCGGCAGAGCTGGCGGAGCTGAGGCGCCTGGCGGAAGCCATTAACTGGTTGGGCGTCACGCGAGCTGGACGGCCTCGCGAAAGCTGTACAGCCCGGCCCCAGGATCAGGCGCAGCCACAGGAATAGACCGCCTCGGGGCTTCCCCGACCTCGGCGCGACCCAGAAAGCGCTCCCCGTCTGCCGAGCCACAGGGCCATTCACGAACTCTGCACGCGCTGAGGTCTGAAGGCGAGGACGCTCTGCAATGCGGTGTTACAAGAGCAAAAGGCTTATATACCCAGTGATTTTACGGTACACAAGTATCCAGTGGCTGTCTGGTACCATTCGTCTTACAACTCGTTTCGTGAGGTTCCTTTTACATCTACATCTACATTTATACTCCGCAAGCCACCCAACGGTGTGTGGCGGAGGGCACTTTACCTGCCACTGTCATTACCTCCCTTTCCTGTTCCAGTCGCGTATGGTTCGCGGGAGAACGACTGCCGGAAAGCCTCCGTGCGCTCTCGAATCTCTCTAAATTCACATTCGTAATCTCCTCGGGAGGTATAAGTAGGGGGAAGCAATATATTCGATACCTCATCCAGGAACGCACTCACTCGAAACCTGGACAGCAAGCTACACCGCGATGCAGAGCGCCTGTCTTGCAGAGTTTGCTAAACATGTCCGTAACGCTATCACGGTTACCAAATAACCCTGTGACGAAACGCGCCGCTCTTCTTTGGATCTTCTCCATCTCCTCCGTCAACCCGATCTGGTACGGATCCCACACTGATGAGCAATACTCAAGTATAGGTCGAACGAGTGTTTTGTAAGCCATCTCCTTTGTTGATGGACTACATTTTCTAAGGACTCTCCCAATCAATCTCAACCTGATACCCGCCTTACCAACAATTAATTTTATATGATCGTTCCACTTCAAATCGTTCCGCACGCATCCTCCCAGATATTTTACAGAAGTAACTGCTACCAGTGTTTGTTCCGCTATCATATAATCATACAATAAAGGATCCTTCTTTCTATGTATTCGCAATACATTACATTTGTCTATGTTAAGGGTCAGTTGCCACTCCCTGCACCAAGTGCCATCCGCTGCAGATCTTCCTTTTCTGTTTCATCCTGCGCGATTGTGACACTCACATATAAACAGTCCTTCACTATGAATAAAAAAGATCGTACATATGTTCCTCCGAGTGCACTTCTCCAGAGATAATACCATTGTGCTATGGGCGAACGGCAATACGAAATGTTTCCTGACAGATAGTGTCATAGCCAAGAACGTAGCCAAAAGGGGTGGGGGGAGGTGAGGGGGAGCCAAGGGGGACGGACCCCTATCAACTAAATGAATTTACACATGATCTCGTTGTCGTACAGGGGCGATCAAAAAGTTACCGTGCGTTACTAGAGTTATAGATATATATCTTTGAGGGCGTTACGCCGCGCGGGATTAGCCGAGCGGTCTCAGGCGCTGCAGTCATGGACTGGGCGGCTGGTCCCGGCGGAGGTTCGAGTCCTCCCTCGGGCATGGGTGTGTGTGTGTGTTTGTCCTTAAGATAATTTAGGTTAAGTAGTGTGTAAGCTTGGGGACTGATGACCTTAGCAGATCGGAGTGGCCGTGCGGTTCTAGGCGTTACAGTCTGGAGCCGCGTGACCGCTACGGTCGCAGGTCGAATCCTGCATCGGGCATGGATGTGTGTGATGTCCTTAGGTTTTTTTTTGTCATCAGTCTACTGACTGGTTTGATGCGGCCCGCCACGAATTCCTTTCCTGTGCTAACCTCTTCATCTCAGAGTAGCACTTGCAACCTACGTCCTCAATTATTTGCTTGACGTATTCCAATCTCTGTCTTCCTCTACAGTTTTTGCCCTTTACAGCTCCCTCTAGTACCATGGAAGTCATTCCCTCATGTTTTAGCAGATGTCCTATCATCCTGTCCCTTCTCCTTATCTGTGTTTTCCACATATTCCTTTCCTCTCCGATTCTGCATAGAACCTCCCCATTCCTTACCTTATCAGTCCACCTAATTTTCAACATTCGTCTATAGCACCACATCTCAAATGCTTCGATTCTCTTCTGTTCCGGTTTTCCCACAGTCCATGTTTCACTACCATACAATGCTGTACTCCAGACGTACATCCTCAGAAATTTCTTCCTCAAATTAAGGCCGGCATTTGATATTAGTAGACTTCTCTTGGCCAGAAATGCCTATTTCCTTAGGTTAGTTAGGTTTAAGTAGTTCTAAGTTCTAGGGGACTGATGACCGCAGCAGCTAAGTCCCATAGTGCCCAGAGCCAAGCCAAGTTAAGTCCCATAATATTTCACACACATTTGAGCATTTTTTTGAGGGCGTTACTACATGCAACATAGCGCGACTCCGATGCGGGCATATAAGCATCGGCATGAGGGCAAGGGATCACTATGACATTCGTACCTTTCTGACGATCTGCGGGCATCAGAGGCAATGAACTGGCTGACCGTTCGGCTACAGAGGCAGAAAGTTACCCCCTTCCCTTTCATGATTCCAGGTGCAGTTGTGCTGATTCACATTAAAAATCTCTTTGCCCAAATGTGAAATGACTTGTAGTGCGCTACTGCTCTCTGTGATAAACGCCGCACAATCATGGAGACGTCCATCCTTCGGCTCCTCTTAGAAGGAGTCCACTGTCTTATGCCGTCTACGCACCGACCATACAAGTCCAACCTATTGTTTTCTCTTGCGGAACGAGCCAAGCACACAATTTGATTGTGGAGCCAGATTGACGATCTCCCAAATACTGATGGTATGTCCGCTTCTTTTGGCCCTTCTACTAAGTAGAGCCTTCCAGATTCATTTGTTTAATACGTGCACACGATTGACGTGTGGTTGAACTGGTCCTCAGTTTCCTATGTAAAAGTGGCTTTTATTTGCAATTACAAGGTTTTGCTTTACTCCTGGAGCAGCTTCGTTATGGTTCGGGACTCTCTTCATGTTTTCTGGGTCTGGGACCCATGACCACTCCCCCTGCAAAGACCGCTCTTTTATCCCTATGTTTTATCCAGTTTTTAGATTTGGCCCGTTGCACAGTGACTTCCCTCCAAGTTTTACGTAATTACAAACCTACTTTCCCTATGCATGAACCAGTATTACAATTAAAGTATTAACTTTTACATTCTTTCACAGCACGTTATTTTGGAAACTACACCCATAGATTACTTACAATTACATAAATTACCATAAACAATGAATAAATCTTTCACATGGGTGTTACATCAAAGAGCATAGTTATACAGAAGTCATATTAGGTTAAAAAAAGATAAAGAAATTAGATAAGACCATTATAGACAATAAGAGGAATTTCCAATTTGTTCAATAGCAAGCTGAATGAATTTTCTGACATTCTGAACTTTTCGTAACAGTTTGCTCCATCGTCCATCGGTTCACCGTACTAAGTGGGAAATTCCCGTTCTATTGCTCTGTTTTTCCACGCCTAATGAGCCGAGTTCCGTTTTTTCACTTGTTTTTCGTCTTCTTTATCCAAAATCACAGCAATCAATGTGAAATAGGCGTCCGCCAAATTCGCCATCCCGGCCCATCAAGTGCACTGCCACACGCCGGAAGAAACAGTGACCACTGTGAATAGGCGTCACTGTGAAATCACGGCCGGTGCAGTAAAGGGCCAGTCACAGCATTGTCGCTTCACTGATGTGTGTGTGTGTGTGTGTGTGTGTGTGTGTGTGTGAAGCAACCTGAAGAGCTATGAGCGCTAGTTCATCTTCGCTAATGTGAAACACGTCTCTTCTACTGAAGAGGTACTTGTAGCATGTTAACGAGCATTTTTTTCTTGGCTTGATCTGTACTACCGCCTTACAAAATATGGGATACTTTTTTTTAGCACCTCTTATAACAAGAATAAGAGTGGGCCGAATATCGATCCCTGTAGTACACAGTTGATCTATTAGTGAGCAGACATCATATAAAACATTTTTGACACATTGCGTTTGAGCACAACATTGTTAAGTTACTCGCATTGCTAAGTGTGACATAACTACAGCGTGTTCTTGACGTTTAGCGATTCTGTCCGGGAACGCATTGTATAAAGAGCAAGGCGCAATCCCAATGCGGGGGACGCGCAAGACGAAACGAGGTCGGAGTAAACAAAACAGTGATAGCCAGAAGACAACGGCGTGTCAATTAACAGTCCGGCGGCGCTCGGCGTCTGTTTACAGCTGTGGCGCGAAGGCTGCGTCGTCGCCTTGAGTGGCGACGAGATGGGGACGACAGACGGGAGCCAAGCGATTGGCATCCCAGGCAGTTGGCGCAAGGTCGGCCGCACTGCGCGCTGCCTGTAAACACACCGGAGCATCCCCCAAGCGACCCGACGTCCGCAGACAAAGGCGAGCTGTGCAAGACGGCCCTCACGCTTCGAGGCTTGTTGTGAGGGGCTCTAAATACACCGAACTTTCCGAGAGGGAGAGAGCATCCCGGAGGAAAACGCGTGCTCTTCCTACCTAAGGCTGCGGCCACAGTGACATCGACGTCGGAACTTTCCGCCTATCACAGACATCGGCCGAAGATGGCCGATCTTTGCGTTCGGTCTCAGTGCAGCCAGTCTCAACGCACAGAGTTTGGACGACGGTCGGCGGAATTCGAAACAGTTTTCTTTGATCAAATCGGGCCACATTCCTACAGGTAAACCATGGATTGTCAGAAATTTATGAGTATCGTACGAACTATCACTTTAATAAGTCATGATTGCAAAATATTAACACGAATTCCTTACAGAAGAATTGAAAAACTGCTAAAGACGTCCGCAGCTCGTGGTCGTGCGGTAGCGTTCTCGCTTCCCACGCCCGGGTTCCCGGGCTCGATTCCCGGCGGGGTCAAGGATTTTCTCTGCCTCGTGATGGCTGGGTGTTGTGTGATGTCCTTAGGTTAGTTAGGTTTAAGTAGTTCTAAGTTCTAGGGGACTGATGACTATAGATGTTAAGTCCCATAGTGATCAGAGCCATTTGAACCATTTGCTAAAGACGATCTCGGGGAAGATCAGTTTGGATTTCGGAAAAATGCAGTACTGACCTTACGAGTAATCTTAGAAGATAGGTTAGGCAAAGGTAACCCTACGTTTATAAAATTTGTAGACCTAGGGAAAGCTTTTGACAGTTCTGACTGGAGTACTCTAAATCAGGGATAAAGTACAGGAGCGAAAGGCTGATTACAACTTGTACAGAAACCAGACGGCAGTTGTAAGAGTCGGGGAACATGAAAGGGAAGCAGTTTATGAGAAAGGAGTAACACAGGGTTGTAGCCAATCCCCGATGTTATTCAATCTGTACATTGTGCAAGCACTGAAGGAAACCAAAGAAAAATTTGGAGTAGGAATTAAAGTTCAAGGAGAAGAAATGAAAACTTCGAGGGTTGCCGATAACATTGTAGTTCTGTCAAAGACAGCAAAGGACTTGGAAGACCAGTTAAACGGAATGAACAGTGTCTTGTAAGCATTTAAGATGAGTATCGACCAAAGCAAAAGAAGGATAACGGAATGTAAGTCGAATTAAATTAGGGGATGCTGAGGGAATTAGATTAGGAAACGAGACACTTAAAGTATTTGGTGAGTTGTGTTATTCAGGCAGGAAAATAGCTGATGATGGTCAAACTAGATAGGAGATAATGGCAAGAAAATCATTTATGATGAAGAGAGATTTGTTAACACTGAATGCAGATTTAAGTGTTAGGAAGTCTTTTCTGAAGGTATTTGTATGGAGTGTAGCCACGTATGGAAGTGAAACAAAGAAAATGAACAATTTAGACAAGAAGAGAACAGAAGCTTTCGAAATGTGGTGTTACAGAATAATGCTGAAAATTTGATGGGTAGATAACGTAACTAATGAGGAGGTACTGAATAGAACTTAAGAGACATGACATTTATGGTATAATTTGACTAAAAGAAGAGATCGGTTGATAGGACACACTCTGAGACATCAAGGGGTCACCAATGTAGTGTTAGGGGGAAGTGTGGGGAGTTATAAATTGAAGAAAGAGATAGATGAATACAGGAAGCAGATTCAGAAGGATGTAAATTGCAGTAGTTGTTAAGAGATGAACAGGCTTGCAAAGGATACAATAGCATGGACAGCTGCATCAAACCAGTCTTCGGACTGAAGACCACAACAATAAGATATAAGGAATTTGGGGCATCTTGAAAGATAATAACAGGTGGATACCTCAGAAGCTATGATCTGAAATCACTACTTTATTGGAAATCACAAGAAGAGCTTAAAAATTTAATAACAAATAATTGAACGTAACATTATATTAAATTACGCATGTTCTTTGGGTGTCTAGACATTCATCTCACTCTCTAGACTTAAAATGCAACATGTCATAGGCAAAATCGATATTGGAAATTTTAGGCCTCGGTTAAAACCTCAAAAAATTATGTGTTCAAGTGAGTTTTGATGCTTAAAGCTACTGTATTGGATCTTCTTAAGGTAGTGATAGACGAGCATTAGTAATCCACGAATTATTATTATTCTTACTGGTATTTTCATGCTAGCGCTCAGCGAAAAGAAAAAAAAAGTAGTCTAGTCAAGTATTTTTCTTTCAAGAAAATGATTTCAAAGTCAGCGTTACGCAGATTTTTGGCACAGTCGGAACTGGAATTGCCTTATATGGCTACTGGCTTGGCGCCATTCGTCATCCAAAATACTAAAAATATTCCATATCTCCAGGCGTTTGTAAGCAGCTGTAATATTAAACGCTTTTCTTTCGAGCATGTAATGGCAGTGAGGATTTTTATATAGTTCCTTCTTTTCTTTTTTTTTTTTTTTTTTTTTTAATATTCCACGAGTGTAGATATTGAGGAATCCGTGAGAGCGCTGTGTTGTGATGCGAACTCCCGCCATGATAAGTGGTAGATCAGTGTGGCCATGCTTCTCTGAATTGATCCTCCAAACAATTTCACTGAGAGTTTCATCGGCTTTGTAATGTTAGTTTACCTCAGTGTAATCTGCTTCGAGTTGTCATGCTAGGGACTTGATATTTTGTTCCACAGCTCTCCATGTGTTTTTGAACGGGATCTAAGCTGTGCGTTTGTCCAGCAAATTCCAGATAAATGCACCTTCTGAGTCTTTTTAACATTTCATTTATTCCAAATGTTAGTAGAGTGTTGGGAATCAGCGTGAAAGGAAACATTTTTCTGTCTCATGACTACCACAAGTGACGGCGAGCCCGTCAGACTCTTTTTGGCTCTATGGTTGAATTACTATATGCTTTCCGTCCCCTGTTACTGAATCAAGACAAAGCGATTGAACCTCCCTTGTGAATTTCGATACCGCAGTTAACTGCTTTGTGCTTGAGGTCTTCTTACAGAGAGGAGCACGTGCCAATGAACAACTAAATCTGTTTATTCGGAGAAAAATACATGGACTTCCATGCCGAACAAATATCATTATTCCTATTATAATTTCATCCCATATGCTCAAAATCAGAATTAAAGCACTTAACGTGTCTTTTGCGAGCTAGTGGCTGCCCGTGGAATGGGGACACAGTCTATCTCTCGTGAGGGTTACTATAAATTTGTGGCTACAGCCGGCATAAAGGACGATGTACTGTTGCAGGAATGATTTTTCTTTATTTACCTCTTCCTTGTCTTATGTTTCTCCCCGCTTGTCCTGCACCAGGTGAAGCTGTCCTAACTCATGGGCGCTTAAGTAAATCTCTCTTGTATCAGTGGGTCACGTATATTAATCACTACCTTCGCACTCGCTGCTTCGCTCGAGTTTGAGTAGGAATTACAACAAATATAATTTTATAAACACATGTTAGGGCTCTCAAAAATTAATGTATCAAAGAGCCATTTGTTTTTCTAAGTCGACTTTTCGTGGTGACTATTAAATAGCGTCTTTAATTTAGTTCACAAATTGAAACATCTTCCAAATATTTTCAATCTAATTAAGGCCATTGAAGCATGGTCTTTTGTGAATGTACTTCTGACCAAAAAGCTATTCTTGTAGCTAGAGTCGAAGGTTTTTGTTAATTCTGCTTTTTGAGTTCTTGTGGTAAAATTTCCATAGAAACGTTCGTGCCCTAACGCACAGTCCTTTTTTTCTAACCTAGAAGTATAATACCAGTTTTCGTATATTTAGCTTTATAAATATTTTAATAAAATGAAATATTTTCATACAAATTTTCATCCCCTGTTTCTCCTCTTAGGGGTAGAAATTCCAAAAACGTAGAAGCAAGAAACTTTCTTTTTTTCCAACCGAAAAGTCAAATACCAATTTTCATACATGTAGCTTTAAAATGCTTTGGTAGTACTTTAATAACGATTTATTTTCAAAAAAGACTTTCACCGACTATTTCACTCCTTTAAGGTCTGAATTTCCAAAAATGCTGAAACACGTATTTTTCGTTTCTAATTGAGAAACGAAATACTAGTTTTCATAGATGTAGCGTTAAGAACGCTGTAGTATTTCTTTAATAATGATATATTTTCAAAAAGCTTTTCATCCCCTATTTCACTCCCTTCACTGAATTTCCACAAATGCTGAAAGATGTACTTTTTTTTATTTGTAACCGAGAAATCAAATACCAGTTTTCATAGTTCCAGCTTCAAATGCCTTAATAGGTAAGTATTTTCAAAAACCTTTCATCCCCTATTTCACTCCCTTGAGAATGGAAAGTCGAAGAATCCATTCTTAAACGATGCCTACAGTATAAGATCAACACTAAATTTCAAATTTCTATCCTTAGCAGTTTGGAGTGGGCGTTGATGAATCATTCAGTCATTCAGGACATTTTCTTTTGTATAAAGAGATTGCCACGAGAAAAGGCCGCCTGGTTCGTCATACCACTGTCTGTTAGCCGTTTTGTAAAAGTTAAGCAATATTATCGACGTAATAAAACTGTGGTTAAAATTTTGCGAAACTGCTTTAAATTACGATGTCGTACCATATCATGTGCTATACTGGGGGACTTATATCTTCTTATTAATAATAATCATTCAGGGGGAGAAATTAGTTATCAGCAAGAGATATCAGTGTAATAATGTCCTGTGCTTAGGCCCAGGTTCTCATTCAAGCTGGTTGAAAATACCATCGTTACAACAGTTTCTACGGCCCATTGTTCGAAGCTGTGTCACGGACGCCGTAGGACAGTACCGTCTGGAGGCGCCTGCCTCAGGTAGAATACTTACCGCGTCGTGACGCGCGTTCATCAAATGGTTTGTACTGCAGTGCGTGTGCAAACGTATTTGCTGAAAAAGCTGATGAACAAAGTGTGCAGGCTGCCGAACGCTGCATATCCAGCTCAACCACACCGGCTTTTGTCGCCAAGACGAAGAGGGGATTGCTCTCCAGGAACAATTCGAGTTACAGGAAAGGTTGATACGTGGTCCTGGAATTGCAGACTAAAGGAGCTAACGAAACCACTCTCTTTTAATTAAATTTTAGTCAACATTGGTCAATACATAATTTTTGGCCCGCCATATTGGATTAGCCATTTTGAATTTCGAAAATCTAGCTTGTGATTTTTGTTTAATGACATCAATAATATACCGGGTGATCAAAAAGTCTGTATAAATTTGAAAACTTAATAAACCACGCAGTAATGTAGATAGAGAGGTAAAAGTTGACACACATGCTTGGAATGACATGGGGTTTTATTAGAACCAAACAAAAAACAAAGTTCACAAAATGTCCGACAGATGGCGCTGGACAGCAAAACGTTAGTGACTGCGCTTGACAATCGTGTATAAAAGGAGCTGTAATGAGAGAGAGAATCGGATGCGCCAGCAGTCGCAGCATGTTGACGTTACCCGGAAAGGCGCTTTTAGAATGGGGAATGTGCTAGTTCAGCGTTACGATCCTATCGCCATAGGAAGGGGATTCGAACGGGTAAAGGTCCGTTGACAAATGCAGCTGTGGCGAGAATGATTTTCGAAGTTCGAAGCCACGGGTTGTTTAGACGATAGATCACGTAGTGGCCGACCGAGCACAAGGCGTAATGCTGCTGAGACAGTTCAGGAAGAAATGGAGACTGTAGCGGGTTCGTCTATTCAGGGGGAAGTCAGCGCTCGTGCAGTCGCACGTCGCACCGGCATTCCATACACTACTGTTTGATTGGGACTGAGGCGTACCCTCCGATGCTATCCGTACAAAATCCATCGGCATCATGAACTGTTACCTGGCGATTTAGTGAAGCGGAGGGCATTTGCGATGTGGGCGTTTCAAAAGATGGCGGAAGATGGCGATTGGTTGAGTAACGTGTTGTGGCCCGCCGAAGCTCATTTCACGCCCCGAGGGTCTGTCAACGCCCACAACTGCAGAATTTGGGCTACCCAAAATCCTAGCACTGTCGTGGAAACTCCATTGCACGACGAGAAAGTCACGGTATGGGTTGGATTTACCACATATACCGTTATCGGGCCTTTTTTCTTCGAGGAAATGCGTGATTCTGGTTTTGTAACTGCTACCGTGACGGGTGAGAGGTACGCCGATATGTTACAGAATCGCATCATCCCCAGCCTGGCTGATAAACACCTGCTGGAACGTACGATGTTTATGCAGGATAGCGCTCCACCCCATATTGCTAGACGCGTGAAAGATCTCTTGCGCGCGTCGTTTGGTGATGATCGTGTGCTCAGCCGCCACTTTCGTCATGCTTGGCCTCCCAGGTCCCCAGACGTCAGTCCGTGCGATTATTGGCTTTGGGGTTACCTGAAGTCGCAAGTGTATCGTGATCGACCGACATCTCTAGGGATGCTGAAAGACAACATCCGACGCCAATACCTCACCATAACTCCGGACATCCTTTACAGTGCTGTTCAGAACATTATTCCTCCAGTACAACTATTGATGAGAAATGATGGTGGACATATTGAGCATTCCCTGTACAGAATATCATCTTTGGCTTGTCTTACTTTGTTATGCTAATTATTACTATTCTCATCAGATGAAGCGCCATCTGTCCAACATTTTTTGAACTTTTGTATTTTTTTGGTTCTAATAAAACCCCATGTCATTCCAAGCATGTGTGTCAATTTGTACCTCTCTATCTACATTATTCCGTGATTTATTCAGTTTTCAAATTTATACTGACTTTTTGATCACCCAGTATGATAACATATAGTTTTTATGCAAATTGAGCTGATCATACGTATAAAAGTTTTCACTAAACGTCAAACAGGTTTTCCGCGAGAAACGATTTTTCAAAATTGCATGCAGTTTAAAATAAATGCAATTCAGCTTGTTAACTTCTAGCTTTGATCTCCGAGAAATAAGCACTTTTCTTTGGAGGTTCTACCTATAACATATGAAATTTGTTAATATTAACTATTTTTGTAAAGCCTTAAAGAGTGAAGCCCCCCCAAAACTCGATCTTAAAGTTCGAGTTAGCACCATATCGTTAAATTTAAGGTTATTTCACTCTGGTTAATGTAATATCGACTGTGATGTTATCCATTTTTTATTTCAGATATCTTAGTGTATAACTGCTTCATTATCACAAAAACTGCTAAACGAAGATGGAGTCAAGATCAGTTTGTGCAACTGGGTCATCTCACAAAGAATTCCAATCTCAGCTCTGCAAACACTTCAAGCAAGACACACCTGTTTGTGGTTAACAGGGGCTCCACTGCACGCAGTCTGCGTACTACAGACTCGCAGGCCCTTGCCCAGTCCATAATTGCAGGTGCCATTTTGTATTTTTTATTGAAACTCTAAAACAAAGTTCAAAGTATGATCAGTCATAATCTCCGGAAAAACCTTTGTGTGTCTTTTCACTGTCTCAAAAAAAAAATAATAATAATAATAATAATTCGAAATTGTGCCCATCTTTTGCTCATTTGAATGAGAACGTAGCCTTAAGCCTTGTGATTTCTGTTATGCCACGTTGTCCATTCGTGTTGGTCCCGTATTATCCGTTGCGCACCCTTGCAGCACATATACGCGTTACAGGTCTAACGTACAGAAACCTGGTCATAGCTTAATTCCATTAGGGGGAGCAATCGTGGAAGGTTAAGGAGGATGCTCAGCCATAGAGAGAGGCTCTCATAGAACAAGGCAGATAGCAAGCACGAGCAAGAACCAGTTACCTTTCACAGTGAACAAATTTTACACTTACGTAGCAGAGAGATTTGGAGCGGCATCTCTTTGTACTATGAAGATAAATCAAACGATCCACCGCTAAACGTATAGCTCGCGAAAGATAAGGCGAGCTGAAAATACTCATTTGTCGATAAATTTCTGAGATATCTTGGTGAATCACGTTATATCGAAAGCACTCTTAAGCTTGCCTTATCTCATCAGAGTTTTTACGGTGTAGTTACATTTGCTTTCGTTTTATTATAACAGTCCACAGACACGCCACCACCAAACACTTCAGTCACGTATTCATTAACGTAATTTAATCATTCCTCGAAGGCTGCTGCGAACTCTTTTGATCTAGTTGAACTTTTTCTATTTTGATTTGATTTCGATATTTTCCTGATATAAAACATTTTCCACGTGAACTTCGCAATCTCAGCGATTAAAAGAAAGTGCGTCTACAGAGAGCCGTTGTCACCTTGTGAACTTTTCTGTCAGCACCCAATAGCGGCTAACAGTGTCACGTGTCCTGCAGTGTCGGCGGCTCTCACTCTTTGGCCACCGTGATCCATTTCCGCGCATTTACCAACAACCTCCCGTTTTCTTCCACCTTCGTAGACACCTAGACCTACCCCAAAGCAAAAATATGCTCTACTCCCTACCCTGATCCCCTCCCACTATTTACGCGTTCTATCAATAATGTTCGTAATTCTTTCTATCCATTCCACTATTTTCAGTATCCCGTATCTCCGTCACACAGTCCAATCTCTGTACCGTCCAAACTCATCTTACAACCTGCAACGACCACTTGCATGACTAATGATTACCGCATATAGCCAGCCAGCCTTCCCTTCCTCTGGTGCTGCAGCAATAATCGCACACATCACGCCATCAAACAAGTTGCGAAGTCCACATCACCATCAGCAGTGGTTTTAACCAAGGTTCGCCAGTTTTGATCCCTTATTATTGTATGTTATTCTTTGAAATAGAATCGGTAGTTTGAAGAAGAAAACGAATCGAAAACCTTCCTTTGTGGGGAAATACAAAAAGACATTCTCCTGTAGTTGTTTTAATTTTATCTTAACCAAACATTGCTTTGTATAGGCTATTCCTGTGGATGCTGTCATATGCACGTTGAAAATCGACAAACAGGCTGTAGATATCTTTATCAATGTAGCAGAAAATGGGCAATAATCTCAGAAGGTAGTGATCAAAGTGAATCAAGACAAAACAGAGTTCATGCAATTAGGAAGAAGACAAGAGCAGGTAGAATTTCTTGAGATACGTTAGATGGCAAGAGGTTCAAGAGAGTAGACCAGTTCAAATAATTGGGATCTTGGTTTACCACGGATAACAACATAGAAGTGGACATCAAGGAAAGAATAGCAGTGGGAACGAAATTCATGCATTCCCTCAGAGAGACGTTTGGCTCTAAATCGATCTCAGTGAACACTAAGATGAAAATCTACGACACAACAGTGATATGCGCAGCAGTAATGTACGGTTGAAAAACATGGAGCAAGACTAAGGAAGAAAGGGAAAAACTGAAATGAAACTTCCTGGGAGATTAAAACTGTGTGCCGGACCGAGACTCGAACTCGGGACCTTTGCCATATCAGCGCACACTCCGCTGTAGAGTGAAAATTTCATTCTAGAAACATCCCCCTGGCTGTGGCTAAGCCATGCCTCCACAATATCCTATCTTCCAGGAGTGCTAGTTCTGCAAGGTTCGCAGGAGAGCTTCTGTAATGTTCGGAAGGTAGGAGACGAGGAACTGGCGGAATTAAAGTTGTGAGGACGGGGCGTGAGTCGTGCTTGGGTAGCTCAGTTGGTAGAGCGCTTGCTCGCGGAAGTCAAAGGTCCCGAGTTCGAGTCTCGGTCCGGCACACAGTTTTAATCTGCCAGGAATGTTTCATATCAGCGCACACTCCGCTGAAGAGCGAAAACTTCATTCTAGGGAAAAGCTATTAATATTTGAAAGAAGAATAATGAGGAAGATTTGGGGACCAGTTTTAGATAACGGAGAATGGAGGAGAAGGAAAAACGAGGAAATCTACCTTCTGATGCGACAACCAACTATCCTACAGAAGATAAAGGGCAAAAGAATACAATGGGTGGGCCATGTAGCCCGTATGCCAGATGAAGGCAGGCGAAGATGGCACTAGCGGGGAAACCAAACACCTAACACCCCATTGGACCACCAAGGCAGCGCTGGATGGACCTAGCAGTCCTGGGAATTGAATACACCTGGAGGAACCGGGCACAAAACAGGAAGGAATGGAGGCAGTTTGTGGAAGCAGCGCGTGGTCTGCAGGGCCTGTGATCGCTGAATATATATCCTTCTTAACCAAACAATGGTACGAGATTTTATTTACGTTAACCTCTTACCTCAGTGTCACGGAAAGATTAACTGGATTGTCGTGAATGACGCATTACGATATTAAAACCGAGATTTATTCCCTTCTTCAAGCTGATTATGAATCAGCCATTAAAGTTTTGTATTACAACACCAGACATAGTTAGTTATACATTCACATTCAGAAAAAAGAACACCTTGAACAATTAGAGTTAGGTCGTTCATATTCACACGACATGTACATTAGTATGTTTTGCAGAAATGATTAGCGTCTCAGTCACCTCGGTCCAGCATATGTCCTGTTGCTTCGCAGGCACAGGGTTCGCCATGAGCCCTGATAGCTTGTTCCATGCGTGATGGCGTCCTGTGGTATAGCCATCCATGCTGCACTCGCCTGGTTCCAAAATTCATCTGTGGTGGTTGGCATTGGGTCACAGCGCTGCACCCGTCGTTTCACCGTATCACACATATTTTCGATTGGCGACATGTCTGGTAATATGGAGGGCCAGGGTAAAAGGCTGACATCCTGTGACACCAAGAAGGCACGTTTTCGTGCAGCAAGGTGCGGTCGTGCATTGTCTTGCTAAAAATAGCTTCTGTGTCGTTGTGCAGAAAGGCTGTGGCTACGGGCCTCCGGATGTCATTCACGTAGGTCACACTGGTCGCAGTGTCCTTGCATTGCCTTGCTGAAAATAGCCTCTTGGGTGTCGTGCAGAAAGGGCTTCGGGTCGCAAGATATCATTCACGTAGGTCACAGTGGTCGCAGTGTCCTGGTCACGCACCAACTATGATTTTATGATTTGTGCCTGCATCCAATAGCACCCCACACCACAAGGCCTTGAGTTAGCACTGTATGTCTTGTGCGAATGCAGTCACTGTAATGTCGTTCCCTCTGTCTGCGGCGAAACAAAATGCTGTCATAATTCTCAAACAAACAGAATCTGGATACGTCCGAAAACACTATCTGTTGCCATTTCTATCCCCAGTGACGTCGTTCCATACACCATTGCGCTCTAGCATGTTTCTGCACATTCATCGAAGGTAGGTAGAGAAGTGGACGACATGCACGTAACCTATGCCGCAATAAACGGCGATGGAATGTCACGATGTATTACACTGTTCCACTAGAGCCGAAGAGGACGCAGATCTGTCATGCGATCTGACCCATCTTGTCGTGTTCTACGGCCTTTTATCAACCATTCTCCACACACACGTTGCACTGCCGAAACTCTTCGTCCTACACGAGCAGCAATTTCTTGAATGGATGCGCCACATTGCCTCATGCCAATAATGCGACCTCTTCCAAACTCACTCGTCTGACAATACGGTTCGCGCTTAAGCCTTCGAGGCATCCTGCACGTCTGCTCAAGTCGCACTGATCCCTTACCTTCGGTTTATAGCAACAACGAGAGCCACAGGTACATTTTACCTGTAGGTGGCGTTGCGGCGCGATATCGATGTGGACCTTAAACCCGCGGACCGACATACACTACTGGCCATTAAAATTGCTACACCAAGAAGAAATGCAGATGATAAACGGATATTCATTGGACAAAAATATTATACTAGAACTGACATGTGATTACATTTTCACGGAATTTGGGTGCATAGATCCTGAGGAATCAGTACCCAGAACAACCACCTCTGGCCGTAATAACGGCCTTGACACGCCTGGGCATTGAGTCAAACAGAGCTTGGATGGCGTGTACAGGTACAGCTGCCCATGCAGCTTCAACACGATACCACAGTTCATCAACAGTAGTGACTGGCGTATTGTGACGAGCCAGTTGCTCGGCCACCATTGGCCAGACTTTTCAGTTAGTGAGAGATCTGGAAAATGTGCTGGCCAGGGCAGCAGTCGAACATTTTCTGTATCCAGAAAGGTCCGTACAGGACCTGCAACATGCGGTCGCGCATTATCCTGCTGAAATGTAGGGTTTCGCAGGGATCAAATGAAGGGTGCAGCCACGGGTCATAACACATCTGAAATGTAACGTCCACTGTTCAAAGTGCCGTCAATGCCAACAAGAGGGGACCGAGACGTGTAACAAATGGCACCCCATACCATCACGCCGGGTGATACGTCAGTATGGCGATGACAAATACACGCTTCCAATGTGCGTTCACCGCGATGTCGCCAAACACGGACGCGACCATCATGACGCTGTAAACAGAACCTGGATTCATGCGAAAAAATGACGTTTTACCATTCGTGCACCCAGGTTCGTCGTTGAGTACACCATCGCAGGCGCTCCTGTCTGTGATGCTGCGTCAAGGGTAACCGCAGCCATGGTCTCCGAGCGGATAGCCCATGCTGCTGGAAACGTCGTCGAACTGTTGGTGCAGATGGTTGTTGTCTTGCAAACGTCCCCATCTGTTGACTCAGGGATCGAGACGTGGCTGCACGATCCGTTACAGCCATGCGGATAAGATTATCTGTCATCTCGACTGCTAGTGATACGAGGCCGTTGGGATCCATCACGGCGTTCCGTATTACCTTCCTGAACCCACCGATTCCATATTCTGCTAACAGTCATTGGATCTCGACCAACGCGAGCAGCAATGTCGCGATACGATAAACCGCAATCGCGATAGGCTACAATCCGATCTTTATCAAAGTCGGAGACGTGATGGTATGCGTTTCTCCTCCTTACACAAGGCATCACAACAACGTTTCACCAAGCAACGCCGGTCAGCTGCTGTTTGTGCGTGAGAAATCGGTTGGAAACTTTCCTCATGTCAGCACGTTGTAGGTGTCGCCACCGGCGGCAACCTTGTGTGAATGCTCTGAAAAGCTAAAAATTTGCATATCATAGCATTTTCTTCCTGTCGGTCAAATCTCGCATCTGTAGCACGTCATCTTCGTGGTGTAGCAATTTTAATGACCAGTAGTGTAGTTCAAACGCTAATCTTTTCTGCAGAACATACTAGTGTACATGTCCTGTGAATATGATTCTCCTATCTCTAGTCGTTCAAGGTGTTCAGTTTTTTTCTAAACATAACCGTATTTTCAAAAAACATTTATAATACAACATACGCAGGAAACTTCTACACTACTTACAGGTTTTAAAAGAATTACCTACGAAATTTACTCTGAAGATCACGACTGTTCTTCGCCTTCATCGTCTTCTCCAATAGCTGTAGTGTTAGCCTCATCACCTCCTCACAAAATAGTCTGTACTCATATGGATTGTAAGTAACTCTCTTACACATGTCCTGGATCTTCTTGTCGTGTATTGGAATCTTTCCGTTGAAAGTCATTTCGGTTGGAATGTCAGGTACTCCTGCGTTGTTCTGTTGCAGCGGGAAAACGTTTATCACCACATCTGCGAACTCAGAGGTGGTTAAATGACTTTTAGGGAAGAGGTGTTCTATCTACCTGATCTGCAAATCTAAAATTAGGGCTTTTCCAGAAACTTGGTTGTTCTTTTTTCAGTAGAGATTTGCCTGCCTTTCATGATGGTTGAAACAAATCAGTGTATTGTTGCGGTGTGTAAATTCTGTCTAGTGGTCTGATTTTCCTTTTCGTAGTCCCAAAATAGTGATCACTTTGAAGAAAGGAGTGCCCTCGCAGTGGGAAGTACTTACAGATCTTTGTAAATCGCCCAATAGCAGCCAGTGCAAGGAAAATGCGCACGAAACTGCTGTTGCTGTCTTTAAATTCAGGGTCCATGTTGTTTATTTTCAACCAAAGCATGCTACATACCTTTTCAGGTCAGCTTTTAGTTTCTCCTTCCGGATAAACATAGAAATCTGTTTTCATATCGTGTATGCAGAACACATATCAACAGTTTCCTCAGGTAGAACATTTCCTGAACAGGCAGTTTGGGTGGTGAAGCGAGGTTTTGCTTATCGTCCAACCTTCGAGTCGTAAATTAGAACAAAGAATTTTTAGTTCTTCTTGTTTGTTATAAAACTTCTAAGCCCGACAAACATGAATGATCGTTTCAGCTACAGCAGCTCGCTTTGCAGTGTCGATGAGACGTGGTCTTCTCATCTTCGCAACTGGATCTTCACAAGCATCACGTGCATCGATTTGAGGACGTCAAGATCTGTAATCGCAATTATTGTGTAAGTATTTTCTATAAATGTCATATTTTTCTTACTTGTAAAGGCTCGGATTTCTTACAAAAAATGTCATAATTCCTCTAATGTTAAGTTTGGAACTCTAATACTTCATCTTCTCATTGCTCTAGTGTGCTTTTTAACACAATCAGCCGCATTAAGAATGTGTCCACCTCATTTTTAGAACGTACAACAAGCAAAGTTTTCAAACAGAATTCATTCTCATCTACGTTTAACCTTTCAGTACATACATTTATGTTTACAAAGGCAGGCGCCAATATTATTTCTTAGACAATACCCTTATACCTGTCCTACTACCCATATACTCGTCACTACGAAGTCGTTTGTTTTTCTGCACTTCATAACTGTATGTTTCTGGACGGCGCATACCTTTCCTACTAGAGTTAAAAAACTCTAGTAGAGTCAATACCACTTTCAGAGGTGGATGAAGACATTGTTGCGGTAACATCATCAGCAAACAATTGAAACGTAGAACTACTACAAAAAATCGACAAAGTAACACGCTTTTGAAACATCTAGAATAATTACTACATCAATAACTTATTATTCATTTACGTTTAATGAAGGATGTCTAAAATCAGACGCCAAACATTAAACACAAAACAGTAATCTGATGCACTGCAGACACGAGATTTCAAACCAATGAACAACAGATACGAACATGAATTTATCACGCGCCCACAGCTTTGAGGGTGCACGAACTTGAAATTGGAATGTTTTACTTCTTCAAACAAATGAATATTTCCTAGTGCGATTAAACCAGCAAATGACTGGTTTTCGTTAACTTTTTATGGTTCAAAATGTTCATCTATATGCTAACACGCGGTTGGTGAAAGTAAAAAACAAAATCGATTTTTTTTTTTTTGCGCTTATTCCCTGATTCAGACTTCCAATGCAATTACAAACATTACTTTTTCAGTGCTCTGAAATTGTATAGAGGCAAGAAGTGAACTCAGGGACACTAAACATTGCTTAAATATTTAGGGATATACTAAGTATCGATTTAACACTGGACGGACACGCGACGTCTGTAATTGGGAAGAAAATGGGAGACTTAGGTTTGTTGGCATGGTGTAAAAAACTGCAGTGCTGGATAACAAGACGCTAGTGCGACCAATTCTAAAGTACAATTTCAGCATTTGAATTTCTTACCATTTAGGCATACACTGGGGTTACAAAAAGTCATGGGTTAATGATATGAGGATACACTCATGGCGGTAGTTCCGCTCATACAAGGTATAAAAGGGCAGCGCATTACCAAAGCTGTCATTCGTGCGAAGGTGATTCACGTGAAAAGGCTTCCGACTTGAATTTGGCCACATGACAGGAATTAACACACTTTGAACGCGGAATGGCAGTTGCAGCTACATAGTTGAAGCTAGGCGCATGGGACGCTCCAACCTGATTTTAGGGAAAATAAGTGTTGCATTACTTATTGGACGCCTCTCGTACTTGTCACCAGGAGTAAGCAGTTGGAGGTTCAAACTTGAAAATCTTCTGAAACTTCCTGGCAGATTACGACTGTGTGCCAGATCGAGACTAGAACACGGGATCGCTGTCTTTCGAGAGCAAGTGCTCTACCAACTGAGCTATCAAAGCACGAAAATCTCCTGTTTTTCTGTCACTGACGGGCAACTCTGATCGAAGTCAGCACCCTCCGCTTCAAATTCCAGTTGTTAACGCACATTTCAGAATATTCGCGTAATGTTTTTACTTATGTTGAGTGTACCAGACTGAACAACTCTTGCACTTGCAGAAAGGTACCACGAGACTGACAGCATTGCATCAAACTGCAAAAGAGGGTGCACAGGATTTTCAAGGGTGCCAAGAAAGTGACGCAGACGCCGAAAAATGTGGATGTAATTTCTTTTTTTTGGGTGGGGGGCAGGGCGGGGGAGGAGATAGTAATTTTTGGGGAGTCGTCAGTCTTATGGCTGGTACGATGCCGCCGCTATTTCCTGTCTTGTTCTTAGCCCAGAGCAATATTTACACTTAACATTCTCAATTGTTTGTTGGATACACTCCAATCTCAGTCGCTTCCTACATTTTTCGCCTGCAAGTACAATGGAAGTCTTCACACGTGTTTTACCATTTCATCCATTCTGCTGATTAGCGTTCGCTATACATTCCTTTACTCGCCGGTTCTGCAGAGAACCTCCTCATGTCTTATCAATTCACGTAATTTTCAGTGATAAGAATTTAGTAAAAAGATAAGAAACAACGAAAACGAAAAAACATACATAACGTCACCTTCAACAGGAAGGATAGAACGTCGACATTTACACATCAACGGCAAGGTTCCATGCAGGTAGATGTTGAATCCAGAGCGACAGAGTCGATCAAAGCCCGAAAAAATACGCTAATGAACCTGAAACTGGACACAGTTCGTCGCTGCCTAACACTGCGAAATGTAATGGAACGGACATATCCTACTGCCCTGCAATCACAAAGGGAGCTATTCATGACAGGTGAATTTGGTCAACTGTCCCAGTGGCCTCAGCTTCGTGAAAATACAACCGTTGACTCACAAACCAAACTAGTTGAAGGTGAGCAGGCACAAGTAAGACACGACACACTATAAAAAAATAAAAAGTATGTTCGTTGTTAACATTGTTTGCGATGGTTAGCAATTTAAAGCTATGGCTGCGCATATATCATGCCTTTTTCGTCCTTTTGCGAGCCACTTGTTTCCCGTCTATGTTTTGCATTCTAACGCCTGACCTTCATCCCACGTGGACAGTTGCCAATCTGTTGTGTGGTTTTCTTGTTTGTAAACACTTCTGTAGCATACGACATTCTATTTGTTTATTTTGCAATGAGAATTCTAGAGTGTTATCAACGGAAGAAATTGCGAATTTATGTATCTTGCGCTTGTGTACCTATCTGCATTTGTTTAAGAGGAGAAGTGTGTATTATAATTTATTCATATATGTCTTGTTCTGTTCTATCGAGAAGTCGTTGTGAGGTTGTTCTGTTAGCGGCGACTCGAGATGTAAGCTGTTTGGACTGTCAGTCTTTTATCATATTTCTATTAATTTCAGTTTTAGTATAATTTCTGATGTTTGTCTATCATCAATATTTTTGATTGGTTACAGTTTTGTGTGTGTATATGCGGAAATTCCCCTTGGTCTGTGGTCGATTTCGAAGAGATTGTTTTGAGGATCTTGATGCTCTTTTTTGTATCATCTTAGAGATCTTAATTTTTCTTTTCTATAGTTTTTCTTTCTTTGGGTAGTGGTTTTTTCAAACATACCTACCTCTCAAACGCATTTCGAATATAATCACTTCTTGCATGCTTTTTTTTCAGAAATTCGACCGAGACCATCAGCTCGACAATCATGAACAGAGACGCTCTACCACCAAACTTTTGCCCGTACTGAAAATGGGGGCTCAATACGCCAAGCATCCAAGGCTATCGGGTTTTCCAAGACTGCCTTAAGAAAACATCTAAAAACTGGAAAACGAACGAGTATCTCGGCCGATTCACAAAAATTTTTCATTGGAGGAATAGTGCAGCTCTGCATTTCTCTGGATAAGCGTTTTTGTGGTCTTACCCCAAGATCATTACATTTGCTATTTGAATTGGCCTTGTTTTTGCATTTATTTATTTGTAATCTTCTTTATTTTCATCAGTTGGGGGTAAAGGTACTCACTGTCTACTCTTTGCCCTGGCACGTGTATTCTTACCCCACTGCGTGGGATAAGAGTATGCAAAATTATTTTTAGAAAAACTGCTCTAATGACAATGACTATGAAACTATTACACAATGTACCCAGATGTGAGACTAGGTACTGCATGCGTAATTGATGTAATATTGTTGCGAGTTTTAAAAATATGTCGTAAAACCAAGAAATATACTTTTACCCTCTCACCCCCACACCCTAGTTACCTGTTAACATGAACAATAATAGATATATTTTAGAAAAACAACATTCATAATACCAGCAATTGTACTGATGAGTAAAGGAATGATAATGAAAATGAACAAAATGGCTGATACACCGTTGTTTTGATTATTATGGCAACCCTAAAATTACATTCATCTCAAAGAAAGAATGATTAAAAATAATAAGAAAGTAATATTGGAAGACTTGAGCGGTGGCTATACTGAAGAGGCAGAGACATTAGGCTACAAGAATTGTAGCAGTCAGAATGGACTTAATGAGGCATACTGAGTTAAATGAAAGGATAAATAGATGGGTATGGATGAAAGGGTAACGTAATGGGAAAACATATGAAGACAGCGTAGGCATCGTATGACAGGGACGCAACTATGTGAAGCACATAAAATGAATTTTTGGGTAATTTTTGTTCTGCAGATGCTGTTGACGGAGGTGCAAATATTGATTGTTGTTTGAATTATTTTCTTGGTATATTAAGAAATGGTTGCTGAATGATATGGGTAGACAAAGGAATGAGTCTGTGACACGAACCGTCATAGATCCTCTGCGGGGAATATGTCGTTGTTGTCATCCTTACTATGGCTAATGTGGGACGTTATTCCGCAAATATTACGGTAAATTTTAGTATAAAGAAGATAACAAATACTGTGCATTGCGTATGTAGTAAAATAGTAGTGTGTAGGCAACGCGTAATTAGTTCACAAAAGACTTGCAGTACAATGTGTGACAATGTTAAAGTAGAGGAGTCTCTTTTTGACAGTCAAATACACTTTACTCAAAAATTTTGAGGTATGACACGCCCGTAATTTGTAAATGAGTAAGTCTATTAAAATTTCAATCAAAGAACATTTGAGCACCATACTTCCCAAATGATATTTCTAGACTGAATATTGTTCGTATACTAAATGATATTCCTGGAAGTATATTATCCGTATTTGCAACCGTTATTACTCAGTTATCAGTTCATCGCTGTTTCACGTGACGGTTTTAGTCATCTTCAGAGTATAAACAAGTAAATGATTATTATAATAATTATTTTCTTAACTAAAAGAATTTATTGAGTCGTTTGGATTTTGTTTCAAAGTCTTCCATATCAACACTTTCAGGTTAACTTTCATTGTTTGGTAAAAAATTAGATCCAGCTGCAATCAACGAGTAATAGTTAATCTACAATATGAACAGCGTTGTTCGAAGTGTTACTGCAGGGCAAAGACAATACTTGTATTAATTTCTGTAGAATCTTTTTTTTCGTGTCATTATCCATAATTTCCAATAATGCTGTTAATTTAAACTATTTGTTGTTTTTCCATTGTTTATATGTATGTTGATAGAAATTGTTGATGCGTATGTTTGCCAAGATTTCGAGCAGTGGAGCTTTTGTTAGAAGCCCCATCTGATGACGTTATTCCTGTGACAGTATTAAAGCGGAAAGTGAGACAGTATAGTTGTGATCGAACCTTGTAGGAGAACACACACTGTCGGAGAGAACCGAACGTACTGTTCGCAAGAGTAGCGCGCATTGGTGGGTAGCTGTGTGTGTGACAGAGCAGAGAGTGTAGTTATTTTTTCCAGCAGTGTGAAAAGTGGTCATTTAACCTTATGTAAGATATTTCGTCCGTTTGCTTTGCATAACTATGTGCTACGCAAATGTGCAGTGATTATCAACACACATCTACATTATTTTAAAATGACATTCGTAATTGTGACTGTTCGTGACTCAGTCTTCTGTTCCGCCTTTCACTCTTCGCGGTTAAGAAATCGTTACTCACCTTAATGTAGTGTCGCATGCAGCGGCTGTACAACAGGTGAGGTGGTCGTTGAACGTATCAAGATGTAAAACGCAAAAATCGAATTGTTTACATCACAATCAGGTTTCTGGAAGTGGACAACGACACGAGACACGTGGTGAAACGTCGACTTCACTTAAATAACAACGGAACTAATATAGTTTTTGTAAGGTTGTCGTAGCAATTAGACCTAACCTGTGACATTGTTATACCCCCGTTTTGTCTTCAGAGCGGAGTAGTTTTTGTTCAGTATCGTCGTATTTACGTGGTGCAGATTATTTCACTATCGGTGAATATTCGATAACAAAAGCGGGAGCTCTACATGACAGCTCAGTAAGATAGGCGTTCTGTCCGACATGATGCCAACGCAGGAATGAAGCACAGATCTAATTTCTGCATACATGTTTCAGGAAAGTAATCGAACCAGTGAGTCACAAGTCAGGAATTTTTCGTGACACATTTTCTCGCATTAATCGACTTCTCTACGGGATCAACACACGGTGTGCGTATAAATTCAGCTAACCCAGTACTTCGTCTCGAATATGAAGGTCCAGAGAAAAGTGCAGTGACTGCAGGAGCAAAGTAATTAAGTGACTCACGTGTTTTCTGTCCCAATCACGATGCAGTGCAGGCGGGATGGGTATTAACAAAGGACATGCTCACAACAATGTGCTCACATGACTGTCAGCTTTCAAAGACTATCCTATTTAATAGAGAATCTGACATCAGCGGAGATATTCCGTAACGGTTTCCAGAGGGGAAAAAAATTAAATTGGGCCAAAGAAGGGAAGCTTAAAAAAATAATCCAGTATTATTTTCTTGTTGGACGCCATTCGTTTCTTCATAATGTTTGAAACTTTCGTACAATAACGACGAAATTTAATACATACGACCGTGTATATGTTCTGAAAGATGAAGAAGCCATGATCAATCATGACCTGAGTTCAAATACCGAAATTCTTTTTTATTGTTATTATTTCTATACTTGGTGGAAAGACTATTACAAGGAAAGTTCTCCAGCCATGGATTCACTGGGAAAGATCATTATTAACCAATAGAAAGATTAATTTTAGTTTTGAAGTTCATGGAATTCGATTTTATTCATAGTACAAGCGACTTGTTACTGTCAGCAAATTAACTGATGGCTTGTATCCCTCAGTCAGGATCAAAAAGCCCAACAACCTCAAAAGCTCACACTTTGCAGCTATGTTACAGAGATTAAAAAAATTTCGAGGACAAGAAAATGCTTGAAATCAAGCTTTTTGATTGAAAGTCAAATGTACTGTTTATACTAGGAAAACAATTGTCTACCTCATCAACAATATATACCGCCGAATTTGCGCAGATGTTACGAACACCTATTCTCATGACCAATTACTGATATAAACAATAACACTACAGACGAAATTTCTTTGAATTTCACACTTTCAGCCAGTCTTTTTGCCAAATTTATTTCACTGTATTAAATTTTCGTCATGTTGCTTTGTATCATAATGATGCCAGGACTTTTTTTACAAGAATGTTGAAAATGTCGAAGTTTTCGTAATAGTGTCATGTTTGGTTTTCACCTGGAAAATACAGATGAAATTATATTTAGATCATAAAGAGTCTGACTTCCCTGAAAGTAATTTTATTTTCTTTCAAGTATTGTCCATTGAGTGCTAAAACAAAATATACCATTTCAAACTTTTTTTAGAAACTGTAATTTGAATTCAGATTCAAATGTTAATGTGTCAGATGTGCATATGACATAGACAGAATTTATCATCAGTTTAGAAAACTAACAAAGGTTTTTTTATCTCCTATAAAATTTAGGAAAATGTACTTGTATCGATTCTGATATCACCTGTTCAGTTGGTTGTAGCATCTGACATCGTTCTTTCTGATACAAAACACTTGACTTACTCTCCATCCCAATTTAATTACAAAAGTGTAAACACACACACACACACACTACACAAGAGACTTTGCAAGAAAGACACATAAGGAGATGGTGTTGTGCAATCGCTGGCTGCTCCACAATATTTGTTGTAGAATGACAGTGACATTAAAAATAATTTATGATTTTTAGTCTTATCATCTTTCAGTGGGCATAATTCGTAACAAGCAAAACATTAAAATATTCGACCTGATTTAGTAGCTTCTATTTGTTTCAATCTCGTGAGCTTTCGTATCATTTAACATCCTCAAAGGTGCGATTCAGGAAAGGTGATGGAAAATATTTCATCAAAAAGGCAAAAATCAGAATAATTTTAAACTTGTTTATTAATTAAATATAAAAAACAAAAGCACTCTTACTGTTCGCTAAATAGTTGTTTTATAACAGTGTATTAACTTCTGTTATAGGCACCAGGACAACTGCTATTAACAGTTTCATGAAAATAGAACAGATGTACAGTTTACAGGCAAGGATATTCAAATTACACGACTTCTCAGGTCATGCACACTGATTAGCTTAACTTCTGAATACTGCTGATAGAATTTTAACACTCACAATTTAGCTAATATTACAGAAATCGTGATTTTTTTACAGAAACTGAAAGAAAGAGTGCACAAATACGACATTTTGCAATAACATTATTACAAATAACTATAAAAAAGGAACTATAACTATATATCACAGATAGTCTACATTTAGACAAAAAAAGAACACGAAAGTAACCATGTTTTATCACAGCAACAAATTTACATACACGAAACGAGTGTAGGGTTACTTCTACCAAACAAGATCTTTCTTCATGCAACATCTCTCTCCATTCTGTTTAAACTTTACAGTACTGTCTACACGAAAACTTACTGGTTAGCCTTCACTATACCCACTACATGAAAACTATCTTTGTAGTTCGTTGCAAAGAGCGTTTTATATATGTAGAATTCTGCGAACATGGCCAGCACCTCAGAAAAGAGTCCGGCAGTGTTGAGAAATGCCAGTGCAAACGAGTTAACGTATTATAGTCAAGTATTGAAAAGGTTTTAATGTTTGTTAATCGTGTGAGCTGGTAAGGAGGTAGCACAGAACGATATTATAATATCAATTCCGTTGTTATTATTATAGTTTTAAACTACTCCTTACGCTTTAACACTTGATACGTTTTCTACTCCATTTATTTACACGTGGGTGGGTGCTAATAGGCAATTTGCAGTGAACAATTTTCATGGGGGACTGGAAAGGTTAACTGCAACAGTCTCTGGCAAAGTGCAGATACACTTGCGTTCGGTCGTGCAGATTCCTTTCTCTGGTAGCAGTTAGGAGACTGGGCGAGAACAGAATGAAGTGAGTGGGTTGAAACGGGAACGGAAACAGGTCGTTCTTCACGTCGATTGTGGAATAGCTGCCAACACGAGACAGTCTTCTTTGTACTTGGGGGGGGATCAGACGACGGGTGGAAACCGACACGTCGCCTGCGATGCCTCGGAGGGGCGTCGCAGTCGGCTCCACGCTCTACGTCTCCCGAAGAAAGCGACGCCGGCACCAACTCTGCGAGCACCGGCAACGGGTTTCCAGGATACTCGTGCACAGGACGCACGTTGTGCAGCTTGTGCCCTGCCAGAGTTGCGATCCCGCCGCCGCCAGCGGAGAAGCGCGTTCGCGGGTGGCGCTAGAGTCCGGCGCCCTCTGCCCTCTGCCGGAGGCCCGCCTACGCCTCCTCGTCTTCGGCGACGGCGGGCAGCGGCAGCGCCGCGGGCGACGCCGACCGGGAGCTGAAGGCGTGCAGCCAGGCGTCCAGGTCGCGCGCCGTCGCCGCCACGAACGTAAGGCTGGCGTCGGCGGCGTCGCAGCCCTTGTGCCGCACGCTGAAGGCGGGGGCGGCGCCGGCGCCGTCGCCGTCCAGGCGCGACAGCGTCGCGTGCCGCAGGTTCACCACGCCCAGCGGCCGGCACACCTTCTTCTGCGGGAACACCACCGCGAAGTGCTCCAGCGACGTGCGGTACACCTTCACCTGCAACAGCAGCGGAACGTCAGCCGGCGCTCTAGATACTAACGTAACACGCCTAAACATCGTCCCTGCTCCTAATTTCGTCGCCCTAGGAATTTCCGGTGTCCACAACTGGTGATATGTATTTAACTCTGACCTCAGTCCACAGTTTTGTTGAGAACGTCTGCTGTGTGCAGCACGTTTAGCTTCTGTGTACGACGGTATACATCTTTTTACACTCAAGTGAGTTAGTGCAGCAATCAAATTAAAAGCCTGCTGTTCCTAGTGTGAGCACTGGTTTGCGTTCAAACATTGGGTTTCATTTCAGTTGCGTATTGCACTTTCTGGCGTGTAATCGCTGTTGTCTACTGTTTGGTCTATGTTGTCCAAGGGGCCATGATGATAAATGCCTAGGATGTTCGCAGGTTCGTCCCACTTGCAATTTCTATTTTCAAAAATGGTTCAAATGGCTCTGGGTACTATGGGACTTAACAGCTGAGGTCATCAGTCCCCTAGAACTTAGAACTACTTAAACCTAACTAACCTAAGGACATCATACACATTCATGCCCGAGGCAGGATTCGAACCTGCGACCGTAGAAGTCGCGTCGTTCCGGACTGAAGCGCCTAGAACCGCACGGCCACCGCGGCCGGCAATTTCTATTTTCGTCCCAGGGACGAAATTCGGAACTGTTATTAAAAATTCACTTTATTTGTTATTTACAGTGATTATTTTACTTTTTCATCTACCCACACGTACACATTCGTATGCGAGACATGTTTATTAGGCTGTAAATAACTTGAAAACATTGTTCAATCACGGCCTTCAAGTGATTTATAGTAGTGAAAGTGTTTGGCAATGTTATAATGGAAAAATACATTTAAATAATTGTATTTTTGGGAAGTTACATGGGTGACACAATTGCGAACACTTTTTTTTGTATTTCTGTTTTTAAAGCGCTAACGTTTATGTTGAAAACTGGCTTCAGTATGTTATAAGACTTTAATTGTATTGTAAGTTGCCTACAAGCAGAGAATAAATTCAGGACTATATACACCAATTTGTAGTGTAGTCCTATTAATGTGATGAATTCAGGACTCTTATACCAATCTGCAGTCTAATCCTACTATGGTGATGAATTCAGGGTTATATATCTACCAATTTGTACTCTAATCCTACTAAAATGATAAATTTGCGCCTCCTGCGTTACAGTCAAGTATGGTCAAGGCGATCTACACTCTCTCATGAAATGAATTCGCAGTTGCGAATATGAACAACCGTTACCTGTATAATGGAATGACGACAATGAAAATTGCCTCTGGATCACAGGGCCCTGGGTTCGATTCCCGACTGGGTTGGGTATTTTCTCTGCCTGGGGACTGGTCGTTTGTGTTTTATCCTCATCATTTCATCATCACCATTCGTGAGAGTGACTAGATTGGACAAACCAAACATCATCATCATCGACAATAAAAATTTGTGCCGATCCGGGACTCGAACCCAGATTTCCCGTTTATCACGACCGGTGGCGGATGAATACGATATTGCAGCGCTGGGGTTGTTAAGATGGGCGGTGCAATGTTTCTTTCGGACATGCACTGCAATATCGTATTTATCCGCCGACACCGGGCAAGCTAGTTTCAATTAAAGTTTCTCTCCTGTACCAGAATACCCATAATGGATGTACAACTGCAGGTTGTAGACACATCGTCGACGACATATGGAAGTTTAGATCTGGCCTTGATGTGTGCTCGCGTAATGGTAAGATGACCGCTCGCGATAAGCGGGTAATCCAGGTTCGAGTCGCTGTGCGGTACAAATTTTCATTGTCATCATTCCATTACACAGCTGATGGTGGTCCATATTCATAAATGTGAATATATTCCCTGTATTTCATAACGGCTGTAGTCGCCACAGAGCCTGTCCCTTTGGACATGCATGCATGTCTGATGGAACATTGCATCAATATTAAACACTTTTTTTTAGCAGAATTGCAGAATTGACCTTTGTGTATAGCACAAACTTAGCAATTAAATAGTTTTGCTTTGCTGGCATTCTTATTACGAGACTGCTGTGCTTGTAAGGGTTACGTTTGGGCGAAATTGCAAACGTAACAAGCTTTTGTGTAAACTTAGAAAAAGTCTTTTTGTGTTTCGTTTGCCTCACAAGTAAGATGAAACTACTAATGTTAACGAAATAAAAAAAAAAGAAAAAGGACTGACTAAGCCCAAAAGGCAAGAGGATATTCAGCTGAGATTGCATATGTAGGCCAGTTTGAGGTAATTTCCAGACTTGTTAGATCACAAATGTCCTATATCAAATCGTTCGTCTCGACGTCCTCTATACTACTGTGATCAATGTGATAAGTTGTAAACAGTTGTTCACCCTCAGTATGCACACAGTGTTTCAGATAAGTTACTATTCTCTGAATCTTGCGAATAGCAAGTTAAAGGAATATTTATTTTATTTATTTATATAGATAAGCACTGCTCCTTCTGCGGAGTTATGACATAGAAAAAATTAATAAATACATAAATTATTTCAGATGCACTGTCAATTTAGGTTAATGGTGACTAAACAGTTTCGAACGTCTCCTTTCATTATTGAATCTTTGTGTGTGTGGTTCTGACATAAGTACTGAAATAACATTCATACATTTGCAGCTATTCACACTGCTCGAACGTCGAACATTGCACGTCCTTCATGCAAGCGCCTACTATACACTGAGTCATCTTCCGCTAAGAGCCTCAGGTCTCACGAAAGGTATCAACGACGGTTTCAACTTATTATCGAGACACCATCCGATGTTATGTTCTGATTACAAGTCAAACCTCTGCACACAACTACACGTACATGAATATGTGACATACTAACACGTGAAATGAAGACACACGGAGAGGCGCTAGCAGTGTTCACAGTTTTGCGGAGTATTCATTTCTTGAACTGAAGCCTACAGTTAAATGCATCATAATACGACGTCCCAACTATCAGAGCAGTCATATTTTGACATTGTGAGCGCCTTTCAGTCTCTCTTCATGTCCTGCTATGTTCGTGCTCATGAACGTATAGTTGAATAGAAGTTTGATTTGTAATTTTGTTTCCTAGAATTTCACTAGCTCATTTTTTATTCTTTCTAAACAGACCTGGTGACGACTTGCTAACAAGTCGAAATCGGTAACGTTATCATCATTCGTGTAAACTGTGCCTGATGTGTACAACGTAACAATTTTACAACACGCTCACTGGCCGTTTATCACTAAGACATATGCCTACTCTGTGTAAACCGAATTTATTTAATTTATAATAGCATTTGCGTTTCTTTGTAAGTTAAAATCCGCCCCAATAAATTAATTTAAGCGACAATTAAACTAGTGCTGTTCTAGTACATAAGCTTAGTCTTGGTCCTTCCCTATACCTAATTTTATGTCATGTAAAACGGTAAACGAAATGTCTGGCGCGAAAAATAGATCAGAAATGCAGTTGTCACTATCTCATTGGGGAAAGGCATGTTAAAAATGTTCCCCACAGCTTTGTCAAACGTGAAGTAACGTAATTCTGGCAAACGATGGGAGGCCTAAATGAAGATGAAAGTAACGACAGTGTGTTGTCATTGACCTACGGCCAATCCATTGGAGAAGTGCATCAAAAATCCCGCAGAGTTCATCAACCCCTGAATAGAGCTTAAGTAACAGGCAAGTCATACGGCTGCCGTAGAAGACTGGTGTGGTACCCAGATCATTACCTCTTTCCTTAACCACTACCCTTCCCCCAAATCAACCAACCAATCCTTAACCACTGTTCTTCACAAGTTGTATAGTGATAATACAAAATCTCACCTCAAACTATTATATTCGCATCATTTAATCATAATTTTTTAAATTTCCGTATAATTAATAACATGCAGTGGCAAAAACATGGAGACTTCTACATGTTATGCCACAGATCCAATAATGTGTATCGATTACGAAACTTATCGTCTGGGCTTTTGAAAAAACTGTGAGCAAAGACTTCAAATAAAATAGTCTGAATATTCCCAGGAGCACTGTCGGCTGATTGCGGCAATGTTACGATAAATGAAAAACTTTTCTTATTAATTATTAAGATTCTGAACCACCTCGTCTTGAAGGGATCGCCTTATGTGATCTTTTGTCGGAGACTGTTTAACCACGGGAATCCTTTCAGAACACTCCAAGATAATAAGCAGTCCTATGCACTTCACTTCACGTAAATTGTGGAAGTTTGTAATGTAAGCTCAAAAAGAAGTTCGGTTTCAACTCGGGAATCACTACCGAACTGTAGACATTTTACAAACAAAAAATTTTAAACTTTGTGTTATTTTTCCGTTTGTAAACTTTCGGTACTATCGTGATATAGAATGAATTGTTCACTCTGCAGAGCGGTGTGCACCGTTTTTGAAACTTCCTGGCAGACTACAACAGTGTGTCCGGCCGGGAATCGAGAGCGGTTTTGTCTCGTCATAAAACTTAAAATTACATGCTCTATTAGCCCGCATCGTGCATCAATGGTGATCCATTTCCTCAGTTCCGCTACTGAGATTGAGGAGCACCCCTCATCCGTAAACGGTTAAGTCACTCAGAGTGTTCTTGCACATCCCAGTAGCAAACAGCTGTGATGGAGAACATTAGAATCATGAAGGAACCTAATAGCTCAAAATTGTAGGTTAGGAATGCTATGTTGTTGTGCGAAAGTTTCCGGTGTCTAAAAAATAGTGGAAGGTTCACTTACTGTTGGTGCAAATGGCATCACACTGAATTGCAGAACAAAACACGAGCAGTGACTTTTAAATTAGAGAAGCAGATCACAGGCGACCTACCTGTACAGGTTGCGCACGCCTCTTGTCCGGCCCGATCATGGTCATCGGCCCGCTCATGGTCTCGGTACCCCAGCTGCGCTCCACGCTCCAGCCTTCGACCTCTTGCACCGGCATGTCGCTACTGTTTAGCAAAGCACTAATCGATCACCGACGAGTCGATGGTCCGCTCCTGATGCCAGTCGCGACTATGCCTCGCGGCAGCACCCGCGCCGCTGATATAGTTCCGCGCGCAGCGCCGAGGCGACCGCCTGGCGAACTACGGCGCATGCGCACTGGATCCCGCGGTAAATCCCTGGCTGCGCCTGTGACGCAAGAGCTGGCTGGCACGGGCGCACTACGAGGAAAAGATCTGTTGCTGGCGACAGGTGGAGGCGAGTGCGCTTTCCTAGTAGCGGCGGCGCACAACAAAAGCTGCCCTGGTGCCAGCGAGGGCAGCAGCCATTGTCTCCCTGCTTACTCCTGTCCTATTTCTCGTACACTTCCCAGCAGCGCACGGCGTAAGTCTCGCGGGAAATCTGACGGGACGCAAAAACTTAGGCCTTCAACCAGTAGTGTCCAGTTACAAAAAGAAATTTGTTAACTTAATTTTATCCAATGGTTTTTTTCGTAGTAAAATAACATTTGCTGTTCCCACTCACGATTTATCATTATTTATTTTCGTCGTGATGTTCTTTAAGTGTCTTATTACGTAGAATCTCAACACACATTGACCATCAGTTACACAGTTGACAATCGACTGTAAACTTTTTAAAGAGGAAAGCAAGAAATCCTAAAGACACGAGAATAATGCAGCAGCTCGTACATCACAGACATCACAGACAAACAATCATCATATATTAAAACCGCAGTTGATAATGGCAATTATTTTCCGCAACGCGTCATGCCGAAAATAAATGAATAAGAACGGTGACTGGCAGAAGAAAAAATGTTACTTTAAATCAGTAGAACCACTTATTATATCCAGTGTGAAAGACGGACAGCCGGCCGATGTGATAGAGCAGTTCTAGGCCCTTCAGTTCGGAACCGCGCTGCTGCTACGGTCGCAGGTTCGAATCCTGCCTCGAGCATGGACGTATGTGATTTCCTTAGGTTAGTTGGGTTTAAGTAGTTCGAAGTCTAAGGGGCTGATGACCTCAGATGTTAAGTCCCATAGTGCTTCGAGCCATTTGAACCACTTGAAAGACAGACAGTAACTGTGATTTAAATTAAACCAGTCGCTTTATGAATCTGATACGGTTTATTGCATTATTGACGAGTTTTCGAGGCGCTGTAGGTTCATCAACAGATGGTGGTGTTACAGGACACACTTGCGGCCATTATCTACTCTTGTAAATTTCTTATTCTGTAATTTAATGAATCGCATTACAGAGGTTGCCTTTTGGCAAAGTGTAGTATCTAACATCTTCATGCTCTTTGAACCTGAGGTCACTAAGGGCACCCAGATGTTGTGTGTGTGTGTGTGTGTGTGTGTGTGTGTGTAAGTTGGCTAAAACGAACGTTAGCGGGATGAACTTGTCGTGGATGCCAAGATGCAAAGCAAAGTAAGTATCCTAAAACATAACGATTAGTTTGTTTCGTATACATTTCATTAATTTATACCTTAATTTCCATTATTTTCGCCAGTACCAACGACCCTAGTTTCTAGCTGGAGATGATCCGGAAAATAATGTTCCTGCAACACTTCCATCTGATGATGAGCCTCCAGTGGCTCGAAAGTTAGTTAATTGTATAATAAATCGTGTCAAATCCCAAAAGCGACAAGTTGCACATCACAGCGACATAAATGATCACTAAAACCATTGGTTTTTCGGTAGTAGGCTGCTGGATAAAGAAACAACAGAAATTGTTTCACTGAGGACGATAGTACAACAGTCAAGGGCGTACCCAGCGACAGGCATAAAGGATAGCTGCATAGCATCCCCCCCCCCCCCCCCCAACATTCTCAAAGAAAAAGAAAAAAATACCATAGTAACTGAACTTGCCTCCTCTTCCGCTAAGTAAAGGCCGTATTAATTCAGTGTCAGTTTAAAGAAAACCAAGACCTGCAATGGGTATCGACTAGTAGCAACTGTACTCGGAGCTATCTGCGGTGAAATCTCAAAACTACACTCCTGGAAATGGAAAAAAGAACACATTGACACCGGTGTGTCAGACCCACCATACTTGCATCGGACACTGCGAGAGGGCTGTACAAGCAATGATCACACGCACGGCACAGCGGACACACCAGGAACCGCGGTGTTGGCCGTCGAATGGCGCTAGCTGCGCAGCATTTGTGCACCGCCGCCGTCAGTGTCAGCCAGTTTGCCGTGGCATACGGAGCTCCATCGCAGTCTTTAACACTGGTAGCATGCCGCGACAGCGTGGACGTGAACCGTATGTGCAGTTGACGGACTTTGAGCGAGGGCGTATAGTGGGCATGCGGGAGGCCGGGTGGACGTACCGCCGAATTGCTCAACACGTGGGGCGTGAGGTCTCCACAGTACATCGATGTTGTCGCCAGTGGTCGGCGGAAGGTGCACGTGCCCGTCGACCTGGGACCGGACCGCAGCGACGCACGGATGCACGTCAAGACCGTAGGATCCTACGCAGTGCCGTAGGGGACCGCACCGCCACTTCCCAGCAAATTAGGGACAGTGTTGCTCCTGGGGTATCGGCGAGGACCATTCGCAACCGTCTCCATGAAGCTGGGCTACGGTCCCGCACACCGTTAGGCCGTCTTCCGCTCACGCCCCAACATCGTGCAGCCCGCCTCCAGTGGTGTCGCGACAGGTGTGAATGGAGGGACGAATGGAGACGTGTCGTCTTCAGCGATGAGTCGCTTCTGCCTTGGTGCCAATGATGGTCGTATGCGTGTTTGGCGCCGTGCAGGTGAGCGCCACAATCAGGACTGCATACGACCGAGGCACACAGGGCCAACACCCGGCATCATGGTGTGGGGAGCGATCTCCTACACTGGCCGTACACCACTGGTGATCGTCGAGGGGACACTGAATAGTCCACGGTACATCCAAACCGTCATAGAACCCATCGTTCTACCATTCCTAGACCGGCAAGGGAACTTGCTGTTCCAACAGGACAATGCACGTCCGCATGTATCCCGTGCCACCCAACGTGCTCTAGAAGGTGTAAGTCAACTACCCTGGCCAGCAAGATCTCCGGATCTGTCCCCCATTGAGCATGTTTGGGACTGGATGAAGCGTCGTCTCACGCGGTCTGCACGTCCAGCACGAACGCTGGTCCAACTGAGGCGCCAGGTGGAAATGGCATTGCAAGTCGTTCCACAGGACTACATCCAGCATCTCTACTATCGTCTCCATGGGAGAATAGCAGCCTGCATTGCTGCGAAAGATGGATATACACTGTACTAGTGCCGACATTGTGCATGCTCTGTTGCCTGTGTCTATGTGCCTGTGGTTCTGTCAGTGTGATCATGTGATGTATCTGACCCCAGGAATGTGTCAATAAAGTTTCCCCTTCCTGGGACAATGAATTCACGGTGTTCTTATTTCAATTTCGAGGAGTGTATTTCATCATTCACCATGAAACAAACGGATGAGCAGTATTCAAGAATCGGTCTTGCAAATGTTTCGTAAGCCACTTCTTTGGTAAACGAATTCTTTTTCCAGTTAATCTCAGGCTGCCATCTGTTTTTCCTAACATGTATTTTACGTGATGATTCAGAGTTCTACCAAAACAACCCGATGCTTGTCACAAGGTGTACCTGGTCCGGGCGCGGAAGGTCTCCCACAGAAGTTGGGCCCCTTCCTGCATTACGGAAACACACGAACCGCCGTACTGTGCTTTCACTCTGCAATGAATTTTCACAGGTACACCGCGTGGTGAACTGCAGTCATATTTTCTGGTGTGCAGGCACGTTTCGGAATGTTTTTTGACTTGTTTAAAACAGATCCTGTCTGATGCTGTTTTCGAACTAAGCGTTGCATGGCACTCTTTGCTGGCATTTTGACAGCGCTAAACTTCTCAGCAAACAACTGACCACACCGTTTCCGCTACTTTTTTGTCACGTAACTTTCCACGACGAACACCCGCCGCTCCACTGTGAGTACCGTCGTCCCCTTTGCACTGCTCCACTCACACTGACACAGCCCGCACTACAGTCTGAACCGGTGTGGATCACGTGGCGGGCGTACAAGCGGTGTGCATGTCACGTGTTGTGGTTATATGCATACATCCACCTCGAGTCGTATCCACTCGTCCGGGCCACTTTTATTTGCCTCATCCTGTATTAATGATTGGTCATCTGTGTCGCGTGTAGCTTACGTTACGCTCTACTCTCTTTCTCATACTCTTTTATTCTTTTACTGACCTGTTGTGAGACCACACAACATATAATTCTGAACCACCGTTCTAACTCATTGTATCTCTTGTAGACATGTTGAACCAGACTCATTGTACCTAATTAACAAGCTCAGTATGCTATCTTAGGACTTAAATACTACAGACTATCTGTTGTATGTAAATGCCTGTGAGAGATCGAAAGGCCAAGTAAGAAATTTAAAAAATCCATGTTCGACTCCCGGTAGGAGACGTAGTTTAATATCGTAAGGGAGCTTCATTACAGTGATCATTCCGCTGCAAAGTCAAAAAATCGCTGTCGATTTCAACTTACTACGAACTTCCCTGTGGTTTTTCTGCAAAGGGCATGAAAACAAACGATATTTGCACATTATAAGCAATAAAATAAGCAATTAAAATTAGAAGGAAGGTCAGCGTTGGCCGTAATTTTGATGACTTATTAGCAGCAAAATGGATTTTCGATCACATACTGATCATCTTCAGTGCTTTAGCGTACAAATTAAAGCTCTTAGGCACTGGTACGCTTTAATTTCTACGCTGGAGCACTGAAGATGATCATTAAGTAGCTCGTAGGCACTGGTACGCTTTAATTTGTACGCTAAAGCACTGAAGATGATTATTATGTGATCGAAAATCGATTTTACTGTTAATAAATCACCAAAATTACGGCCAACGCTGACCTTCCTTCTAATTTTATCATATGGTCGTTGTGAACACAGCACTCTATGGAGTCGCCAGTCAATAAAATACGAAATGTTTTCATCTCTTGTGTAATAGGCCTTGACAAGATAATGATCATGTAGTGTAATGGATCGAACGAATCTCTTTTATGCAAAGTGCACCACCTCAGAATTAGCTAAGAACATTTCGAAAAGACAGGCTCAAAGTTATGACCCTTCCCCAAGCTGTATCTCTACTGTTCTGAATTCTATAAAAGCAGTGCTGGTTCGAGAAACAGCTTTAATCTGCTCTGATAAGTCACTGCAAAATCAGTAGCAAAATGGAAGTGACGCACTTTTTTAACTACACATATTTTTTTATTGCCTTTGATCAACAAGGTTCTGTGTCCTGCAAAAAGAATATACTTGTTAAAAATATTGCTTCTTAAAGTGTGTTGCTTCTTTGTGCTAAGGGCCTATGAAAATGTTGAGAGTAGTGTCCGCGACAGGTCGTTTGCGGACACCGCCTACTGTGCAGACAACCCGCCACGCACATATCGGAGACTGCCTCGGCAACAACACACCGTTGCGCGTGTCTTCGCGAAAGACGCGACCAACACTTTCCGCGTCTACATCTATACTGCGTAAATACCTTAGGGTGTGTGGCGGAGGATACTTTGCACACCAGTGTCACTTCTTCCCTTTCTTGTTCCGCTCGCGAATGTGGCACGAGAAAAACAATTGTTGGTAAGTCTCCGTGTGAGCTCGAATCCCTACAGTTTTCCTTGCATTGTCTTTTCGTGAGATATACGTAGGAGAAAGCAACTTGTTGCCTGGCCCTTCTAGGAACGTACGCTCTCGGGATTTTTAGCTGTAAACCACATCGTGATGCACAACGCTTATCGTACCTTCTGTTACCCTAGTTGACTGAGCACCCCTGTGACGTGATGTCACGACAAAACGGCAGCAGTAGTTGTTTTATTTATTTATCTATAGATCTCCTTTACAACGATGTTGGGGGTGTCTTGGTATTACAATTTAAGAACAACAAAAATAGTTTACATATACAGACATTTACATACTTACAGATCTTCTCTGACTCTTCTCAGTTTCCTCTAATAATCCTATCAGCTAAGGGTCCCAGACTGAGAAGCAATACTCAAGTATCGCCCAAACGAGGGTTTGTAGGCTACCTGCTTCGTTGGTGGGCTATACTTCCGCAGGATTCTTCGTACCTTTTTCTTAAATCTCGCACTTAAAAAAAAAGCCCTGCATCGCTAATCGAGTAAATATTTTATTGTTTTATTGTTGTCACAGACAAACGCAATATGTCACTTTAATACAGTACAACGAGGTCTTTAACTCTGGTGGACAATGATTGTAGCTTACATAGGTTACTTATTTATCCCTCTAAATTAATTTTGCAGAAAACTGTATGTCATTTAGGAGTTTCGTATAGTGCCGTTTAAAAAAAAAGACACACATGCTCATAAATTAAGGATAATGCTGATGCATGGCGAAACAACGCTCTGGTGGGCGGTTTGCTGGTTTAAATCACCTCGGGGCATGACCATGCGGTGCATTTAACCTGCGGTTGCCGCACTGTGGCGCTGGCAGCAGTCCACATACGCAGAGGTGTGTTGGTGCATGTCAGAGTACGGTGCAGTAAGTGTGCAGACGTTTTCAGACATGCTAACGGTGACTGTGTGTTGAAAATGGCTCAAAGAACACATACTGACGACGTTATGAGGGGTAGAATACTAGGGCGACTGGGGGCTGGTCAGACACAGAAGGTCGCAGCACGGGCCCTCCGTGTGCCACAAAGTGTGATCTCAGAATTATGGCAACGATTCCAGCAGACAGGAAACGTGTCCAGGCGCTAAAGTACGGGCGGGACGTCCGCAGTGAACAGCACCACAAGAAGACCGATATCTCACCATCAGTGCCCGCAGAAGGCCACGGAGTACTGCAGGTAGCCTTGTTCGTGACCTTACCGCAGCCACTTGAACAGTTGTCTCCATACACACAGTCAACAGACGACTGAACAGACATGGTTCATTCGCTCGGAGACCTGCAAGATGCATTCCACTGACCCCTGGTCACAGGAGAGCCCGTGATGCCTGGTGTCAAGAACACAGTACATGGTCATTGGAACAGTGGTCCCAGGTTGTGTTCAAGGACAAGTCCAGGTACAGTCTGAACAGTGATTCTCGCCGGGTTTTCATCTGGCGTGAGCCAGGAACAAGATACCAGCCCCTTAAGGTCCTTGAAAGGGACCTGTATGGAGGTCGTGGTTTGATGGTGTGGGGTGGTATTATGATTGGTCTTTGACACAGGAACTGTAGCAGGTCAGGTGTATCGGGACGTCATTTTCCACCAGTATGTCCGCCTTTTCAGGGGTGCAGTGGGTCCCACCTTCCTCCTGATGAATGATAACGCACGGTCTCACTGAGCTGCCATCGTGGAGGAGTACCTTAAAACAGAAGATATCAGGCGAATGGAGCTTCCTGCTTGTTCTGCAGGAGCTCC